>NC_081570.1:85042440-85286973 GCF_022355385.1 Mustela nigripes | reverse complement strand
GTTTTTTTTTTTTTTTTTTTAAAGATTTTATTTATTTACTTGAGAGAGAGACAGTGAGATAGAGCATTAACGAGGAGAAGGTCAGAGAGAGAAGCAGACTCCCCATGGAGCTGGGAGCCTGATGCGGGACTCGATCCCAGGACTCCAGGATCATGACCTGAGCCGAAGGCAGTCGTCCAACCAACTGAGCCACCCAGGTGTCCCTATTCTGAAGTTTTATACACAAATAAAATATTAGTCAAATATATGAACAATTAGAGGATTTAATTCCACATCATCAGTAAATCTTTACTATGTAAAGTTATGTACCTTCATCCTTCATGTTTCGATCTATCTGCGGACCAGCATTCCTTTCTCGGAATTGTATGCCCTGCATATGTCTCTGCATTACTTCCTGTATTACTTCAAACAATGGTTGATCCTGTTTGAGACATAATGGATATTAATTCTGTTAGAAATTACATTTTTCTTACCTTCTCTCAAATCCCACAACTGATTTTCTGAAACATATATTTTCTGGGGAAGAAATGGGGGTCACGGGTGAGACTGGGGAAAGAAGGAGCTCTTATACACCAAATCGTAGAATCAGCCTTTGGCATATGAATATTTAACATATTGTAGTTTTGACTATTCATGTCTGTGACATGAAATCGTTTGTAATTTTGCTGACACACAAAAATGATTCTTGTGAATTTGTGTAATTTCTATTAGAGCGAATTGTGTAGCTAATAAATGTATCTATCTTATACAGAGATCTAAACTTTCAATCAGCATTGCTGTTCTTACTCATTCACATATATAGTCAGGGGGGTAAATTACACACTAAAATGATACTTTAGGTAAAAACTTTTTTTGAAAGATGTTCTTTGAATATCTCATGATAGAAACATCATGGGGACACAGACCTCTGCTAACTCTAAGGTGGTTTAGAAGGCCTCCACAGTCACACACCAAACAAATTATAATATAAAGGTAGATCAGAAGTGGCAAAAGTACAGTATCATTGTACATTATTGACTGGGAAGAAAACCACTCAAAATGTTTATTTATTCTTCACTGTTTATAACATAGCCTCTGGACTCCCTGGATTGGTGATCAGGCTCTCCACAATTTGGTTCACCCTTTCCCACCTACTCTTACTACCCAGCAGGTACCCTCCATAAAAAGCCAAATCAGACCAAGCAGTATGTCCTAAACTGTGCTTTGGTCCACCCTGCACTTTATTTTTCCTTTCATCTCTGAAGTCTTCCCACACCTTCCTTCATTTCTGCTAAAATCCCACTTACCTTTTAAGGTTCAGTTTAGGTGAAATTTTAGCTACTTAATGAAGTCCTCCCTGAGAACCATCTACTAGATTATCTCTCTCCCTTTTATGCACAGCATTTCTCATGCACTTCCTTTCACAATGGCCATATTAGGTACATATCATATCTTCTATCATGTTGCAAGTTCTTTAAGCAAGAAGCAAGTCTTATCTGCTCAGAGAACTAGCAGGTGCCAAACATATACCATTGCTTGAAGAATTTTTCAGATTTGGATTCTTTATTACATACATTTTTATATTAGAGGCTTAGTTATTTTTCAGGAAAAAAAAAATTGTTTGAAGAGGATTTTTACCAGTGTGCCGGCAGACAAAGGAACAGAATCATCTGTAGGATACATTCTGGAAACTGGGCACTTGAGAATGTCTAGGCCATTTGGAACCATTTTACAGTAATCCTGAATACACTGTAGCCACCACCACACAGCATCCCGGCAATTGTATCTGGCATAAGTTCCTTCACCCAGGAGATTAGGAATGAGACCGTGTCTCAGGGTACCAGCAAATGCTAAAATAATATTCCTAAAACAACAGAATTAAGTGGATCATTTGACATGAAAACAATCACTTAAAAGATTTAAGTCCCTTTTTGTGACTATTATTTCAGAGGTATTTTCTCTCTTGTCCCTATTTCTTTGAATTTTCATGTACAAAGTGGTCATAATATGAGAGATTAAGCACTGAATTAAAAGCCTGAAACCTTGATCCTAGCCCTGGCTTTTTCCTCTGACAATCTGTGTGGCTTACCCTCTCTGGGATAGTTTTTTCATTTGCGGACTTAGGTATTGGACTGGGTGGCTTTTAGGGTCCGTTACAGCTCTAGAGTCTACTTCTGAAATCTGCAGTATTTCAAAATTGAAGTAAATGCGACATGAACTGTATTATTTTAAATCAGAAGCAAATACATAAGAAAATAAATGGGTAAAAGCTGACCTTGGAAACCATGATTTATTTCCAAAAACTGGTAGAGAATATTTAATCTTTTAAAGTACTATTGTACCATCGTATACCAAATGACAACTTCATAAGATGGAACAGCATTTCTAAAAGGGGCATGAAAGTAAGACTAGGGTTTAAACCTAGCATTGCCATCTGTATGATCTAGGAAAAGTCATTTAAAATGTCCAGGCTTCAGTGCTTTTGGTTAAACAATTTAGAAATTTAATTAATTTTGTGTCCCAGTTTAATGCCCACCTCTTCAGTAACAGTGCAGTTATTTGTATTCTGCAGTACAAGTGTTAATAGGGATAGTGACACTTCAATTCAGAAAAGGTCAGAATGCAACAATCGTAACCATCCAGAACAATGTCATACACTTGAAATTTGAATAAAAAGACCTCTGTCCATGAATATCTCTGCAGAAGGAGGAAGTAGAACTCTCTGTGGTACCGACAGCCTTGTGCCGGCCAAAAATGGCTTTCCTACATGCTTCAACCTACTTTTTAGGTAGCCATGGCCAGATCACTAGATTCTAAGGCAAGAAGGTGAATGGAACTGATGTATGTTAAGTGCATGAAACAGGTGTATTTTCCCCACTCTCTTTCCCTCTCTGCGAGCTGGCTGGAGAGTAGTAATCGGAAGCCCTAGGAGATGTTTGATTCTCAAGAAGAAGGAGCCTATATCTTTGAATCATTATGTGGGAAGCCGGCTCCTGAACACCCACATAGAACCAGAAGCAAGAAATAAATTTCATTTGTGAAAAACCATTGAAATGTAAGAATTTATAATTTATAGCACCTAGCACTACCTTAACAAATACATTATCTCTCAGAATCATCCAAGTCAGTGTTGGCAAACTTTTTCTGCAAAGGATCAGACAGTAAATATTTTAGGCTTTGTTGGCCACATATACTGTCCCAGTCATGCATCCTTCTTCTTTTTTAAATGACTCTTTAAAACATTAAAAACTGGGGACGCCTGGGTGGCTCAGTTGGTTGGACAACTGCCTTCGGCTCAGGTCATGATCCTGGAGTCCCGGGATCGAGTCCCGCATCGGGCTCCCAGCTCCATGGGGAGTCTGCTTCTCCCTCTGACCTTCTCCTCGCTCATGCTCTTTCTCACTGTCTCTCTCTCAAGTAAATAAATAAAATCTTTAAAAAAAAAAAAAAAAAAAAAACATTAAAAACTGTTCTTTCCTCCCAGGTCATACAAAACAGGTGATAGGCCATATTTCTCTGACCCCTGATCTAGATAGTTATATGTAAAATTAAAAAGCAGAAATTGTTGATGGTATACAGAAATGATAATTGGGAGCCAAGATAACAAGGAAAATAATAACAATGATTTATATATTATGATTTACATTTATATATGATGATTTATATATAATTTATATGTAATGATTTGCATTTATGTAATGCTTAGTATGTGACAGATGTTGTTCTAGACACTATATCTGTATTAGTTCATTGAATCCTCACTAGGGATGCCTGGCTGACTCAGTTGGTGGGGCATGTGACTCTTGATCTCAGAGATGTAGATTTGAGCCCCAAATCTACATCTCTGAAGGAATGTACTCTGAAGAGATTACTTAAAATCTTTTCTTAGAAAAATATTTTATTTATTTGAGAGAGATAGCAAACGCACACTTGTGAGTGAGCATGAACAGGGGAAGGGCAGAGGGATGAGAAAACTCCCCACTGAGCATGAAGCCCTACACAGGGCTTGATCCCAGGATACTGAGATCATATCTAAGCTGAAGTCAGATGCTAAAATGGACTGAGCCACCCAGGCATCACCCAAAAATAAAATCTTAAAAAGAAACCCTTAGAAAAACCCTGTAATTTAAGTACTATCACCATTTTACAGAGTACAAAGAGAATAAATAATGTATTAGTTGGTAATTTGGAACCAGGATTAGAATGTGGCATCTGGCCCAAACCCAAGTTCTTAACCACTATACTGGCTGAATCCTAATGTTCCATGTTCTACTTCTTAATCACAGTTATTTAGAAACATTTAAGGAAGAAGCAAACAGCCTCCCAAATTTCTATAACCCCACAATGGTCTCTTAAGTGAATAAGAAAAGGTCTTCTTATATTAGGTAATAGGGAAGAATGTAATATATTTCAGATGTCCACTTAGAAATCTTCAATCTAAAAAAGAAATTTTCAATTTTAAAAAGACCCAAACCGGAACTTTTGTCATTTGAAGAGGGAAACTTCAGGTTTTTCGAATGACATCAAAACAGGTATCATTTAAATGCTTTTTCTGCTGAAAGTTTTAACTTGCAGAGCAGTGCTGTCAAACTTTTGCCTTGGGCTGCTGAAGATCACCTGGAGCCCTCGTAGAAACACAAATTTCCATCTGCTATTCTACCCTCCCCATCTCCACATTCAGAGCTCCAGCATAAGGACCAAGAATTTGCATTTCTAGCAAGTTCTCAGGTGATGGTGACTGCTGATCTGTGGTACTGATTTGTGCTGATTTGAGTGGCACTGCTGTACAGCCTCTCTTTTCTACCTTTGACAATTTCATTCATATTATTGTGACATAAGAAAACATTATTTTAAGACTAAAAGACACAACTGGAGGTTACAAGGCCTGACAACACATAGAGGAAAACCTGATACTATAATTCTTTCTACACGACTCAGCCTTCTTTATAGAAGGGAAAAAATGATAAAATTCAAATTTTACCCAAAAGTTCATCTGAGTTCTTATACTCAATTCGGGCATAGAAATTTTAATCTTTAGTGAGTGATGTTAGTAACATGATTACACACTTTTTATTTTTACTGAGATCAATTAGCAAATGCTGACGATAATTTGACCTATAAATGAAGGACTAGAACTTAATAACATCAAAGATATCCACTCCTTTGAAATTCTACGATCTTATTAAATAAACATACTAAAAAAAAACTACTTAAGGAAAACATACCTCCTAAATGTTATGAATAGATGGCAAGAAGGAAAGTTTGAAGAGCATGTGAAAAACATTTACACATAAACTTGCATTGCAACTTTTTAGAGATCTCCTACCTGGCCTCTACATAGCGTCCAGTAATCAGCAGTAGACCTCTCAGTGCAATAAACGTATCCCTTCCCCAGCAGCGGAAAATACCAGAAGAAAAATGAGGTAAGCCTAATAGAAAATACAACAAAGTAATACGTTAATCTTAATAATACACACAGGCCTATGAACTCCATTACTGTAGGCCAGTCCCCCTAAGGCAGGGGGACAAGAATGAGGAGTCGGCAAGCCCTCTAAAATTATCTGTAAAATGTATGACTATACCTATGTCAACATTTCTGTGATGAGTTTCCATGTTCTTTTTTTTTTAAGATTTTATGTCTTTATTTTTGAGAGAGAGAGAGAGCAAGAGCAGAGGGGATGGGCAGAGGGAGAGGGAAAAGCAGACTCCCTACTGACAGGAAGCCAGGCAGGGCTTGATCCCAGGAACCCCCAGGATCATGACCTGAGCAGAAGCCGGATGCTAAGCCCACTGAGCCACCCAGGCGCCCAGAGGTTCCTTATTCTTATTTTTTCCTTTTTATTCTTATTACATTCTTAAAGGAATCTGTGACCTCAAAGGAATTAAGAGTCAGGGGCAGAGAGGGGTGCTTATCTAAATGGATTAGAATGTGAGTCTTTAAACACAGATAAACTTTCTTTTGATAAATTAAGGGTTGAAATCAGAGATCTAATATTTAACATATAAACAAACACTTAATACAATATTAATGGTATATATATTTTCAGTGACACAAGTGGGAATGGTTACTAAAGCATAAAGTATACTCTCCAGATATAAGAGTGGAAGAGCTCAAGAGAGAGAGAGCTGTGCCATGTAACACTAATGATATATTTGAAAAGATTCTACCTGCAATTAGAGGCAACAAATTAAATATGAAATGATGATCTTAATGATACATAACTGAACATGTTTATTAATTTATCAGTCTAGATTCAAACTTTAATACCAAATTTCTCATTAATTCAAAACTACTTAAAAGTGTTACAGGGGTGCCTGGGTGGTTCAGTCAGTGAAGCATCTGCCTTTGGCTCAAGTTATAATCTTGGGGTCCTGGGATTGGGCCCCCCATCAGGCTCCTTACTCAGCAGGGCATTTGTTTCTCTCTTTCCCTCTGCCCCTCCCCCTACTTGTGCTCATGCTCTCTCCCTCTCAAATAAATAAAAAAAAAAGTGTTACAGTTTGTTGGCCAGGTTTTACAAAAGAAAATAGAGATTTCAGGTACCAAATAACTTGAACATTCTATGTAAATGTAGCCATTATGCACAAAATAAAATAGGGTGATTGATGGATAGAATCTAAAAATTTTTAATTAACATATACTGTATTATTTGCTTCAGGGCTACAAGTCTGTGAATCATCAGTCTTACACAATTCATAGCACTCACTATAGCATATAACCTCCCCAATGTCCATAACCCAGCCACCCTACCCTTTTAGCTCCAACCCTCAGCAACCCTCAGTTTGTTTCCTGAGATTAAGAGTCTCTTATGGTTGTCTCCCTCCCCAGTCCCATCTTGTTTCATAAAATCTAAAATTTTACTTCTATACTGAGTTTAGTTTCTTATAAAACATGTCAAGAATACACCGTTACCTTTATTTGTACTAAAAACAATAATCAGTAGGAAAGTAAAGGAAATCAGCACTCTACTCAAAAAAGAAATATGCTAAAGCAAAAATATAACACATATTTCAGGAAGGGAAAACTAAAGTCTTAAGTGAAATGTATGCAGTATCCATTCATAACTATCTTCTAAGCATTTAACACTATTTGACATTATCTTGTTTTCTTGTTTTCTGGTTTGTTGCATGAGTAACTGTCTTTCCCTAGAAGAAAATAGGATTCACAGTTACAGAAATCTTATCTGGCTTATTTACTAATCTATCACTGACAATTGTTAACTGATATATAATATATATATATAAATTTACTGAATGAATGAAATAAAAGGCTAATTATAAAAGATAAATTGAGAGGAAAAAGATTTGACTACAACAAAAGAACATTTTGGCCATTTAAGTTTCTACTAATTGGGTCTTTACCTTTTTTGGAGCAGACATTTTTTCTAAGAAGGATCAGAATTAAAGGTAACATCAGACACTTCTTTCCTAAACTGTCTCCAAAATAATGGTATAAAATTTCCCTAAACACTTTGTGCATTATTTATACATAGTTGATTATATATATATATATATATATATATATATATATATATAGGTTTATATATAGTTGATGGTTATAACTTTGATGACGATGAGGACAGTAGTTGACATATACACGACTCTATGCCATGTAGACTTCCTGGTACTTTAACTCATTTAACACCTTGTATGAAATATGAGTATAGATAGATTCAAGGGTGATTTTTGAGTTGATATATCCCAAAGTACAGTCAGTTCGTCTTAAGATTTCAAAACTATAAAATCTCTAGCACTGATATGTGGAAATGTTTGCATTAACTTTTGACCTCTAAGAGTATATGACTTATAGATCACATATTTTGTGAGTGATTTCTACCTTGTCATTTATTATACAAGTTTATAATTATAATTTTTTATGCTACTATTACCAAAGGCTTGATATTCATTTTAAAATGAACCCCCCAAAACCTGTCTTCAAATATGTGCAGTTCTATACTTTGTTGGTATGGAGTGTACAGAACACTTCATTGGGATACTGGAAGAAAATATAAAAACTCCTATTTATATTTATCCATTTATCTTTATAGTTTCTATACCTGATTTATCTTTATAGTTTCTGTACCGGATTATAAGTATATTGAGTATCATATCTTCTATCAATATATCATTTATGATATCAGTATATCAGTGTACTTATTTTGGGAGTGCTTAACGATAGCAGTGAATAATCAAGAATGTTGAGATCACTATTTTGTGTAATAGGCTTCTAAGCAGCAGGCTTTAAAACCAAATTCTGCACATCAATTTTCTTTCCACAATGGTACAGTTCAGTTTCATGAGAATCTTCATGGATTCATAAGGGAAATATAAGTACCAGGAGAAGATGAAATAGTTGAATGAAAATCTAAAACATAATTATGTAATAAAATATAATCATTCTAAATGAAAAGTTAATTTCTTTTTTAATTGTCAGATCTAAGTCTTTTTTCTTGATGTGGGTAGATGCAAATTTAAGAGGAAATCACATAAATACTATTACTTTCATCTTGCAATTTGGTAATTTTCAGTTTAGTTTGGAAAGTTCTAAATTCAGTGGCCTTAAATGTCAAGGAATCTATAAAATCTAAGGAATGTTAAGAAATCTATTCTTAGATTTGTTACCTGATTCAAGTTTTAACATTACTTGCAGGAAAGGATGCCAAAAAATATAGTTGAAAGCATTTGACTGCAATTAGACACATAATAAAAAATTATTTGACACTTGTTTTGTGTTTTGTAACACAAACCAAAACAAAGAGGATCTTTCTCTTATCTCTTGGTAATTTACAAGATTGAGTTCATTTTTTAAATTGGGAAAAAAGTATAATATAAAAGGGTAGTAAAATAAATATGATAAAAAAAATACAAAATGTCAAGAGTCAGGAAAAAAAAAAGTGCATAAGGATTGACCAGCCACAATGAAAAACATACATAAATAAATGCCTGTTGTACAGTATTAATTAAATAGTAAGCACAAATATTAGTTCTACAAGTAGATATGAAATTTTATTAAGCAGTCACATAAAATCTTGGATAACATCATGTCTTTTTCTAAAAATAGTGATTTCCCCATAACTTTTCCTCCTTGAATAATATTGACTGACACATTTTAACCTGTATGTAATTTCTTACCTGCAGCTAGAGACACACAACACTGCTCCTTTTCTTTTGTGATCTCATTTAGCCTGTATGGTACATCCATAAGTGAAGGTGAAAGAAGTGGCAGAGAAGGGCACTTTCCTACTCCACACATCTGCACTGATCCCAGTGAAAGGTGTTTCACAAAGGTAGAGCCATTCTGAACAAAGCTGTAACAAAGTAGCTGAATTTAAAATACAATTTGTAGAAATACAAAATTTTTTATTACTTATTTACTTAAAAAGTTTTATTGTGGTAAGAACACTTAACTTGAAATCTACTCTCTTAATAGATTTTTAATTGTACAATTCAATGATGATACTGTTATTTACAAGCACAATGTTACACAGCAGACCCATTGTTTCAAAAATTTTTAGTAGTATCATTTTAATTTGATTCTTTCCTTCAACTAGTCTCTCTACCAGATGTGTAACAATGGTAATACTGGCTGAAAATATTTCAGTTTAATTAGATTTCAGAACTGCTTTCATTTCACCCAATATTATGGCTGGTTTTAAGTTTAAGGCCTACTGTGCAACAAATGGAAGGGCTGAACCTTTTTTTCAAATATTTTATTTATTTATTTGCAAGCTGGGTGAGGGGCAGAGGAAGAAGCAGACTTCCTGCCAAACAGGGAGCCCAAATTGGGACTAGATCCTGGGACTTGGGGATCATGACCTGAGCCAAAAGCAGACGTTTAACTGACTGAGCCACCCAGGCACCCTGAAGTTTTGTTCTTTCTAAAATTATTCCCAAATCAGTTTGGTGACTCTTCAGTGGTTCATTCAGATCTTTAATTTCATTTTAGGGAAATTTATCACTAAAGGCAAATTTCGCTCATAGTAATAGAATAATTTTTCTCTTAATGAAAAATTAGGAAAAAAAACTGTACGCATATTCTAAAAATCATATTTGTTAACAAGTCAAAGAATAAATAGAAGCAAATAATATGAAACAATTAAATTTTCCCATGAACATGAGTTCTTAGCTTTACTGAACAGATTTTAATACTTATGTTTGTTTTTGTATGCTCCAAATAAAAGGATGCAAATACTATCCACTTACAAACTTTCTCAACTCTATGAATCTATGACAGTTCTTTATGCTTTGGTCTTTAAAGAGTATGTAAACTGACTATATATGGTTTCAACACAAACATGCCTATTTACTCAAGCTTTGTTGGATATACCTTGACATCTGCTTCCATGCTATATCCAGAAGAGTGGTGTATGCACCAATTAATATAGCATCGAAGTAACATGGGATGAGATAACGTGGGATCTGCTTCAGGTAGAAGAACATAGCCTGCAACCATTTACCAACCTATTATAAAAATAATTTTAAAAGTTATTTTGGTGTGAATAGCCAAACTATGGAAAGAACCTAGATGTCCATGAACAGAAGAATGGATAAAGAAGATGTGGTATATATACACAATGGAATACTATGTAGCCATCAAAACCCCCTGAAATCTTGCCATTTGCAATGCCATGGATGGAACTAGAGGGTATTATGCTAAGCGAAATAAGTCAATCAGAGAAAGACAATTATTATATGATCTCTCTGATATGAGGAATTTGTGAGGCAGGGTGGGGGGGTTGTCGGGGGCAGGGAGGGAAAAAAATGAAACAAGATGGGATTGGGAGGGAGATAAACCATAAAAGACTCTTTATCTCAGGAAACAAACTGAGGGTTGCTGAGGGGTTGGTGGGGGGGGATAGGGTAGCTGGGTTATGGACATTGGGGAGGGTATGTGCTATGGTGAGTGCTGTGAAGTGTGTAAGACTGATGATTCACAGACCTGTAGCCCTGAAGCAAATAATACACTACATGTTAATTTAAAAAAAAAGTTAATTTGGTGTGTTTACAGGCTAGGTGCATTTTAAGAGGTCAATCCAAACATGCAGCTCTACTATCTAGTAATCAACCAGCTTTCCATTTGTTAAAATGGGAAGATGATGAAGAAGGGAGGAAAGGAGGAGTTTTCAGGTTAGAAAACTATGTTAATTTTATATACACCATAGTAATATAGTTTTTATTGTTTTTTTGTTTTATGAACTAGAATAGACTTTTACTTACTTCAGCAATAGTTCCTGATCGTGAAATAAGTCGGTTACTGACATAATCAATCATCCAATCTCCAGATCTCAAATTATCACAAAAGGGATGTCCCAAGTCATTCTTCGGTCTTATTTCTGCCAAGACGGACATTAATCCTGAAAATTCATAGAAATATCATGCTGTTATTGGCAAAGGCAATTTGTTCCCATAGCCTGGGCTACTGCTGTCTCTTAGTTATATGGGATGAACACATATAGAGGTAGACATAGGGGCTGTTAAGACCACAATTGCACTTCCCACGGTTGGAGATATGTGTGGCCACATATCTTTGCCCTGAGATACAAAGACATACTGAAGGAGACTACTGTTGCAGGAGCTATGTAGAGCTTTCCAAGATTCCTAACTTCTGAGACTTGTCTTGTTCTTCTGAATTTAAATATTGTAATATTCAAAGGCAACTAACTGGCATAGTTTCCACCCAGCCCTTAGGCATTGGGGGGAAAATTGATTAAGTCTATATCTTCTCATGTTAAAAAGTGGTGGAATCATTAATATTCAGGCAATCACAGGAGTGGTTTCAGAGAGAGCAAGAGCATCTCTGGTGATAATAGGCCTGCTTCGGAAAGGATCTTTGAATTATAACAAGAGGGAGTTGGAACTAAACAAGCTACCAAGGTGAAGTATATGAGCATATTCTTAAGTAATATTCAAGCAGAAACATTAGAATTTCTATGCATACACAGCAGTTTCTGTTATTTCAATGATGGAACAATAGTACTTCTTTCATTACCCAATAATGTAATAATTTCCACATTAAAAATATTACATTAATAGCCTCACCAAGTTCATTTTGACTAATTTTATTTATATATTTAGGATTTAATTTTACTTTGTATATAGCATGTCTTAAGAAATGATAAATATATAAATTTAAGATGTAGTTCTTTCTCTCAAGAGGCTTACAACCTTCTTTGGGAAACAAAGCATAAAACATAAAAAAACTAGAAAACAAGACAATATAAAAAATAATGCTCCACTTTTGCTCTAACTTTTTTAAAAAATAGTTTATTTATTTATTTGACAGACGGAGATCACAAGTAGGAGATCACAAGTAGACAGATGTAGATCAGAAGCAGGCAGAGAGAGGTGGAAGCAGGCTCCCTGTTGAGCAGGACCCGGGGATCATGACCTGAGCCAAAGGCAGAGGCTTTAACCGACTGAGCTATCCAGGCACCCCTGCTCTAGCATTTTTGAAGGCAAATATAGCTCAGTAAATATAAGTTTCACTTGTTGAATAACGGTGACATGATGAAGCAGCATTTTAGAAAAAGAGATCTGATCAATGGAATGGAATGTTCTGTGGAAGAGGTAACAAGAAATTTGAAAACTGGTTACTTGGTTTTGCAGACAGGACTTAGTCTTTGAATAGGGTATTAACTGCGAAAATAAAAGAATATGGTATACTCTAGAGAACACAGAAAAAATTCAGTCACAATCACTGATTGAATACAGAAGATAAAAGGGACAGATCCAAAAACAGATTCCTGGATTCCAACATGACTTTTTATTATAAAAAGTAGAGAAGAGGAGAAGGGGGATTTTGTTTAGGGGAGAGAAAGTTAATGAAGTTAAGTCTGACTTAATTGGATGTTGCTATTAAGAGTCTGCTAGAAATATCCAGTGGAACACTGGAAATACTAAACTGTCAGAGAAAAAAAGGGATTGATACAAAGTAAAAAGTAAATCAGGAGAGAGTTAGTAAAGAACTAGACTTAACTTTAAGAAAGAAAAGAAGTTCAGAACAGTGCGGTTTTTTCAGTCAGGGAGCAGAAGGAATTCAACAGCTCAGGGTGAAAATGGAGTAAGTAGCTGTCTAGGACTGGTAACATATACATTTCTCTATTTTGCACACCACAAAACATTTTTTGTTGAAAATGAGACTGTTTTAGAAAAAAAAATGTCAAAAGCACCAAAGTCTAGAAGAAAGTTACTGGGAGCTTTGTTATGTGCTTGGGTTTGTAGAAAGTACAAAAGCTAAAAAACAAGAATGCAAAAAAGGCAAACATTGTTCTTTCTCAAGGTGTAATTTAGTTAGTGGGGTCTTAAGGCTAACAATTATCAAGCACTAACTATGAACTGAGCATTGTCTAAGTGCTTTGCATGTATTAAGTCACTTAGTCCTTGTGGTAGGCACTATTACTGTTTCCATTTTACAGATGAGAAAATTGGGCCATGCAGAGTTTACTCCAAGGTTATAAAGCTAGTGAGTGTAACGCAGGGAATCTAGAGCCCATTCTTAACCACAACAATAAATATTCACAAAACACTGTACTAGTTAGTAAAATATCTTCCAAGTAAGATGGTGTAGCAAGTAAGAGGCATAGTAAATTAATGCAATGGGTATCCAGGGGGACTAAGATCTTACCGTGAAAAATAATAGTTAAAGGAATGTTTTGTGGAAGATGTAAGAGTCAAACTCATCCTTAAAGATCGATTAGATGGACAGAGAAAATGAGTTGCAAAGGAGGCATGATATGTGGAATATTACATGAACTAGGAATACATGTGTGATCAGCCACATTTCCTAGATAAAATCCAAGAAAATATTTCCAACCAGCTGGGTTAAACTGAAAATTAAATATTTAGATCCTATGTCCTGTCTCACAACTACTCTAACTACATAATGTTTTACTATAAGTTCTCTTTTTGGATAAAACAAATATGCAATGAAACAAAGTTTTTGATTAGATGAAAAAGGAAGATGAATGTATTATATTTACAACCTATACCATTTGGGGCCCAAATAAATAAATGTTCTCATTTAGTCTTCAAAAAAGCCTATGTGAGGTTCATTTTGTATTTCATTACCGAATACAAATCAACAAATTCACTATTTGTATAAACAAATAAAAATACATCTTTTAAGCCTAAAAAAAAAGCCTATCAATTATACAATACTATTCACATCTTATAAAGGCAGAAATGGGCACAGAGAGGTTAAGTTACTGGCTGGAGGTCAATGAATGAGTGGGTGGCAGGGCCACAATCTGAACCCAAACAGTTGGGTTCTAAGCCCACCCTTTAATTCTATAAAGAAGATATCATATGACCATAAAAAACTCCCCAAAACACAAAAGCTTAACTATCCTTGTATTTGCTTACCTTGAAGACCTGCATATTTAAGAGATGACCAGTTTGGTATGTCATAACAGCCTCCACCATCCTCTTGTTCTTCGGCCTCACATCGGTAAAGTACCTGATTCAGCTCAGCCAAAGTTAATTTTGAGGCAATGCTAAGAAGTGGAAAATAAAGAGAACTGGTAAATACAGGAAAATGCTATCAATAAAGAAGAAAATCTGAATCATAACCATAAAATACCTTAACAATATATGTTTTAGTACCTCAGCACTATAATATACATTAAAAACAATATATGTTATAAATAATAATTAAAGGATAAAACATGCTAAAGATTCAGTTAGAAGTAACATTTCTTCCAAGCCAAGAAATACAAATCAATTGCCAAATTTTATTACTTGGAAGTATCCTGGAAAAATATTTTGGTTGCTACAACCTTTTTCTCACAAATTTGCTTTTTTATTTTTCTTTTTTTAAAGATTTTATTTATTTAGTTGACAGAGAGAGAGAGACCACAAGTAGGCAGAGAGGCAGGCAGAGAGAGAGGGGGAAGCAGGCTCCCCACTGAGCAGAGAGCTCAATGTTGAGCTTGATCCCAGGACCCTGAGATCATGACCTGAGCTGAAGGCAGAGGCTTAACACACTGAGCCACCCAATTGCCCCACAAATTTGCTTTTTTAATCTTTCTTGATGGGCTTGGTTTTTTTCTCTTCTTTATATTCTTTTAAGTAGGACATCAATAACATTTTTATGCCAATTATCCTAAAATTGAAATACTTGTCAAGGACCAGCAAAGGGATAATCAAAATTCATAGTTAACTACCTTAGAAATCATGTAGTATTTCTCTCCTCTCTTAAGATGGCACTGCCCTTTAGCTCGGTTATTCAAGAAACCAAGATTTTCTTAGCTAAGGATGATTCTTGATAATGGTCAGAAAGAGGTGTCTGTCATGGCTTTGATTTCTCCTTGGTCCGGGTAGCAGTGAAACTGTGTAACTGACCACACTTGAATACAACAAAACCTTACCTTTTTAAAAAAATAATTCTAGCTGTTCCAGTCATTTCATTCTACAGAACTGAATACATATCCTCTTGAATTTTATGTGAAAATATAACCTCTTAAATGTACTTCCTTCTTTCTCTTTTAGTTCTGTCTCAACTGAGAAAATTATGGTTGGCTGGGCTTTGTTCCCTGTTTCTGCCAGACTCTGTCCTCATTGTTGGGACAGACTCTTCCTTCATCCACTATTTGTGAGTCAAGTTTGAGCAAATCAATCAGCAGTCTCAGTACCAACTCCATTCTAGGCAAATGCTTTCTGACACATAGCCAGTGAACTTGCATATGAATTACCTGGGGAGCTTATTAAGATACAGATTTCTTGGCCTTACCCTGATAATCTGAGTAGGTCTGAGGATGAATATGCATTTTATAAGCATGCCACAGAAACATAAAACAGCTTCATCACAGATATTTTTATTTTCATTTCATTGCATTTTATTTTTTTGAATATTTTATTTATTGATTTGACGGAGAGAGACACAGCAAGAGAGGGAACACAAGCAGGGGGAGTGGGAGTAGAAGTAGACTCCCTCCTGAGCAGGACTTGATGCGGGGCTCGATCCCAGGACCCTGGAATCAGGGCTTGAGCCAAAGGCAGACGCTTAATGAGTGAGCCACCCAGGCGCCCCACCACAGATATTTTTAGAATGCAAATACTTTTCTAATAGTTTGAGTTGAACTGAAATCCAAGCTCTTATAAAAACAAAAAGTTGAACACAATAAAAAAATGGGTTAGTACATAAAATGCTATTTCACTGGATAAATACACAGCCAATGAACAACAAAAAATTTAACTTGGGGCACCTGGCTGGCTCAGTGGGACAAACATGTGACTCTTGACTTCAGAGTCATGAGTTTAGGCCCCACGTTGGGTGTGGAGCTTACTTCAAAAAAATAAATATTTTAAAAAATGATGTGGAAGGAATATAGCATATGCAACTTAGCCTCAGTTCAGAATTGTGTGCACATGTGTGTGTATAGAGATGCATGTGTGCATGTGTGTGTTTGCTCATATCTATAGCTACATATAGAGAGTGCATGAGTGTGAGAGTGCACATGCAAGCACACATACAAATGATAAAGCAACAGGACATGTGAACAACAGAAGATGCTAATATGACTACTGGTTCTTGGACCACTATCTGAGTAGCCTGGACATAGAGGACCCTTAAAACTGCTTAAATCAGGCTTGCAGTAACTTACCAGTTATTAAAGTGGCAAATCTTCATAAACTAAGCTGTACTTACAAAGCAAAAGGAGTTTTTAATATAGGATCTGAGTTGTCAACAGCAAGGCTTCCAGATTTAAAGTGAGGACTGAACTGTGTCAGATGATTTCGAAGAATTCCAACAGCAACTTGTGCATGTGGATCAAGACTAACTCTGAAAACGTTAATTTAAAAAATGGTTACTTTTTAGGAATCATTTATTCAAAATTAACAGAATATGTCATCTATTTTACAAGCAAAGTCAACAGTTTGAACTCCAACATACCTGAATATAATAACACTTCCTGGAGACAAATTTTCAAATTCTATTTCTTGAATATATTCATTGGGTCCTTTTGTGGCAACTCCAGCTTGTTTAACAATTTTACTTTCACTAAGCTTGAAAAAAATCGTATAAAACCATTCAATCAATAATTCTAATGTCTTTAAGACATTAAACATGGTAGTAAGATGAGAGTCCCAAATACCTGAATATGTTCTCTAATTTCTACTGTGATGTTTGGCATTCCATTGATCGCATGCTCATCCTTCTGATAAGGTTTTGTATTTCTCTCAACAGTTCTGGCTTCAAGAACTACTTCTTCAATTTTGCCTACGAATAAATAAAAATATTAATGAAATTTCACATTAAACCATCTGGAATTAGGAAGTGCTAATTCAATTTAATTCATTAAACTTAGAGTTGAGTATGAAATAGCAGTCTGAGAGTAGATCATTCTACCCAAGATGCATTTTTTACTCAATGCTTTGTTCTTAAAATTATAAATTAACAAAGACCTCTCTGAAAAAAGATCTTATCAAGTAATAATGGCTTAACTCTCGGGAACAATCTATAACCTTCCTAATTTTGAGCAGAGAGTAAATAAATCCCTTGAAAAATTTATTTAAAAAAATGAAAAATTTCAGAAATACAAAAAGTAGGGAAACATTTTAAAAAGTCAGATCCTATTTACTAGCTGAAGAAAACATTACAAATGTGTACCCTTTCTTTCCCTTCAGAGGTAACAGTCACCTGCAATTTGGCATTCCTAAATCCTATGCATTTTACTACATATATCTGTTTCCCAAAACAACATACATTATTTTCCATATTTCCAACCTTTATTAGAGTAGATCCAAATTATATATATATATATATATATATATATATTTCTGCAACTTGCTTTCTATTAAACAACACTATCTTTTAGATTTGTTCACATTGCTACATAAGCTGCAGCTCATGCTGCTGCTCATTTGTTTCAAATGCCAAATAGTATTCCATTGTGTGAATACACCAAATATATTCCTGTTTGCCCGTCTTCTAATGGAACATATGAGAGTTTTTCAGAGATATACCTAGGAGTAGAACTGCTTAGGTTATGTAAAACTTGAATTTTACTATTTAAGTAATTTGAGCCATTAATCTGACAATAAGAAACAGTACCTTTTTTTTTTTTTTTTTTTTTTTTTTTCTGTACCATCCAAAAGGTATAAATATATTAATAGGTTCCTTGAGCTTTTCATTTAAGACAAGAACTCAGAATAAGTTTCCGAACATAAACATAGAAAGAGGGCACAGTTATTAAGAGGAACACTCCTAATTTTATAGTAACAATGTATTAAATCTTATATAATAACACACAGCCAAAAGCTTTAGAAATTCACTGCCAGATATTCTGATGCATTATCCTGAAAACACATCTGATACATAGCACTGACATATAACAAAGTATGGCATTTATTTCACAGGGAGAAAAGATAAGTTTCATCCCAAAAACAGACGTACTAGATTCAGCTTTGATTATGTTTTACAGATATATATTAAAGATAAAAAAGAAAAACAAGATTTACCCTGAAAATAAAAAAGTCTTACATATATGTATAATCCATTATTAATACTCTTTATGCTCTTATGATGTAAAACACTTAGAAACTTTTAAACTCCAGAAATGTTGATCGGTTAATCTATTTGGCCTTAACATATTCTAAATTCCCTTTCGAGAATCACATTAATGTTTGCAGACCAGCAGTCCAATAGGGATGGAGCAATTCTATTTCTTTTTCTTCTTCTTTGGTGGTTCATCCTCAGAGCTGCTCTCTGTGCTGGTGCTGCTGCTACTGGAAGAGCTGGAATCTGAGTCTGAATCGGAGGATGAGGAAGAGCTTGTGGAGGAGGATGAAGATGATGAACTGGAGGAGCTTTCATCCGTGTCACTGTCCTCCGAGGAGGATGAGGTAGACGTTTCTTCACTCTCCGATGAAGAATCACTGGCTGAACTGTCACTGCTGTTGCTACTGGAACTGGTTACACTCTTAGACCTTTTTTTCTTAGTCTTCCTTTCTACATTAGTTTCTCCGATGCTTTGTTGTAATAATAATAATCTGTTTTCTTTTTCTTTTAAAGCTTTCTTTAGTTCTGCTGTTCTTGATGGCCTATGTAGGTATTTTCTTTTTCCTGTACATTCATAAGTCCAATGTCCAAATTCCAAGCATTTCTGACATCTTACATGTTGTTTATTTGCCTCACTGGGAGTAAGAGTCTCTGGTGACATAATCTAGCACACCTATTATGTATTATATTCACTCCATTCTTGACTTCTTGACTTCTTCTCTTCCACCAGGTATACTACCCTGACTCTCTAGGTCTTTATCCTGATGCTCAAGGAACTCTTTTCATTAGGTGTGAGAGGTAGAATGTCGTTGAGAGTGGAGGGTGTCGGATCAGGGCTTCAGGCTTCCCTTGGCCACCCGTAAGGTGGGTGGCTGGGTGGGCAAAGGGGCACACGCCACTTAGTGCCCAACTTCTGGACGTCCGGCTTGTCTCCGAGCTATCAAGAAACAGTACCTTTTGATCTAGAAATTCTACTTCTCAAAATAATTACTAAGAAATTATTCAAAAGAAAAAATTATTCCTAGTGTATATTCATTGTTAAACATACTAAAGAATATTAAAGATGGGATACTAATATAATAAAATGTGAAATATTTAACATAATGAAAATCACAATTCTATTACAAAATGGAAATGTTTTAATGAAGACCAATGACCAAAGCAAAACCCGAGATAATATTGTTCACACTGATGGCAACCATGTGAAACTGTATACGTACATTAGCAATAATCAGACAAGATTACTGACTATACACTTGCAAGCAGTTAAAAATAACTAATGAACATTTAACCTTGAAACTATTCAAGTTGAGGGGCGCCTGGGTGGCTCAGTGGGTTAAAGCCTCTGCCTTCGGCTCAGGTCATGATCTCAGGGTCCTGGGATCAAGCCCCCCATTGCATCGGGCTCTCTGCTCAGCAGGGAGCCTGTTTTCTTCTCTCTCTCTGCCTGCCTCTCTGCCTACTTGTAGTCTCTGTCTGTCAAATAAATAAAATCTTAAAAAAAACCCCAACTATTCAAGTTGATAATCTTCAAAAACTGGAGTTTATATATTTAATAACTAGCAACCAATATAGAATATGATGATTTTTATGGGAATCTTCATCCCCTCAATTAATTGCCAGACTTGGACAGTTGCTATATGCACAGGAGAATGTTTTGCTATAAAATATAACAGTAAGGAAGAAATAAAATACACACATCTAGGAAAAAAATCTAGCAATAATAAGGATATGATTTAGGGGTACGTTTTTATTTATTTATTTAAAGATTTTATTTATTTATTTGAGACAGAGACAGAGATAACGAGAGAGAGCAGAGAGGGAGCACAAGCAAGGAGGAGAGGGAGAAGCAGACTCCCCACTGAGCTGGGAGCCTGATGTGGGTCTTCCCAGGACCCTGGGAAATTAATTTGGGGTAACTTACATTTTTACTACATGGACAATACCGTTATGGAAATACTCTCAAATATTAACATTTTCTGAGTTGTGAAATAGCTTTATTTTCCTCTTGATTTACTTCCTATTTCCCATTTTGTTTAAAACAAACATATTTCCTTTATACCCAGGAAATACGTATGTACATTCATGTGTTTATATATATGTATATGTATGTATATTTATAGTGTGTCTAACTGTGTACTTGTGTGTGAGCACGTACACACACACACACATATATAAACCAAAGTGGAAAATAGTTTAATATTTAAGGCTTTTCATAATCCATCCTCAATTACCTTCCTAGCCCTCTTGTCACTCCACTATTTTAAGCAAATAGATATTTTCATTAGTCCCCAGATAGTCTTACTAACACCTATTAATATGAATTTTCTTTTTTACATCTTTCAAAAACTATAAAGTTCCACCTCCCTTTAGAAGCCTTTTCTAAACACTCAGTGATTTCTCTCTTTTGTGAACATATAGCAATTATAGTCTCTCCACATCTCTTTTTTGACAATTATAAAACACATCCCAGGGTGCCTGGCTGGCTCAGTTGCTTGAGTGTCTGCCTTCAGCTCAGGTTGTGATCCCAGTCTTAATTTCTTTCTTTAAAGTACACTCTATACCCAACATGGGGCTTGAACTCATGTCCCCAAGATCAAGAGTCACATGCTCTACCAACTGAGCCAGCTGGGTGCCCCAAGTTATGCAAAATTTTGAACTCTTTTTCTCAACTACAACCACACCAGTACTGTGTTATAATCACAGTAACATTTTTTGGTTGCATTACCAGGGATGCACATTTGAGGCACTTCTTTGCTGTAAAATGAAGTCTTAGGATTCCTGAAAGCAGTTCTAGACACAGATACAACAGACTGATGAATGCTGGGTGAATGTCTTGTTACTGCAACTATGTCTTCATCAACCTGATCCACATATACCTGAGAAACAGAAAGAGAAAACATGTTAGCATTCAAACTGGAAAAACTTACTCTGAAACTGAACCTTAAGAAACTTACAAAAAGTTAGTTTCTTGCCTGAATGAAACCCTTGGCCCCAAGTTCTTGATGAAGTTTATTGATAGCACATCTGGCTGCAATAATTCCACTTTGGAAATTAACTTCACCTTTATCTGATGGAGATGCTCCAGGATTCCACTTCGTATAAAATCGTTCTTCAGAAACCACTGAAATCTGAACAAAGTTAAAACTCAGCCATGTGTACATTTTAATTATAATGAGATCTTTTAGTAAAAATGCTCAAAGTTGTTGGCCATGTGGATTTTAAAAAAAACACCACCAAGACATACCTGGTGAGGCACTAATTCATCATAGCCTTTAGTACTTCCACTAGCACAACACGCCATGGAAACAATCGTGGTACTTGGCAGAGCATCATATTCTGACCTATGCTAGAAAACAAGAAAAAAAAACCACCAGGGTTTATTTTCCTTCAAATGCAAAGTGCCATCCTATTGCATAATGAAGTAAAGGACAGTTACATAGTTACATACTGTAAGACATTAATTGGCTTTATTTTATTATTTTTTGATATTAATTTGCTTTCGAATTTAACAAAACATTCAAAAGCTATGTACCATAATCACGTATAAATCTAAGACATGATTCTGAAGCATGTGGATATTGCCACTAAATATCGGATCAAAAAATTTATTTTTTCCTTTTTCAAGTTTTATTTAAATTCCAGTCAGTTAACATAGAGCGTAATATTAGTTTCCGGTATAGAATTGAGTGATTCATCACTTACATACCACATCTAGTGCTCACAAGTGCCCTCCTTAATCCGCCTCACTCATTTAGCCCATCTCCTGCCCTCCTCCCCTCCAGCAACCCTCAGTTTGTTCTCTTCAGTTGAGTCTGTTTTAATTTTTTTCCTCCACTATGTTCATCTGTTATGTTTCTTAAATTCCACACACGAGTTCAGCAAAATAAGTAAATACAAGAAACAGAATAGATGCTTACCACAATGGGACACTCGTTATCGTGGGTAATATCCATAAACAGGGCATGTGCAATAGCTGGCATTAACGGCCTCAGACAGGGCTGAACAAAGGATCCAACAGGTTCTCCTCCATATCTATAAACCAGTCTGCCCTCTTCGTGGCTATTATATGCACTCATTGCCTCTGCAAAGCATTACAGAATATTTTAACTACCTTGATTATTACTGGTCAAGAAGAGGTTAGGTTTCTTATCATGGCTGAGTTTCCAAAAAAAGACCATAAAATATTATCAAAAATAAAACTGCTTTAAACATTTAAACAAATGTCTATTAGTTTAAGTGACCAAAATGTCTTCTCTATAACTGGCCACAGAAATGGCTCATGTAGGTAAAAGGGAACATATGTTGTTTATTAGGATGTTAGCTACATAGGATCTATGGGAAAAAAATCTAAGATTCAATCTTCTATCCAAGTAGGAGATGAAAACTAGATTTGTATATTTTCAAAAACAAAAAAATGCTGTTGTTCATGAGTCATCAATTCATTCTACTCATCTTTCAATTTAAGAGGAGATGTTTTACCCCAGGAAAAGTTTCCACTTTTTTATCAGGAAAAGTGGAAACTTTTCCTGATAAAAACAGACTGAGATAGAGAAAAGTTGGTGTAGAGTATTTAAGAGAACATTAACTATGTTGAAAATTATTAAACATTGTATATAATGCTATTAAATGCCTTTTAATCTACTTATACAAAAACTAAAGTTTTAGATGGGAAATACACATCAACAAGCCTACCTCTTATTAGGGAACTAATGCCCAGTCTAGTAACAAAGATATTGTCCAGCTCTTCGCTTCCTGTGAACAGTTCGGCTACTACATACAAATTGGGTTGCAATTTTCTAGCAGCATCCAACATGTACTGCAAAAAGCACAGTCACAAATGTAACATAAAGAGAAAAGCAAGTGGGGGGTAGGAAAGGAGACAAGACTAGGCATGGATTCGACATGAAAATGTCATGGAACAAGACAAAATGGAAATCCGAGAAGAATTTCCAAATAAATTTAATTGTGCATATGTAAGAAAACATAAAAGGAACACAGGAAACAAGAAAATTCATAAAGAGATTAAAACAGTTAAAAAGGAAGATTAGATTTTGCAAAGATACAGAGACACAAAGGAGGAAAAAGGAAGAAGAAAAATGTTAGTGTCACATTAAAATTATAAACCATAACACTGTGATTCTGCTAGGCTTTCACCCTGTTTTATGTGTGTTTGTTTGTAATACCTCTAACCAGACTATTAATTTGCAGCCTTTCGACTAGGCCATTATTGGTAAATTTCCTGCTGGTGAATCATTTAGCTATTGCAAAGATTAAGTCTAACTACACGAAAAGCCAGATTTTCCTACAAATGATAATCAGCTCTTAATCACAAATCAAACTGGTTCCAATTTTCTTAATATAATGTTTGCACAAAGGTTAATAAAATAATTGAAATTCTGTCAGCTAACAAGTAGGGTCCTAGAAGATTTTGTAACTTAAAAATTAACAAATTGACTTTTAATTTTCTGTTTTGCCACAATGTTGCAATAGTTATATATATATATATGTATATATATATATATACATATATATATATACATATATATGTATATATAAAATGCAACAGCTATATAAATATAGCTGTTGCTAAGAGCACAATAAGGAAAAACCTCTGCTTCTACCGCCTTAACTAATGTTCACTAAATTCTTCCATATTAAATCAATTTTTCATCATTGGACTCAAATCATATTCATTATAATACTGCATTAAAATAACAGAAATAGATATTTTCCAGATAAGCATACATTCCCAAAGAACACTAAGTTGTCACTAGGAAGCTATCAAAGATCTTATAAACAGGATGAAAATTGTGTTTATAAAGTTGTATTAGATAGAAGATACTGCTATAAATTTCGGCACTGCCTCAGTTTCTATAAAAAGCCCAAAGAGGGATAAACAACCTTTATGTATACAATTACATTTTTATAATCAATAAAAATGGAATCAATGAGGCTAAAGCAAGCTTCAATACACTGTAATGTTAGTGCTTAAATAATAATATGTAACAAGTGACTTCATTGTCTATTAATATATTAAGAGCAATCAGAAAATAATAAGAATAAGATAGATACTTGCATATTATTAAAAGGTTAATATTAATCCTTTAAAAGTTAATAATAAAATATTAAAAATATTTTAATAATATGCATGGTGATAGGGTATGTATATATCATCAGAGACAATATAATCTATTTCCCTAAATTGAAATAAAAATATAAATGCATTAAACATTTTATAGCCCAGATATCCATAACTACTGCATCAAAAGATTTTGTTAGAATTGTGAAGTTATGCTTAAGTATTAAATACTACCACCAAATCAATGCTGGTCCAACTAGAAAAGAAAACACATACTTGCGTATTTTATTTAAGGAAAGCAAGGAAAGAGTACTACATTTCTTTGCTTAATGCAGATGAATTGTTTTTCTGTACCTCAGCTACATGAAGAGGTGTTGAGTGGCAGTTATCAAGACGCACTCCTTGGAAATAAGTTGCAGTTATCTCAGTGTATTTTTTCATGTGTGCCCAGAGAAAAGGACAGTCCTCTGGTTTATTTCCATAGCGTAATTTAACACTGTCTCCCCAGCAAATAAGTTCTCTCCTTAGATAAACGTTTGAGCCTGTTAAGAAAGGAGCTTGCTTTCAACAGTCCGAGAAATAACATGAAAACATTTACTTCAAGGAAACATTGTTTTTTAAAAAATCGTATTGACTATTTCTATCACAAACCATACACTGGTTAAAATTATGTCTAAAATGGTAGGGTTATTTAAATCTATAAAGTTAAAAAATTAGTATTAATTTATATCTCATACCGATTTTGTTAAAATTTGACCTAGAGTCTCTTCTAAAAATGTGTACTTAGTGTAAAAAAAATCAAGTTGCTTCTTTTAAAGAAAATCAGTAATAGTAATATCACAGGCCCTTTGAAGACAGCATTCTACCAAAAACATTTCTTCTTCAAAGCTTTAGTTATTTATTTGAGAGAGAGATAGACAACATGAGCAAGAGAGGCAGAGGGAGAGGGAGAGAATCTCAAGCAGACTCCCAGCTGAGAGCAGAGCCTGATGCAGAGCTCAATCCCATAACCCCGAGATCAGGGCCCACGCTGAAATCAATGGTTGGACACCTAGCCAACTGAGCTACCAAGGTGCACCTCTACCAAAACCATTTAAAGCTGTGTTTCTACCTCATTACGCATTTTGGCAATAGGTTACATTAAATCCATGGCATGCAGTAGAATGCCTTTTTGCATTTAGAATGGAGAAGGAGATAGCATTTAGAAAGGAGAAGGCAGAGATACTTAAACCCAAAGTACATTCTTTAAGAAAAATGAGATTTTGAATTAGAAAAAGACTTCTCATTCAAAAAGACTTCTAAATGTTGAAAAACATATTGATAGGTGCCCAGCAAAATTCTGTCTGACAAAGAAATAGTTGTAGAAAAATAAAATGCTGGGAGTGAAAGGGAAACCGAAAATTAGTTTTTAGTGTAATTGCTATTCAAATACCTTAATACCCCCTGGCTAATGAATGAAAATATTTCTTATGGCAATATAATTGTAATAGCATGGTCTTGTATGTATTTTTAAAAATGCAATAGGTTAAATTTTTAACCATATAAAATCTTATTTAGAACCATTATATAAAATAGATAAAAGCCATTCTGGTTGAGCATATAAAGACTAGGAGGGGAAAATGGGGGAAAGGAAAAAATGAATCCCACTCTTCCTGTTCATACCTTCTCTTCGCTCTCAAACTGTATGCACTCGACATCTCTGTGATGAAACAGTTTTAGAACTATTACCTTGGTAGGGAAAAAAGTCAATGAAACAATTTGTATTTTGAGTTTGCTGTAAACTTTTCTCTCCCTATCCACAGAGAGGTTAACAAAAATGATATACCTGGTTCAGCAAAGTTTCGAAGGGGATCATCTCCCATTACCCATCCATTATGCGCCATCAGAAAACAAGCTTTATTTGGGTTATGAATCATAGATTCTTCTGCGGAGAGAGTCATTTCTTCATATGGGAACGTAAAATACCTATGGAGATACAATTAAATATTAAATCCATACAGAGAGATTATTTGGAGAGAATTCAAATTAGTAATATTAAAATAAAAACTCCTCCTTAACAAATAGAATAAATTAGTCTTACACTATAGGAAATAAACTTTTTTACAGGTCAAAAATCTTCAGAAGACTTTCTGAGTAGATCTACTAAGATTTGAGAAATGGGAAGTCAGCACTATAGCATTATCTGGTTAACAGTTTAAATAATAAATTAAAAATTTAATAAAATTACTAAGAAAATCATTGAAATATTGTAAAAGCTTTTACTACCCTTTAGTTGCCTAATCTGTGCTGCACATTACCTACAAGATAAGGACCTAAATGCTGGCTCAATCTGATTAACTTTGAATTTACTAGTAAGTATATAGTCCTCCAGAAACATTAATGTAATGTTTATAAACTGATTCATACTGATGATAGTTTCTTTAAGGACTGGCCTACCAAAGTTAATATTAACCCTAGTTACCAAATCAAAACTTCCATTTCAGTTAAAAAATGTACTGAAGTCACACATGGAAGGAAAACATTCAGATTAATTTAAAAAGTTAAATCCAATATTCAATTTTTAACCTTTAATGAAAATGAAATACCTGGTAACTAGAGGATGTTTTCTAGTGACAGGTCCTAATTTAGGGCCATGGCCAGCCAGTCGTTCATAAAACACATTTCCCAAAAGGCAATTAACTACCTGAAACACATTAAATTATGTATCTCAGTAAAAACAACCACAAACACTATTAAGACTCAAAGAAAAACAGCAGTTCAAAGTAGGTGAAACCTGTTCCTGATGATAGTTCATGAGTTGATGCTTCTCTGAATTTAACTCCTCAATTCTCTTACGGAACCAATTACAGCATTCATCAATTGCAGCTGGGCCCTTGCTAGAGCAGAGAGAGCAATACATGCTGAATATTTAATGGTTTTAAAATTCTACATTTAAAACTTTTCTAACAAGGGTCACAGAAACTTTATTTACTTATTTGAAACATTAAACATATTCATCAGGATGTTAACTAATGGCTGAAGAAGTTTTCCAACTGTAAAAAATATTATATAAACATATAGGAACATGGCCTACCACACAGAAAAAAGAGGAAAACATCATGCATTTGAACTAGCAGAATTATGGTGAATTACTTTTTTTGATTTTCTATTCAGGATTTTAATACTAGCTGTAAAGATCTGTAGGTAATATTATCCTTTATCTCATAGGAAAAAATTCATAACATACTCATGTGGTATGAAAGTTGCTAGTGCAATGTTCATATCTACAGTACAGCCAAGCCTTCTGTATTCAGGATCCTGGATAATCTTAAGGTGTTCCTTTGGATCAGGCTTGGTTGTTATTTTCCTATTTCCTAAAAGAAAGAAGAGATGATATCTTAAATGCAAATATCCACAGGGAGATTTTAACTGTTACTGATATCCAAATTTTAGTATACAGTATTTTTTTACAGAAAATAAAACAAATATTTATTTCACAAACATCCTTCCTACCTCCCCCCATCTTCTTACACACCACCTAATACACACACACACACACACACACACACACACACACACACAAGGAGGGGAAGAGAGAGATTGGAAGGGAGAAGAACATTATAGAAGAAAAACACAGGGATTCCTATCACTTCAAACTCTGCCCCACTTCTCTGCCTTAGTCAGCTTTCTCTTACTATAATTTTTAGGGCATTAAGGATGTTGGTAGTACAAATTTTCCTTCCAGGTGTTACCAAATACACTAATATCAGGAGTTCCTTCTCTTCAAAGATTACTTTCTATTCAGAAGTCAGTCTTATTAATGACTTTCTTTGCATACTCTGAAAGAAACACACTGGCTAGTTTTTATACTTTTTTCCTTTTACCCAATAAGCATATTCCTTATGTAATAATAAAAAATGCAAATGTAAATAAATGTTTTGTGGGAAGAATTTTTATCCCTTTGCTGGAACTTGTTCCTGATAAATTAGATGTTATGCAGGATTGCCTCCACTGGGTTTGATTTTATTAATTTATTATTATTATTCTTTTTAATGTTTCTTTTTAAATTTCAAATCAATTAATTAACATATAGTGTATTATTAGTTTCAGAGGTACAGTTTGGTGATTCACCAGTTGTATGTAACACCCAGTGCTCATGACATTCAGTGCACTCCTTAACTGGGCTTGCTTTTATATTAATTAGCTAACATTTGACTTACTCTAAAGAGACCTTGAAGTGGCTTATAAAAGCACAAACAAAATAAATAAAATATAAATAGATTCTCAAGATTTAGTTTCTGAGGTTCATTTGGAAGAGTATATATATTACACCTACCAGTGGAGCACCTAGGTTGCTCAGCAGATTAAGCGTCTGCCTTTAGCTCAGGTCATGATCCCATGGTCCTGGGACTCAGCCCTGCATTGCGCTCCCTGCTAGGCAGGGAGTCTGTCTCTCCCTTTGCCCCTCCTCCTGCTCATTCTCTCTCTCAAATAAATGAATGAAATCATTAAAAAAAATAAAGAAAAAGGAAAAAAAAACTGCCAGGAAGTGTTTGAAAAAAAGAGAAGCTTATACAATCAGTGTAAGGGATAAAAAAAGTCTTTAGTATTGATAGAATGGAATAGTACACATAACGAATCCACATACATTTAGTATATGACTACACTATGAAGTCTTTATGGTGTATCACAAATCAGTATAAAAGGATGGATTATCAACTCAATGCCATTTTTTGAGTAAAAATATTTATATAATACACAAAAATAAATTCTAGGTGTGTAACCATTTCTTTATTTATTTTTAAAGGTTTATTTATTTGAGAGAGAAAGTGTGTGTTTGTGGTAGAGAGGTGCAGATGGAGAGGGAGAGAGAGAATCCTCAAGCTGACTCCTTGCTGAGTGTTGAGCCCAGTGCTGGGCTGGATCCCATGACCCTGAGATCACAACATGAGCCAAAATCAAGAGTCAGATGCTTAACTGACTGAGCTACCCAGGCACCCCTTGAACACTTAAATATAAAAAAATAAATAAATAAGATTATTAGAAGAAGACAGAATTTTTTTAAGAAAACAGAATGTTGACGGAAGATTTTTTGTAAGCGTGATGTGAAATTAGAAGCTATAAAAGACTAACATTTTTGAGTATGCTGAAAAAAAAAAAACCCATATCAAGAATTAAAAGATCAACAGCATACTAGGAGGACATATTTGAGGCCAGCATAACAATTACAAATATAATAAGTCAATGTGAAAAAGTCAAACAGCCCAATAAAAAATAGGGAAATAGGAAAGAACATTAATAGACAATTAATTAAAGACCTGTAAGTGGCAAAGCAACATGTGAAAAGGTAATTCACTAATGAGCAAAGAACTACAAATTAAAATAATGTTTTGCCTGATTGACAAACGTTATAAAGATTAATGGTGTCTAATGCTAATGAGGGTATAGTTAATGATAATGTAAACTGGTACAAATCATTCTGAAAAGCAACTTCTTGTTAATTTATCATTAAATTTGTATACTCTTTGACCAGGAAATTCTACATCTAACAATTTATCTTAATTTATCCTGCAGATTTATTCACCTAAGTAAAGATAACAATAGAAGGATATATAGAAGGATATATCCTTATAAGGATAACACATATAAGGATATATATATATAAAATATATTTTATATATATATTTTATATATATATATCTCCACATATAAGGATATATATATAATACAGTTTATAAGGATATAAGTTCTACAAAAGTAAGGGCTTGCTATGTTCACCACTGAATCCCCATGCCTGGAAGATTGCCTAATATGTACTAGGTAGTTCAAAAGGTATGCATTAGGGTGCCTGGGTGGCTCAGTTGGGTTAAGCAACTGCCTTCAGCTCAGGTCATTATCCTGGAGTCCCGGGATCGAGTCCCACATCGGGCTCCTTGCTCTGTGGGGAGTCTGCTTCTCCTGCTGACCTCTCTACTCTCATGCTCTCTCTCTCTCTCTCTCTCACACACATAAATAAATAAATAAATAAATAAATAAAATCTTAAAAAAAAAAAAGGTATGCATTAAATGAATGAATGAGTGAATGATGAAGAAAACTGGAAATAATCTATCAAGAGGGCTAAAGAGAGATGCCTGACTGGCTTGGTTAGTAGAGCATGTGTTGGGGTTGTGAGTCTGGGTCCCATACTGGGTGCATAAATTATTTAGAAATAAAATCTTAAAAAAAAAGGTTAAGGGCACTTGGGTGGCTCAGTCAGTTGAGTGTCCGACTATTGCTTTTGGCTTGGGTCATGATCTCTGTCTGGGTCATGGAATCAAGCGCCACATCGGGCTCTATATTAAACAGGAAGTCTGCTTGAGATTCTCTCTCTCTGCCTTTCCCTTTCCCTCTGACTCTCCCCCTGCCCCAATGCTCCCCATCTCTCTCTCAAAATAAATAAATCTTAAAGAAAATAAAAACAGTGTATTCCTCTCTAGAGGTTATTGGCAGCTGCAGTAATCTGCTCACTTACCTTGCACTCATGCACTTAACAAACATATATTGAGCTCTACTATATTCTGAGTATTGTGTTAAGGAACCAATAGTAAGAAACAGTCCCCAAGAGAAATAATTATGTATTATTATGACATGCCCTTTAGATATCTCTGCTAACTCTCAGGACTACATTTTATAATAACACAAATATATAATAATAACAGATTTAATAATGTCTTAGCCAGAGAAAAGAAGGGTTATCCCTTTAAGAGTAATAATAAATTTCTTAAAATTGCTAGAAACATTCTAATGTATATCCTTTACCTTGTGTAAGAAGTCCTCTAAATTGCTCAACTGCTTTGTAAACATCTACTTGGAAAAATTCCCAGAGCTGAATTTTTGGAAAAATATCTTCCCAAATTACTTTTCGAATGCACTGAAAAATTTCAATAGTTAAAAAAAGATATATTTAAAATATTTTCACTAAATATTATTTTTCAAATTAAATATAGACTCTAAATAATTTTCAACCATACATTTACTTTGTATTTTAGAAATTTTGTTATTCTGTTTTAGTGTGGTACTCCTCTATACATACTGACATTCATTTGATGATCATTTTCAATCAAAGCCGGTACTCCTTTTTCTTTGTATTTCCCTTCTGCAACGTCACAGGATAAATGCCACAGTGCTCTGTCTAAGACCCAGGCAGGCTTTAAGTGTGGAGAATTTACAAGATTATATGCACATTCTGGATGTTCTTGGATCCATCTACTATTAGTGGCTTAAATAAAAAGGAAAAATAAAGGAATATCTTGTAATTAAAGTGAAGTTAGTATCTATGTTAAGTTTAAAGATGAAATAAAATATCAATATCCACCACTCATTGTCTTATATATTAGACAATATTTAAATGTCATAGTATATTATATAAACTATATATTTCTTCATCAAATATTTAATATTTGTTTAAATTCTTATAATTTATGATATTGTAATGTGAAAAACACTTTTTTGGTTGTGGTATCCTGTCATCCACTTCACCATACCTTTTTCCTTTCTGTTGTAGGAATTTTTAATTGTTGTAAGATGCAATTCTGACTTATTAACACTCCTGTAAAAATAAGTTTATTATTGTGGGAGTTAAGAATGGCCTTGTCCTTGGCCCATTTTGATGATCCTTGAGTCAACTACATTTTGGAACATTCCTTCTAAGCCTGAAAAACATCTTTCCCTGAAAGCCAGACAAGGTTTCTGCCCCAATCTTCAGAACTCCAAATGTCATTTATGCATTTTTTCCATGTAATAATTTCTTCCTGTATTTTGGGGGAGATGGGAAGGAAGGTGAGGTTCTTTCCTCTGGATCTTTAAATACCATTATATCTCCCTAAGGCTAAGAATACTAACAAATATACATCCCATTGAAACACAGTTATTTCTCTGCCTTCTATAGTCTGTTAGTTTCAAGACCAAATGTCTAGAAAATCCGACCTGTATCTGCCGCTTCCACCTTCTCCCCACAGTCTTCTTCCTTTTCCACTGCAATCTGCTGCTGCATCCAGCACTCCACTGAGGTTACTCTAATCATGAGATTTAGTGCGGCTTTCTCAACTTTATCCATTTAACCTCTATCACATTTGCCATTATTGATTACTCCCTCACTGATTTATAAAATACTTCTTCCTTGATGTACAAAAGGTATCATTATCTTGGTGGGTTTTTTTATTTTTCCTTCTCTCTTTTGGTCTTTCCTTTCTCATTTCCGCTAAAACTTTGAGGGAGTTTTGGTACATCTTAGTCCTTCTCTTTCTTTGAACAGAGTCCTTCTCTTTCTTTTTCATCTCACCACCTCTTCTAGTACCCACATCTCAAACCAGTTCCAGCTCTAACAAGGCCCTGGCACATCTACCCAAGCTTTTGATGGGTAGCATTGCCTGAGGACACCATATTAACTCAAAATCCATTCACATGTTTACATATATCTACACTCAGAATGTGATCTATTCCAGGCACTGTTCTGGGAGATGGATATTCTGCAGCAAAAGTGAACAAGGCTCCTGTCCTCATGGAGCTCCTGTCTTCATGGAGCTTTTTCATTCTAGAGAGGTGAGTTGGTTGGCTTTGTTTTGTTGTGCTTAGACAATTCTGATGGAAGAAAACTCTCTCACAGGCAACTTCTTTGCATAGCTAAATTTGAATGGTTAATGAGATAGATTGTTTTAGTAAGACTGATAAAAGTGAGGCCAAGAAATTGCTCTGTTTCTTTTAAAAGGGTGTAGCTTACATCTTATCCATTTATATCAGTAAGTTCAGAATCAGAATCAGAGGAGTTCTGCAAGGTATTCCACCTATTTACAATAGTAAAGAATATTTGTTTTAATTTTTAAATAAACAGAAGTTATACATATTCTGTTTCATCTTTAAAATAGAATAATGGGGGCGTCTCAGTGGCTCAGTCGTTAAGCGCCTGCCTTCGGCTCAGGTCATGATCCCAGGGTCCTGGGATCGAGCCCCACATGGGGCTCCCTACTCAGCGGGAAGCCTGCTTTTCCTCTCCCACTCCCCCGCTTGTGTTCCTGCTCTTGCTGTCTCTAACTCTCTGTCAAATAAATAAATAAAATCTTAAAAAAAATAAAATAAAATAGAATAATGCCCCCGAATTCATACTGAGGAGCATGAGTGGTTAATGTACATGAAACAAAAAGTAATAACAACTATCGAATCCCCTACCATATGCCAGGTAAGTATACTACTTTATCAATCCTCATGTCCTACCACATGATGTAGGACTTACTGTTATGTTCCTTTAACAGACGAGGAACTGAGGCACAGAGAGATAAGCAACCCAGCCAAAGTCATATAGCTAGGAATGAATTTAGGAAAAAGTTTCTTCAGAAAGTTTCTTCAGATTCATCTGCAATCTTAACCAGATGAATGTGTTCATGCCTCAGTCAGCTGAGCACCATTACAATTCTTATAGAGTTTAAAAATCATTATTATTTTTAGTTTCAGTCATTTAGTAAGTAATATAGTACATAATTTATTTTTTAATTATTTATTTATATCCATAATAAACACTTAAAGACAGGATATATAAGAAACAGAGATGTTGTAATAACAGTTAAATTAATAATTCTCAAAAATCAATTTAAGCTGGGTTTCCCTAGATTCATCATCAGTTATTAGAATTCAAGATGTGAGAGAAAAATGTAATGATAATTGTATCATCTGGATTTTCATTTATTAAGAACCCTAAAGCTATCCTAATTTATCCATGATAAAATCTGGAAACTTTATTACTTAATTTTTTTGAGAGAATATCAAGTATAAAATGAAGGAATCCTAAACCTTAGCTAATAAAGTATTATTTCTAATTCTGCAATAAAGAGAAGCCAACCTAAACTATATCTTAATATACACCAAAATTAAAAATGAAACATGGATTTCTAAAGTGGTACTGTGAGGAACTTAGCAGACATTCTCCCCAGCACAACCACAATTTAAATAGCAAAAATTTTAAGTATAATCATTTAAAGTCTCTGGAAATTGTCTTAAGGGCATTCAGCATATGGAGAAACACTTATTCAAGAAAACCTACTAACTTTCAGCAAGAAAGCAAGAGTCTGTGGCATTTGAACTACAATCTACTCCCTTAACCTTCCCAAACAGCTATGTGTTAATGGAAGCTCTGTGCCAGGTGCTCTATTCTAGGCAGGCATGGCCAACATGGAGGCTTCCTCTTCCTACCATTCCCAGTCTGGGGTTAAAGTTTCATGCTGGGAGAGGCAGGCTGCCGATGTTCTCACACTTCCTCTAGCCCCATTTTGTAGAAGCTCTATTCCAAGTAGGCAGGAAAAGAAAATCTAGTCTCTTTTCCTCACTTCAGCCACCCCTTCCTCTGCCCCCTGGTAGGGTGGACATCCCACCTAGTTGTGGGAGGCCAAGAATACTGAGACTCCAATTGCCTCTGAAAGTTGGAGCTTACTTGTAGGGTGAAGGTCCCACGTGGGAGGACAACTGAAAAGATCAGGGATTGCTACCTCCTGCCTTGTGTGACCCCAGAATGAGATGGTACCTGGGGAAAAGTGATCTCATCCCCAACTCTGGAGCAGCAGCACAGGTGTTCCGGTCAGGGAGAAAGGCCATGAAGATGAAGGGCTCTGCCTGAAAGGGCTGAATTTGTTTGGAAGAGTGAGTGAAGAATTCCATGCATAAGGGCATTACTGAAAATTATGAAGACCTTGGTGGGGAGCAGTTGAAAGAATGTTGGTAGCTCCATGATATAAGAAAAACATCAGAGCAAACAAACAAGTTTAACAGCATCCGGGAAAGCAGGGAAAGAGAAAGCAGAGGTCAGCCCTCCTGGGCTGCATCCACTCAGAAGCAATTCTATAGGACGTGGGAAAGACTTGAAAAACATTCCTTAGATCCTACACAGACCCATCAACAGAGGACAACTCACTAGCAAAGGGGCTTAAAGACAACCTCTACCCAAACATTAAATGAACACTAACCTACAGTGACCCAGGGTAAATCCTAGGAAGCCAGGTTTAAAAATAAAATCACATTTACCTCTGGCAGTCTGGAAGACCATATGTATGCCCAAGGCTGTGTGATCTCCAGAGCAACCAGAGAGGGAACCTCCAGGGTTCTGGTCCTTGGTAAATCTTTATCCATCCTTTTACTGTGAACCTCTTGGTATCTTTGAATGTAGAGTGTGTTGCCTGTAGACAGCATATAGTTGGCTCTTGTTTTTCCAATTAACTCTGACAGCCTCTGCCCTTCAAGGTACAGGCACATCTTGGAGATATTGTGGATTTGGATCCAGACCATTGCAATAAAATGAAAATTGCAATAAAGCAAGTCAAACAATTTTTTGGTTTCCTGGTGTATATAAAAGTTATGTTTATATTATATTGTAGTCTATGAAGTATGAAATAGCATTATATCTAAAAAAACAATGTATATACCTTAAATAAAAAATACTTAATGTTTAAAAATGCTGTTTTCGGAGCTTCCAGCAAGTCATAATCACAAATCCCTGACCACCATAACAAATATAATGATGAAGAAATCTGAATGATGAAAAGTTTGGCAAAAGTTACCAAAATGTGACACAGAGACATGAGGTCATGAGGTCAGCAAATGCTGTTGGAAAAAATGGCATCAATAGACTTGTTTGATGCAGGTTGCCACAAATCTTTAATTTGTTAAAAAAAAAAAAAATCAAGCAGTAACTGAGAAGTGCAAAAAAAATGAAGCACAATTAAAGAAGGTATGCATTACATTACAAATTCCCTGGATCTTTGGCTTACAAATTTTTTACTATGCTGAGTAAGGCTATCTTTGTTAAGTTACTTAAAATACACTGAGCTTTAGGACACATAGATTAATTTTTTTTTAAACCAAATTTTAAAGGTTGGGAAGTTTTCAGCCATTACTTCTTTAAGTGTTTTTTCTGTTCTTTCCTTTCCTCTTCTTCAGATATTTCCATATGCACGTTAGTATGTTTCAAGATGTCCCACCTTTCATTGGAACTCTATTCATTTTTATCTTCTTTCTTCTGCTCTTCAAAATGTATAATCTCTGTTTACTAATCCTTTATTCTGTCAACTCAAATATACTGCTGAATATCTCTAGTGAATTTTTAATTTTGGTTATTTACTTTTCAACTCCAGAATTCTCATTTGGTTATTTTTTAAAATTTCCATTTACTGATACTCTCTATTTGATGAGATAGAATGATCATTTCTTCCCCTTTACTGCTATAACCTGTTTTCTTTTAATTCTCTAAATATATTTATAACAGTTGCTTTGAAGTCTATATTGGCTAAGTATGACATCTAGGACTTTTTAAAGGCAATTTCTGTCACCTGCTTTTTTTCTTGTGTATATGGGTCACACTTGCTCTTTCTTTGCATTTCTCAATTTTCTGTTGCAAACTGGGCAATTTAGATAGCGTACTGTAGCAACTCTGGATACTGAGTCCATTCCTTCCAGGAATTGGAAGGAATTGGCTGCCTCTTTGTAACTTGGTTAGACTGCTCCAGTGATGTCTATTTCCCCTACAGTGTGCAGCCACTGATGTTGCCACTCAGAGGACACAGCTGGGGTCACGGGCAGTGAGCATGGGATGAGAGTGGTTTTTAGCACGGTTCTCTTAACTGTCTCTTTCCCTGAACTTTGTTAAGCTGCTTGCCTCTGCTGGAATCACACTTAGGTGTTACTCTCTTGTGTTATTATTTTTGATAATAGGCTGGCACATAAATTGCTCCACAGTCTGATCCAATTAAATTTGGACCCTTTGGCAGGGATAATCCCTGAGACCAGTCTCTGAGACTTGTCTGACCCCAGGGAAACTGTTCTTAGTTGTCTCTTTCCCTGGTTCTTTTGGTTAAACTACTGGCTGGCCTATGATTTAGTATGCTGCTCTCACTAGGGATACCAGCCTCTCCTTGTTTACCACCAAAGTCTCCACTATTTCCAAAAGTGTCCCATGACAGATACCAAATAACATCAATTTCATTCTTAGTCTGTTCTTACTGCACATCTCCTCCTCTGGGTAGAATGCTTATGTCACTGCTCTATAACTGTTGGCAGGAACTGTAGCCTCTGTTTTTTTTTGCTTACCTCTCTAGGTATGGAACCTCCATCCCATGAGCAAGCTGAGGCAAGGGCACCTGGGGCCCAGTATTCTTGCCCTGCCATGCCCGGGGTAAAGTTTTTCCCCTCTGAGTGGAGTGGGGTTGGATGAAGGAAGGGAGCCCAAGACCTCTCAGCTGTTCTTGCCCAGAATAGAGTTTATACAACAGAGTGCTAGAGTTGGGAGGGGCATGAGAAATGCTGGAAGCATGCCTATTTCAACTGTAGCCCTATGCTGGGAGTTGAGGAGAAAAGGAGCTTTGTGTTTCCAGCTATACCTGTCAGGAGTAGACCTATCATCATTCTGAGCTGGGGCAGGGAGAAGCAGGTCCTGGTTCAAATGTCACAGACTATCACTGCTCCTACTGAGAGTTAGTAGATTTTCTTATATACTTCTCCATATGCTGAATCCCATTAAAACAATTTCCAAAGACTTTAAACAGTTTTTTAAAAAATAACTTTTATCAGTTGTTTTGCTGGGTAGAGGGTCTGTGAAGCCCAATCTGGAAGTCGACTCCCCTGGACAGTAACTTTACAATAAAAACCTGTTTTCACAGAAAGGACATTATGATTTATAACACTTTCCAATTTAAGGCTGAAGCAAAGTTCACTTTTTTATATTGCACAGACTCTCTCAAATGCCTTAGAAATACAGTCTCTGATACAGACTGCTACTGTACCCCAATTTTTTTCTCCCCTGTTTCTTTAGTAACAGAATTCTCAAGGTTCAGCTGTACATACAGCTGATAGGCTACACTGCAAGACTCCTTTGCAGCTAGGTGTGACAAGAGAAAAAATCCTATCTGACAAAATGTAAGTATGTGTGTTTGTGTTTGTGTGTGTGTGTGTGTGTGTGTGCACGTGCATATATATATATATATAAAATATATAATACATACATATTAATATAATATATATATCAGATCATGCCCTTAAAAGGTATGATTTCTCTTCCTCATTTCCTTTGGTTGAGGGTGATATTGGGAACTAAATGGCCATATTTGATTAAGAGTTGGAAGCAAAGTGTTGGAGATAGAGCAATGTAAGAGAAAGAACCTCGTTCCCTATTACCATTGAGTTACTATATCAGTCTTGGGATGCCTAGCTCATCTTTTATAAGAAATAAATACAGATTCAGTCTTGTCTCTTTGTTTTTATCTCTTTGTTAAAGCTGCCTACACCATATCCTAACTATATATAATGCCATTATGTAGCTTGATAAGAATAATATTATGGATGATAAAGTAATTATCAATAATGTCAACTTTTCAAGTGAAGAACACCGAGTTCTTATATATTAGGAAGTTTTCACTGGGCATTGAGAGAAGATAATATTTCCAAGGCACATTGGGTTAAACTGAAAGCTGATCATGGCCAGAGGCTTCTCCAGGCCCAGCTGTTTTGACAGGTGATTGGACCAATCATCTCCCTGAGGATCACCAGTTGGGAAGCTCTGATACATTTTATAGAACTGTATATTGGTAAAGAATCTTGGGGTCCAAATGAGTTAACTTTAATAAGTCCTTTTAGCATGTAAGGGGTATAATTTTTAGATTTAACTTCTAAGAGTTTACAAATAAGAGTCATTAGTTTTTTCAAATAAATACTATAGTACCAGAGCTGTTGCTACATGGGATTCACATGTTAGTCTGCAAAGTATTAATACTGCAAGTTGAAATATGTGATCCTATGTCTCTTCTATGATCATTCTCTTATTTTTTAATTATCACATTGAAAATACATGCTGACTTTATCTTCAATAACACTGTTTTCTTTGAAAGAAAAAAAAGTGGTACTATATAAAGTGATTTATAAATTGAAGGACACTTGTGCATCATTTGTGTTTTCAAAATTTATGTTATATAAAACCATAAGAAATAAAATAACCAGACTATAATATTTCCATCGAAATTAATGGAAGTAGTTAATGAAGCTCATACCAGTATGGTTGTAGACAACATCAGTAATACAAAGAATATGCCATTCCTTTTTCAATTTTTCCACTAGTTGTCCAACATCATTCCAGGTATACTTTTTATTAGGTCTTGAAAAGTCAGGATTTAATTCTAACTGGTTGGCAAGGGAGTAGCATGATCTAGATAGTCCAAGAGTCTGTAATGGGGTAAAATGAATCATGTTGTAACCTGCAACACAAGAAAATAAACAAAGACCACTGTTAGAAAAAAAAAAAAAAAGACAAACTAAAACTAAGCAATATATAAGTTTAAACTTCCTTAAGTAATTCTACCTAGCAAGGCAATCATGAAACTAGAAAAGGAGTCAAAGACTAGGGTTCAAATCCTACCTGTACCCCAAGTGACATCAAGCAAGTCTACTTAAATCTTTCAGAATACCAGTATGCTCATATATAAGACAGAGATAGTGAGAAAATGCATTTGAAAAAAATCATGGTACACAGTGCCTAGTTATTATTAGGAGTTTGATTTATATTTGTTGAATGTATATATAATACATGTAGAAAATATATTTTATATAAGTATATCAGCATGTCTTGCTCCTACTTTTAATCCTCCACTCTACTTGTGTTCTGTTTCAATTATGTCAGTGAACGTATCGCTTTCCTCATATTATATTCAACTTGAAAAAAGTAGAAAATTAATATTATTACCCTTTGCATATACCCTTTGTATATGGGGTAGCACATACTTTCTATATGGAAGATAGCTACTCAATGTTGAATTAAAGTTATATACAATAATAATACATTTTCCAAAACATTTTAATAATTTACTGCTAATTCTTATATGTCAAAGTAAAGTCTTATAGACAATAATGATCTCATTTTATTATTAGAGTTCCTTAGTTTACTGAGTTGAACCATATAATGTACTATTCTTGTAGGTTAAAAGTGGTTGTCTTAACAACTTTATATGATTCTATTTACATTACTAAATATACAAGAAACAAAATTAAAAGATCAAAGCTTTTGAAATCTGTATCACAGAGGATAATTATATTTATTTTAAAAAAGAAAAGAAAGATAGCTGACATTACCTGATTCTTTTGCAACCCTAAGTCTGCTTTCCCATTCATCAAAAGGTCCCAGACATTTGGCTAAAAACGTCTGGAGTGTAACACAGTCCAAGGGTAACACATGATTATCAGCACCAACATGTAAAACAGGATCCACAACTATGTAACCCCCACCACTTTTCTCATTTCTAAGGAGAAAACAAAACAAAAACTTCTCAATTAATGATAGAAAAAAAGTCCTCATCTGATAGTCTGATTTTTCTAATGAGAAATGGAATTGTCCCACTTAAAAATATATTTCTACGAACATAAAATCATTTACAAAGTTGCAATGAAACTCAATGGAAAAGTCTCATTTTATCTTCTTCTAATCTCTACATAATAATATAATATATATAACATCTAATAATGCTGCTTTAAGGAAAAATAAGTGTACTAAATTCGTCAGTAATATCAACAGCACTCAAGCAAAGAGCATCTTATAATGAAGTTCTATGAAAAGACTAGAATTTTCAAGCGTTTACCTAAAAAAAATACTCTGAATCTGCAATAAGTCTTATAATTACTTCCTCGGAATTAAAAAATCATATTCTATTTGCATCTCAAAACATCCCGTAAAAATTGCACTGCCATGGTTTATATAGTAAGTAACTTTTTACAAGCTGGATAATTTAACTAGATAAAATAAATTAACTTTTATCCCACATTTCCCACATTAACTTTTATACCCACATACAGAGCACCTGACTTACCCTTGAAGGAAGTAATACTGAAATGATCCAGCTTGCTGAAGATTAAGTTTACAGTATTTATCAGAATCATCTTCTCTCTCTGTTGGATTTTCCCATTCCAGGGAACGAAATTTTTCTCGATTAAATGCTTCTCCAGGAAATGGGTAATTTGTATACACAGTAACTGCTTTTCCCTGTAAAGTGGGGCCTAATCGGAACTGTAGTTCGAACCCTAAACAAAAAGCACATTTCAATAAACTCGTTGTAGGAACTTAAATCACCACATTAAAAAAATAGATGTTTTATTTAAAGTATTACATAAACTGATTTCTCAACTATGTTTAAATAACTCCTAGGGACGCCTGTGTGGCTCCTTCACTTAAGTATCTGCCTTTGGCTCAGGTCGTGATCCTGGGGTTCTGGGATAGAGTTTCGAATTGGGCTCCTTGCTCACTGGGGAGTTTGCTTCTCCCTTTGCCTGCTGTGTGCGTCTGCTCTCTTGCTCTCTCTCTGACAAATAAGGAAATAAATAAAATCTTTTATTAAAAGATTTTATATATTTATTTGAGAGAAAGAGCAATCATGAGCAGGGAAGAGGCAAAGGGAGGGGAAAGGGAGAAGCAGGCTCCCCACTGAGCAGGGAACCTGACAAGGGGCTTGATCCCAGGACCCTGGGATCATGACCTGAGCTGAAGACAGATGTATAACCAACTGAAATAAATAAAATCTTTAAAAAAATAAAACAACTCCTAATAAATAATGCTGATTTGAAACTATTTTGCATTCTAATTTGGCTGAATTATATATTTAATAAACACTTTACATCATGGAACTGTTTGCTCTATACTGTCCTTCTCTTCTCCTGGAAACTGATTACTATTTGCAAGGCTACTCTGGAATATGCAAATTCTTTTACCTCTTCTTCTTTTTTTTTTTTCTTTTTAAGATTTTTATTTATTTATTTGACACAGAGAGAGAGAGACTGCACAAGCAGGAAGATCAGCAGGCAGAGGGAGAAGCAGGCTCCCCCTGAGCGGGCAGCCCAATGTGGGGATCAATCCCAGGACCCTAGAATCATGACCTGAGCTGAAAGCAGACGTTTAATTGGCTGAGCCACCCAGGTACCCCTCTTTTTTCTTTAATAACATGTCTTCAAGTTTATTGAGAGTACTTTTAGAAAACAAAGATAGCACTAAAATTTAAAAAAAATGAAATTTTACTGAACTTGAAATCTTTCTTTTTTAATTTTAATTCCAATATAATTAACATATAGTGTTATATTATTTCCAGGTATAAAATATAGTGTTCAATGATTCTTTATATTACTCAATGTGTGTACTCTTTTTTTTTTTTTTAAACCTATTTAACCCATCCCTCCACCTGCCTCCTCTCTGGTAACCATCAGTTTGTTCTTTGTACTTAAGAGTCTATTTTTTGGTTTGTCTCTTTTGTCTTCGTTTGTTTCTTAAATGCCACATGTGAGTGAAATCATATGGTATTTGTCTTTTTCTGACTGACTTATTTAATTTGGGATTCATTCTCTAGATCCATCCATGTTGTTGCAAATGGCAAGATTTTGTTCTTTTTTATGGCTAATACCACATCTTCTTTATCAACTCATCTATGGATGGACACTTGGATTTCTTCCATTCGGCTATTGTAAATAATGTTGCAATGAACTTATGGGTGCATTTATCTTTTCAAGCTAGTGTTTTGATGTTCTTTGGGTACATACTCAGTACAGGAATTACTGGATCATATGGTAGTTCTATTTCTAACTTGTGAGGAATCTCCATACTGTTTTCCTCAATGGCTATACTAGTTTACATTCCTACCAACAGTACACATAGGTTTCTTTTTCTCCAGGATGTGCAAAGTTCTTACATTACCTCATTTCCCATAACCCCTCAACCTTTCCAACCCCTTGCCCCCACCTATGAATTGACTGCCCAAGGTGGGCATCTAAGTACTTAGAGACCTTTTCTAGTCTTTATCCAAACAGCAACAGAGAAAGTGAGTTTCTCTCTGGTGTCAGAGTGTATGATAGTATGCAAAACTTGGGAAGTACCACCGAACAACCATCTCACCACAGAGAGAAAGCCAGTCTTTCTAAGAGAAGACAACCTTTAGATAGGCAGTTTTCAGATTTCTAACAGGAGTTCCAGAGGCATTTGAGCCCCTAATACTGTTCTGGATGTCTGCTTAAATCCACAAGTGTGGTAATAAAGGGTTAACAAGTGGCTGTATGAAATTGGGGATGAGGGTTGGGAATGCTGAGCCCTGACTGAGCAGTGTTTGCTGACTGGGGGGAAACAATCTTGCTGTGGTCAACCTTAAGCTACCAATGTGATATCAGTGAGCATGGAACTGGGAAGACATACGCACAATCAGACATACGCAAACTACTGCCTCTATTCCTACTTCTCATGGTTTAGTATTTAAAATTTAAGCCTTTCTTCAAATTCTGAGGGCCAAAACATTGCTGCTTTTACTTGTTAGGCTATTTCTATTAAAATATATCTGAGACTTCTATAATGTGTTACAAGTATTTTGCCATGGGATGAAAAAATCAACACATATAATTTTACTGTGAAATAAAAAATTGTGGTTGGTTCAGGGCAGTTTTAAATCTTGAATATAATTATTAGAATGTGAAAATTCTGGCTATAGTAAAGTCTGTTAGAAATATAAGGAATGTAAGACTATATTTATCATGATGAGCACTGAGTAATGTACAGAATTGTTGAATCACTATATGTACACCTGAAACTAATATAACATTGTTTTATTAGTTAACACTGTTAACTATACTGGAATTGAAACAAAAGCCTAATAAAAAAAGAAATATAAGGCTTGTAAATTTTAATCATGAATGTAACATTTCAATTAGTAAAGGGTAATAACCAATGAAAGCAGGAAAATTTAGTTTTGCTGATTATAATCTTTAAGCTTAAGGGAAAAATTTTTTTTAAGATTTTATTTATTTATTTGACAGACAGAGATCACAAGTAGGCAGAGAGGCAGGCAGAGAGAGAGAGAGGAGGAAGCAGGCTCCCCATGAGCAGAGAGTCCAATGTGGGGCTCGATCCTAGGACCCGGGGATCATGACCTGAGCTGAAGGAAGATTCTTAACCCACTGAGCCACTCAGGTGCCCCAAGCTTAATTTAAAAATTTTATTTATTTATTTTTTAATTATTGAAGCATTTTTGACATGTTATATTACTTTTAAGTGTATAATATAGTGATTCAACAATTCTACACACTACAAAATGCTCCCCGCAATAAGGGAAGTCATCCTACCAAGTTATTACAATATTATTGACTATATTCCCTATGCTATACTTTTCATGTCTGGGACTTACTTATTTTATAACTGGAAATGTCTACTTCTGAAGAAATTTTTTGAGAAGAAAGCAGCATACTAATATCTATACTTTTAATGTTTAATTTATTAAACATCTAACAAAGTATAGAAAATTATGTAAGGACTGCCTACCATATATTGGAAACAAAATAGACAATGATCTCTGCCCTGGTGGAGCTTGAGTTCTAAAGGGGGAAGGCAGCCATTAAACAATGAACATGACAAATAAGTAAGAAAAAACAGTATGCCACGGAGGGATAAATGCTAAGAGAAAAAAGAAAAAATCAGAGCAGTGTAAGGAAAATGGGGGAAGAGAAGAGATGGCGGGGAGGTGGTAGCAATTTTAAATAGATTGGTTGTTAAGAAGTTGAAAAGCTTGAGAGAAGCAAGGGAATTAGCCTCATGGCGATTCATGGCCATCTATGGAAAGTATCGACCAAGAAAAGGAAACAGAGAGGACTTAGGATGGAAGCATGCCTGGTGGTTCCAGAAATAACAAGAAGCTCAGTATGTCTGGGTTGGAATAAGCTAGGAGAGAAGTAGTAGGATATAAGGAAAGAAAGGTAACAGGGAAGTCAGATCATGAGTTTGTAGGCCATTGGAAGTATATTGGCTTCTTCTCTGACCAAAATGAGGAGCCAATGAACAGTTTTGAGCAGAGACATCACATGACCTGACTTGTGTATTAAATCACTCTGTATATCCCTCTGAGTATGTCTGTTTCTGGCCTTAATGGAGTTAAGTGGTATTAGATTTGCCCTCTGCTGAGAAACTAGAAAAAATATAGAAGACAACTGTTTTCAGAAATAAGTATTGAAGCACTGTGATACCTGAGAGAAGGGTGATTCCTATGAACCCTCTACATTTCAGACTGAGTAAACTTTCTGGGCTGTGACACAGGGAGCAGGAACAGTAGTCTGAGTTGAGGACACAGAGATTATAGAGTTTGGGGAGGATGAAGAAACTTCAATTTTCAGAGCAGAGTATGGCACAGAAGAAAGCTATGCAAAGAAAGAGTTCCAGAAAATTACCTAGGGTCATCTTGAATCTGCCTGAATGCCAGGCTGACATGGGAAGTGTTTGACTACAGGAGGCTGGGCAAAATATAACTACTAGAAACTATCAATTGACCAGTTCCCAGAGCTTACTCAGGCCTGGGAGACATTGCAACTTTCAAGCAGCCAGAGTTAAGAGACGTTGTTGAACACCTGTTGTATTCAAGAGTCGCTTTTATGTAAAAGGGCTAACATAGCCCTAGAGTAAGAACTATTATACACTTACCCTGTCAAAGCTTAAAATAGCCTCAAAAGGATAAGCTGACCCACAGATAATGTATATGGCTGCTAAGATAAAAGGCATCACTCCTTTAATGGAAGACAAAAAAATCCAGAGATACAATAATAGAACATTCACAATGTCTACCATCCAATAAAAACTGCTAAACAGAAAGAGGAGGGGAGAGTGTCAATGACACATATATCTGGGGGTAGGGCATTCCACACAGAGGAAACAGAATATGTAAAGGACCTGAAATTCCTGCTTCTGGCAAAGACGGAATGGAATGAATAAGAGGGATTGGATTTACACTCTTCCTTGAAACTTAAAGGAAAGAAACCAGGAAAAAAAACCAGACAAAATATATGAAATGATAGTTTTCAAGTCTGGACATCAGGCAACAAAGGGCAGCGATCCCTAAGAGACAGAAAATAGGCAAAGTGAACCTTACCAATGGCCCATCTTACTATCTTGGAAGTTCCAGGTTGAGGCACAAGGAGAATGAGGTAGAGCTCAACTAACTTTCTGAGCTGAGAAGATGGAGCTAAGAATCTGTAGAGACCAAAGCAGCTAGTTTGCAGAAGAGAACAGTTAGTGAGGAAGAGAAAGCTGCACAGAGACAGAACTCCAGAGATTTGATGAAGGCCTCCCTTCAGTATTCAGCAGAGTACTGATCAGAGCAAGTCTGAGACCAAGAAGAGCACCTGTTTTCACCAGCCAGATTGGAAAAATTAATAATTCATGAGGCACTGGGGAGACAGTTCAGAGGCTCTTGTTTTAGTGGTGGAGAATAATGAGCCCTAGACCAGGCACAGACTAGACTAGCTTCACAAATCATAAGAGTAAAGCTCAAAAGTATTAAAATATTTCCAAGTAACTTAACTTCATTACAAAACAAAGACAAAAAAACATTTATAAGAATCCGAAACAACCCAGCATCCAACAAGGTAAAATTCATAATGTCTGGCATCCAATCAACCCAGGAATGACATAGATGTTGAACTAGAAGATAAGGAAGGACATCAGTTATCATAACTGTATTCCATATGTTTAAAAAGTTATTTCAAGACATGGAAAATATTGAAACACAGAACAAAAGATCCAAATAAAACTTTAAAAATGAAAACTATAAGGTCTGAGATGAAAATTCTGCAACATGGAATTAATGGATGGTGAGACATGGCAGAAAAAAAAATTAGCAACTTTCAAGACACGGGAATAGAAATATGCAAAACAAAACAGAGAAAAAAGAATCCAAAGATTGAAAAAGCATCAGTGATCTGTGGAACAAGTCAAGTGGCCTAATATACAGGTAATTAGAGTCCTAAAAGAAGAGTAAAGAGAGGGGGGATATCAAATGTTTAAAGAAATAATGGGTAGAAAAATCCCCAAATTTGACAAAAACAACAAATTAACAGATCAAAGAAGTTCAAAAAACCCTGTCAAGAAACATGAAGGAAATCACACCAAGAAACATCAGAATCAAATTGCTCAAAACCAGTGATAAGGAGAATATCTTACAAGTAGCCAGAGGGAGGGAAAATGTTACAGTAAGTTCAGAGGAAGAATGATAAAGATGACAGAGTCTCCTGGGACACACTAAAAGCAAGAAGACAGTGGCGCAGTATCTTTAAAGGTACAGTAGATTCTTGGACAATATGGGTTTGAACTGTCCAGGTCTGCTTACACATTTTTTTTTTAACAGTGCAGTACTATAAATATATATTCTTTTCCTCATGATTTTTTAAAAAAAATATTTTATTTATTTGAGAGAAAGAATGAGTGATGATGAGGCACAGAGGGAGGGGGAGAAGCAGACTCCCCACTGAGCAGAGAGCTCTAATCGGGGCTAGATCCTAGGATCTGGAGATCATGACCCCAGCTGAAGGCAGAGGCTTAACAGACTAAGCCACCCGGATGCCCCTCCTTATGACTGTCTTAATAACATTATCTTTTCTATAGCTTGCTCACTATTAGATTGCAGCATATAATATATGTAACATACAAAATATGTGTTATCTGTAAGGCTTCTGGTCAATAGTATGCTATTAGTAGCTAAGTTTTAGGGGAGTCTAAAGTTACACTTGGATTTCTGGCTATGTGGGGAGGTGGGTCAGTGCCCCTAAACTCTGCACTGTTTAAGGGTCAATTGTACTGAAAGATTAAAACTGTCAGCCTGGAATTCTATACCTGGTGAAAATATCTTTCAACAATAAAGGTGATTTTTCAATGTCAGAAAAGATGTTACAGGGGCACGCCTGGATGGCTCAGTGGGTTAAAGCCTCTACCTTCGGCTCAGGTCATGATCTCAGGGTCCTGGGATGGAGCCCCACATCGGGCTCTCTGCTCAGTGGGAAGCCAGCTTCCCTTCCTCTCTCTCTCTCTCTCTCTGCCTGCCTCTCTGCCTACTTGTGATCTCTGTCTGTCAAATAAATAAAATCTTTAAAAAAATAAAAAAAAAAGAAAAGAAAAGATGTTACAAATAAGCAAGGCTGAAGCTACAATGAACCCTATGTGGTGGATATGAATCAGAGACAGCAGTGTCCGTGTCAGCATCAGTTTGATTCAAAGCAAATCCTGAAATGCAGATCATGTAGAGATTTCAGTCATGTTTAAAATTGCTCTTTGGTAGAAGTAAACCCCTCCCAGTGATGTTTGACAGATGGTAAATTCTACATCACAACATTAAATACCAGGTAAGCTATTCTTTGTGAACACAAGATTTCAATAAAAGACATTATGAGAATGCTGGACTCTTTCAATTTACTGTAATCCAATTAAATATCTCTATTTTGCCTAAAGAAATACAAATACTGTGTTTTGCATAATGCAGACAATGTGAGGAATGGAAGTTCTAGGCATTCCTTGAAAAAAGTTATAATTTAGTGATAAGTATTGCTAACCATTCTCTTGGATTGCACTAAATTATGAATATAATTTTTTTTTATAGCAAATGGCTTTAGCAAGTAAGAAACAAATTATCCAAATGGCATTATTAAGTAACTGCAAAAATCTAGGGACTCACTTTTACTTCTTACATTGTACAGGGAAACTTAAATTTCTTTTCCAAGTAGCTATATACACAAATTTTTCTATATGTAATTTGGCATAAATATACTAAGTGTTAATAAGGCTTATGTTTGACTCAATAATTTCATATACATGTATATTTTGTGAGGAATTAATCAATGGTGTAAACACAGGATATATTCATAACAGCTTTATCTACTACAGTTAAGTAAACTGACAACAAACTAAATATCTAATGATTCGGAATGATTAAATAAATTATGGCACGAATTATGGTCTTATCCAAGCTAGAATATTATAAGCCATTATAACATTATAAGTCATGTCATCTAAAGATATTTAATAACATGGCTATTTTTATTGTTTTGTTCATTTTACGCATCTACATAGATCTTTTGAAATCCTTTCTGGATAAAAGCATGGCTGAAATGTGTCAACCAGGAGGTGGAACTCATACACCATTATACTTTAAGCAGGTTTCAACTTGCTTGTATAGTATAAACCCAATTTTGTCTTGAAACAATGACCGTAGAGAAAAGGCTTTTTATACGCTGTATAATTTTATAATTGGGGAAACATCATTTTAAAGTTAGAGGCACAATTATGAAGAGATAGTGTGAGAAATAATTGCTGAAGGAATTAAAACACAAAATTTTAATGCTCAGTGACTGTGAGAATCATAAATATCTACATCTTTACAATAACGATTACATTTATTACAGAGTGGTATCATTTTGAACAGGTACAAACATCAGAGATTAGTTGTCTGAGAATATTTAAACAACCTGTCCCCTGTTCAGCTTATACAAATATTGTTTTTATCATTACACAAGGATTCAGAGAACTTGTAGTACAAAGGTTAAAACTCATCCAAAATCTCAAAACAGTATTTGGATCAGCGGTATACCCTCAGAAAAAAACTGATAGCATTCTCTAAATATGAATATTTATTTATAGAATACACATGAAGGATGATTGAATAGATTATATAAATTACAAAATAAAATTGGGATGAGATATAAATAAAATAAGCAATATTTTAAATAACTAATTCTATTTATTAATGGACAGAAAAAATTTTTTTAGCTCTCAAATATTGATAATCTCTGTCAGTGACAGCAATGTGATTAAATAAATTTCATTAACTTTGTCTTGGTTTAATATTTTATGATAAAGTAATTTAAAGATTTTAACATCTGTTTATTGATATTTGGCTTAGTGTCCTCAGACTTGAAAAAACACCACAAAAAAATACTCAAATTCAAATGGAAGAAGCTCTTGGTGGCTATGTTTACTAATCCATGACATTAACTTTTTAATCTCATTCACCAATTATGAAAAGATTTTTTTTTTTTTTTTAAGATTTTATTTATTTACTTGAGAGAGAGACAGCGAGAGAGAGCATGAACGAGGAGAAGGTCAGAGAGAGAAGCAGACTCCCCATAGAGCTGGGAGTCCGATGCGGGACTTGATCCCGGGACTCCGGGATCATGACCTGAGCCGAAGGCAGTCGTCCAACCAACTGAGCCACCCAGGGGTCCCTATGTAAAGATTTTTGTTGAAATGTCTGCAAACTATATGCAGCCTATTTCTTTAAATAAAGTTTTATTGGAACACAGCCACACCCATTCACTTATGTGTTGTTTATGGTTGCTTTCATGATACAATGGCAGAGTTGAGTAGTTGCAACAGAAAGTATATGGCCTGCAAAGCTGACATATTTGCTATCTGAAGCTTTACAGGAAAAAATGTGCTCGACTCTGTTCTATAGTGTTAATTTTCATCAAAAAGCAGTTAACTTTCTCACTCATGTTTACGTCACAAATTATGTTTATTTTTTCAGAAGTTCTTTTTTAGAAAATATTTTCTAAGTATTGCACTATTGAAAGCTACATGTCATCCCTGAAAAAGACAAATCTCAAACAATAAATATCAAACACTTTCTAGCTCATCTTCAAGTTTGACAACCTCTTGAGGTAAAAGAGGCATTTATGGTTATCCTGCCTTTTTTTTACAAAGTATTATACAGACTCTACTATTTAAGATAATATTATTTGTATCTGTACTTAAAGCAGGTTAAAGTACAGATACAGGTTAAACCAGGTTAAGTACAGATACAAATAATATTATCTATAATATTAATCTATATAATAATATAATACTAAGAATGTAACCCGTGGCAACATACTGCAAGCAAACCAAAAGTGGTGTGACAGTAAAACCCTTCCAGACCTACAGTCTCTACTCTTTTCTCAGAAAATGTCCTTTTTGTTTATAACTTATCTGACACACAAACAAAAAGCACCGATGTCAATTTATGGATTACCAAAATGTAACTGCTTTTTTAAAAGTCTTTTTAAAAAAGTTATTTATTTTTTAGTGATCTCTATACCCAACATGGGGCTCGAAATCATGACCCTGAGATCGAGTTGCATTCTCTGCCTGAACCAGGCAGGTGCCACCAGATTTAATAACTTTGTAAAAAACAGAAACAGATGAAACAAAAAAGGGAAAAGAAAGGAAAAATTGCGGCACCTGGGTGGCTCAGTGGGTTAAAGCCTCTGCCTTCGGATCAGGTCATGATCCCAGGATCCTGGGATCGAGCCCCACATCAGGCTCTCTGCTCAGCAGGGAGCCTGCTTCCCTTCCTCTCTGCCTACTTGTGATCTCTGTCTGCTAAATAAATAAATAAATAATCTAAAAAAAAAAAAAAAGGAAAAATCATTTACTTTTCCCATATATTCCAGCAGATAGATCAGTGCTTTACCCTCAAGGGCACATAGCCATTCTGTAGACCTCTAGTACATCTCCCTGAAACTAAAATTTTTATATACAGTACATGAAACATTAGAATACCTAGAGTACGTCAGATTCCATAATTACTCAGTTTACGTATACAGTACATGAAACCTAGAGTACGTCAGATTCCATAATTACTCAGTTTACTAAAATTAGCTTAGGTCATAGCAGTACATGGTGTGGCTATCTTATGCCTCATAGAACACTAGGAATACTTTACTCAGATTAGCCATTCCCTCCTGTAGGCAACTAGTAAAGTGAGTGATTAAACTATTAATATAAACTAAATTTTTCCATCTTGTTCCCTCCACTAAATTTATATAAACTCAAACTCCTAATCAAGAAACCTTTATAAATATTTTCTTTAAAAAAATTGTAAGTTGAAATTTGACCAGCCAATATAAAAATGGAAGAACTCCAGGTTTGGGGAAAACTGATTTTGTTCATTATTCTGCCACTGAATGAAATAGGAAATATAGGGGAAGGCTATGATTTGGCTAGAAAAAAATCATTATTTCGTCTTGTACTTGTTGAATTAGAAGAATCTATAGAGATATTAGCCTTGAAAATGAGGAGGAATCCTTTCTTAGGGAAAAGTGAAAAGAAAAGAAAAATGAAAGACTCAGTGACCAATTAAATATGAAAGAGCCCCAAACTGGCAATTTCTTCACACCTAATTGGTCACCAAGTCCTATGAATTTAAAAATGTCTCATACTCTATTCCCGTTTTTCTTATCTTTAACCAGACATCTTTTCAAAATAGCCTTCTTGATGATTTCTTGTTTCCAACATCCCTTCATCTTTCACATTATAATTATCTTTTATAACAACATGATCACCTTATTACTGTACCCAAAAAACTGATATGTTCCCATTTACATCATTTGGTTGAATTTACTGGTCTTAACTATAGCTATAGACTGAACCACATCATTCTTATTTTATAAACCCTTCATAGTTCCCTCTTCAAATAAATTGGCTGAATTTACACTTTTTGCTAGCTTTGACTTGTGTTTTGGTAATCAGTTAGCAAGGATTTACTAACTATTGTACATTGTACTAGGTTTATAATACTTTCCCGATCCTCACAGATCTTAAACTCTAGCTGGACACTATAAGACCGATAAGCTTTTAGAAACTGCTACGTTGTTCAGGACTTAATTGTTCTGTGACTACTGTGTGATTGGAAATCAAAGAAAGGAGAGATAACAAAAAGTTAAGGAAAGACCTCATGGAGGAGGTGGAATTTTAGCTGAAAGTTGAGAGGCAGGGGACACACAGAATGATAGGAAAGGGATTTAATAGATATAGAGGAATCTGACCAGGTGAGGGTGTCAGGAAAGCTATGAGAAAAGCCAGGGGTAAGGAATTAACAAGGGAACTATAAAGATGTAGAACACTAGTAATGGGGAGCAGTGAGATAATCACCTTGGCTAGGGAAGATGGATTCCATTACAGAATGTCTTGGAAGCCAGCCAGAGGTATTTAAATTTGACTTTATATACAAACATCAATACATGAAAAGGGAAGAGATGGCATAAGAAGATTATTCTTTTTTTCATTTTTAAGATTTTATTTATTGGTCAGAGAGAGAGAGGGCATGTGTATAAGAATTGGGAGTGGCAGGCAGAGGGAGAAGCAGGTTCCCCACTGAGCAAGGACCCTGATGCAGGGCTCGATCTGGGGGCCGTGGGATCAAGGCCTGAGACGAAAGCAGCCACTTAACCAACTGAACCATGCAGAGCCCCAAGAAGATTATTCTAGAATCCATATTTAGGCATATGAAAGATAGAGCCAGGCAGAGAGAGACATTTGGAAAGAAATTAATAGTACTTAAAAAGACTGCAGTTAAAGAGAAGAAATTGTCAAAGAAGAGTACAAAGTTTCAAAGGCCTTGAAACTATGAAAATGGAGATATCACTAAAATGAACAGGATGGGAAATAAACAAGGTTTGAGAATGGGGAGGAGAAGATTTTGGATGTTAGACTTAAGCATCTCCAAGTCGAGCTATCTTGAGTCTATTCTATAGTGTAATACCTGGATGAAGCCAAAAAACCAGGGCAAAATAGATAGGTATAGTGATCTATCAATGCCTTTTACCAATTTAGGACTTTAAAACCATATATTAGGGGTGCCTGGATGGCTCAGTTGGTTGGGTGGCTGCCTTCAGCTCGGTCATGATCCTGGAGTCCTGGGATCTAGTACTGCATCGGGCTCCCAGTTCCACGGGGAGTCTGCTTCCCCCTCTGACCTTCTCCCCTCTTGTGCTCTCTCTCTCACTCTCTCTCTCTCTCAATTAGAAGAAGGCAATCTTGAAAAAAAAAAATAAAACCATATATTATTAATTTTGAGGTTCAAAATCCAGGAAGGTAGAGGAGCAGAAATTAACATCTTCACTTCACAAATAAATGTTAATAACTCATGGATTTTCCCAAAGTCAAAAAAGCTGTTAGCAGCAGAGCCAAGAAAATTCTAGTTTTGTACTCTAGCCATTATACTCCTGGCTTTCAAGAAGCAAGCAAAATTCAAGGCTCTTCTTCTAAAAAGAGCCGTCAGCATAAAAGCAACAAATGAGGCTATGAGAATGTGTAATTCTTTAAGGGCATTAGAAGAGAAAAAGAAAGGATTTCTTGCAGATAGACAGAATTAATTAAAATGTGGAAGGAAGTGTGCTCAACAAGAGACACCAGAAAATTGACAAGAGTACTCAAGATGGTGGGGAAAAAAAATCAAAACCAGGAAAGTGCAGAGTCAGGAAAGCCAAAAATGGAGTAAGTACTCAGTGATCTTAAATGCCAAAGTTGGAAGAAGGTTATCTGGCATGGAAATAACGCATTTGATGGTTGAATTTTTTTTCTTCAAATATTTAACTCAATATAATGGGGGAAAAATCCTTCAATGTTTACTATCAATGTCTGTTATGCTATTAAAAGGGGCTTCATTTTATATTTCATACATTAAATTTCTACTTCACAAGTTATATTAACATAAATGAGTGTGGAATGTTTTTCAATCTTGAAAAAGTATAAAGTCTTAAAAAAAAAAAAAAAGGAGCTCAAATATATTTCAACGTAACCTGATCAATTTTTTCACTTTTTTTTGGCAAAAAATATATTCAGCTTTTTCTTCGCCGTTATTTGAGAGGCTTTTGGGAAACCTAAGTAATAGTTTGCCTTTTGCTGTGATCCATTTTACTAAGTCAAAGTTCCAGTAAAGGAAAAGAATGAGGGCTATAAAAAGCAAAACTATACATATACTCCAAATAAAATTACAGATAAAGTAATTTACCAAGTTTTTATAATAATTGTTAGTAGAAATAATATGGTCAATGTCTTGATCCTACATGCAACTTCAGTCGAAAGTGGAAATTACCATGGAAAGAAAGTGAGCTACTTTATCCTTGTTCTAACATGACAAACAAAACATTTTCAATTTTATAACTAAAATTAACTCTCATTAGTGATATTTTTAGAATACAGCACCATCTTTGCACTGATCAAATTTAGAAAGGTCCTTGGCAATTATATCTATCTTAAAGTTAAAAAAATTTAATATGACATTTAATTAAAAATTTAAAAGACACATTAAAAAAATTTAAAAGGCCCAGAGCTAACTAAATCACTTGCTACTGACCTTGTTCAAGTCTGAAGAGGGTCTTTTCCAGCTTTTCCATTTCGTTCAGAAGTAGAATTCTAACCTGTTTACTGTGTCCCATTTTGGCTTCTAGAAGACTTCAAATCTTTCAGAATTAAAAGAACTCCGAAATCGAATGAGTTACCCCTATGAAACAAAAAGGAATTAAGATAAAGAAAAGAACTACCATCTTAAATTCTTTAAGGCTGACAGCCGCACTTACATGTTCTCAATGTGTTTTAACCGTAGCAGAGCAAAGAGAAAGAATGAATTTTATAAATAAGACCTCAGAAGGCTAATCAATAGTTGTTTCCACCCTTCGAGCACAATAGGACCGAAGCAAAACTACTGCATTATAGATTCTTACAATTAAAACAAAACACAAAACTAAATCATTCTCAGAGAAAAGCAACACGTTTTGGAAAGCCTGGATTTGGGCCGGGGGGGTAAATTCCCGGTCCCAAGCCAAAAGGCTCTGAAAACCACAAATGGCACTTCTGCTTGCAAGAGATTAGTCTGCTCAAAGATAACAGGTGGGAGAGTTCCCCATTCCCAAATTCGGGTTGGAAGCCACCAATGGGGAGATGAGAACAGAGGGAAGCAGGTGTTGCCCCTGGAATAGCTGCTGCAGACATAGGATGTACAGACAGAGCTATAGATAGAAAGAACGCATTTCCCAGAGAGGCCAGCGGCATTCCTAGCACTTACACTGAGCAAGTTATACGTGCAGCTTCTGGGACGCTGCAGGACCCGCCGCTCTGGTGTTGGAGTCGGGGGAGGAGACGTGAAGGAAAGCAAAAAGGGAAAGGCAGGCTGCCCAGGCGCAGAAAGCAGCCCCAGACTAGGAGGGCCGGGCGCCGTGAAGGGCAAAGGGCGGGGCGGCGGCCGCGGGGCCTGGGCCGAGGCCGCTGTGTGAATGGCAGAGAGCTTCTCCGTGACTCCGCCTCGCGCTGGTCCCTCCGGAGACCCTCGACCCCACCCGGCCTCGAGTGCAAACGCCGGGGTGGGAGCTGTCAGATCCCCTCGCCCACTTCCGGGAGGCTCCGCACCCGCTCGTCGCTACTGCTAGTCTCGCGAGACTGTGGTCAGCGGGGCCGGGGTCCGGCTGCGGCCCTGGCAGGGAGCCTTTTTTTTTTTTTTTTTTTTTTTTCTTGCGGCTAGGGAGGTGCGAGGTCGGGCTCCTGTACTTCCTTTACCCGCCCGGGAGCTCCTGTATGAATCTCAGAATGGTGCGGTAGAAAGCTGCCGCTAGCTTGAGCTGCACAACACGGTCGTTTTGTGGAACGGCTCAATGGTGGGAGGCAAGCGACCTGACTTCTGGTGCTGCTTCTACCACGATGTGTTTTGTGTTTTTGTTTCATTTTTAAAATGTCTATTTATTTATTTATTTATTTATTTAAATGTGGCTCAAGTTTGCTTGGCCCCAGTTCTCGCAATCTTGATTTCCCCATGTCTAAAATAAGGGGCCTGGCGATGGTCTCTGACATTGCATCCTTCAAGTGTCTACCAACTCTCGTGCTAACACAGGACTCATCTTGAATGCAGACACGCAACTACTAGGTTGGTGAAGTTGGCCAGTTTACAAACACTTGAGGGTGTAAATACCACGTATACAACGTCTGGTTGTATCTGATGTACATTGCATAGACCTGAAGGTTGTATAGGATTAAGGATAAGGAGGGCACCTGTAGAGATGAACGCTGGGTGTTACACACAACTGATGAATCCTTGAACACTACATCAAAAACTACTGATGTACATATGCTGGCTAATTGAACGTGATAATTAAAAAAAAAGAAGACAGGAGAGCAATTGTTATACAGTATGGGCTCAATAAATATAACTACAATTGCTTAAAAAAAAATCTATATTGGCTATTGCTGCACATATTTTAGGCCAGAAATTTAAGATGTGGTACAGATGCCTATGGAGATTTAATGCAAAAACCTGTCTTCTAGAGTGTTTTGAGGACACCTAAGGATCATGAGAAAACGGACAAAGGTTTCGAGTGTGGAGAAAAATCTTGCTTCCCTTATTGTGGAAATACTGTAGGTCTAAAAAAAATAATGGGTTAAAAACTAAAGATCCTGAAGTGCTTGTTTCATTAGGTATCTGAGAATGGTAGTTGCAAGTGGTCCAAAACGGAGTTTGGGAACCTGTAGTTCACTTATTCATTTGACTAGTATTTATTGAGCACCTATGATTTGCCAGGCATGGAAGTGAAACAAATTCACTGCCCTCATGGAACTCCTACATTTTATTTGTGGGAGATTGATAAATAAGTCAATTATATAAGATAATGAAAGGTTGTAAGAAAAAGAGAAGTGAGAAGTGTGGAAACGTCAGGAGAGGGAGGTTTGCAGTTGTAAATACAACAGTCAGTAAAGGACTTGCTGGTAAATTGAATTTGATCCCCACAGAGTAAGAGGAAGGAGGATATGCAGGGTAGAGAGTTACACACAGAGGTACCAAAGTGGAAAGGCCATGAGGTAGGAGCATATTTGCTGGGTTCAAGGAGTCCACCATAACTGATTGGAGAGAGTTGTAAAAAATTAGGACAGGTAATGGGGGTGGGGGAGATGGGCAGCCAGATCTTATAAGACTTTGTAGGTGATGGCAAGGGTTTGGGTTTTTAATCTGGGCAAAAGAGACATTGGAGGATTTTGAACAGAGGAGTAACATAATCCGATATAACTTTTTTTTTTTAAAGATTTTATTTATTTATTTGACAGAGAGAGAGATCACAAGTAGGCAGAGAGGCAGGCAGAGAGAGAGGAGGAAGCAGGCTCCCTGCTGAGCAGAGAGCCCGATGCGGGACTCGATCCCAGGACCCTGAGATCATGACCTGAGCCAAAGGCAGCGGCTTAACTCACTGAGCCACCCAGACGCCTCCTGATAGAACTTTTAAAAGGATTACTCTGCAACTTTATAGAGAATAGCTAAATAAACTGAAGGGTGTGGTGAGGAAGGAAGCAAGACCAGTTATTTCAGTTAACCAAGAGAGCAGTGTGTTTGTGTAAAAAGAAAGTACAGCAGTGAAGGTGATGAAGTCATTAAATTACAGATCTATTTTGAAAGTGCAATTTTTACTGATGGAGAGAAAAGAGTCATGGGTGATTTTATGGTTTTTAGCCTGAGTAAGCAGAAGATTATTGTCCAATAGAAATATAATGAAAAAAGAAAAGAAAGAAAAGAAAGAAAATGTACCATATAGGTTAAAAAAAAAATCTTTCAAGTAGCCCCCCAAAAGTAAAAAGAAACAAGTGAAAATAATTTTAATAATATATGTTAATACAGTGATTAACATAATTTAAAAAAGAAAAGAAAAAATATTTTAATATATTTATATTCAATTTAATAATAAATTTATATATATACATATATTTAAATTTAATAATATATTTTTTCCTACCAAGTCTTCAAAATTTGGTGTGTATTTTGCAGTTCTAGCATTTCTCAATTACAATAGTTACATCTCAAACACTCCATATATTTGTAGCTAGTGGCTACCATATGGACAGTGCAGAAGAAGCTGCACTGAGAGAGGAGTAAAAGGGAAGGAGCAGAACTGGAGGATGAAATTCAGGAGTTTGGTTGAAGACTGTGAGTAACCAAGTGAAGGTAACTATTCATTTGTCTGACCTAACCGTCAAACATCCAAGTGAAGATATTGAATGATCACTCGTAGCCTTGGTCTCTGCAGTAGTGTTTTTCAAATTGTAAATAATAACCCACTGAAGGTTGTAAAAGTAATTTATCTGTTGCAACCAATGATTTTTTAAAAATAAAATTGGAAAGATCTGAATGCAATGCACCTGGTAAGTCTATTATTTCAAAAAACTTCTGTTTCTATTATGTTTTGTTGTACTGGGTCATGTATTCCTCCTGGGAGTCATGGTCAAAAACATGTTTGAGAGCCACTGCTCTAGGATGTATGCTGTATAAAAGCATAATAATTCATGATTATGAAATGTTCCTGGGTTTTCAGCCCAGCTCTGCCACTAACTAGCTGTGAAGCTTTGGAAGATACTCAACCTTTTTGTGCTTTGGTTTTTACAACTATAATATAGGGATAAAAATAAAAGCTACTATTAATTAAATGAGGACTTAGAACTGTGCCTGAGACATACTAAGTACTATGGAAGTACAGATAGTAGATTGGGATCTTAACTGATGGGAAACACAGTTCATGTTCATGTTTGTGTCAGGCTTTCCCACCCATACCTCCTTCTCCTTTCAGTCTGTCCCATGACCCTTTCATTGCACTGTCCTCCTGTTCATCACTCTTCGCCAGGGCTCCAAAATTAGCCTTTCTTGTTGTCCCCCAGCAAAACTGTCACATTAGTGCCCATTATTTCAGCGAGAAATAAGGAGTAAAACAGACTGACAAAATGAATTCCTTTAGCAGGGAATTATTCTGACACAAATGTTTGGATTTTAAAAGATCTGTCAATCCAAATGATCTTGATTTTGGAGTTTTCATATTGTGAAAGCAAGTGAGGAATGTTAAGTAATGAAAACCTTATGATTCAAAGTGCTGTGTCTCCAAGATTACATTTACAAGCCACATAGTGCCCTTTTTTAAAAAGAAGAGTCACGCTAATGTGCTATTTGTGACCTTGGAATGCCAGTGAATTTACATTCTAGGGCTTCAGTGGTGCCATGTGCTGCTTTCATTCTGGCAAACATTTGTTGTGAGCCTATCCTGTGCATAGCAGCGATCTATATATACACAATAATCTCATGCTGGAGTTGTCAGGAGAAGAATCTCCTTGAGGAATAGCTGGTGAATAATCTCAGCTATTTGGCAGTGACTCTAGTGTTTTCTAAAACACTGATATTAACATATTTGGGGAGTGGGAGAAGGGCTGTGGTCAGGAGGGTCCGAAAACATTACAGTGTTTCTTAAGGTCTGTGTATGTGTCTGTCTGTTTTTAGAAAAGAAAGGAGTTATTTGGGTATTATGTATGGTATGGTCCCAATCCTGTAATAATTTGTGTCTGAAGTGGACAAGTCTGCCTCATTTGGTTTTTATATCCATAGCATTTTCTGGTGTATTTTATTTTATAGCAATAATATAGTGACATTATTAATAATTTTATTTTGCAGAATTTGGAATTGTGTTTCCAAAATCTCTTCTAAATTGAATAATTTATTCTGCACCTTTTTGAAATATCCAGATTTAGCCAGTGAAGAGAAGAGAGGAAGATAAGAAAGGAATATAGTTGATGTCAGACAAATAGAAGGACTTAATATAATGAGATAGAGATATGGAAGCCTGATAGAGATTTTTTGAAAAGGGGATAGTACAATATAAAGAAAAAGGACTCTGGGGATGCCTGGGTGGCTCAGTTGGTTAAGCAGCTGCCTTTGGCTAGGGTCGTGATCCCAGGGTCCTGGAATTGAGTCCCACATCAGGCTCCTTGCTCAGCGGGGAGCCTGCTTCTCCCTGTGCCTCTGCCTGCCTCTCTGTCTGCCTGTGCTCACTCTCTCTGACAAATAAATAAATAAATAATCTTAAAAAAAAAAAAAAAGGACTCTGGAAACAAACCAGGGCTTAGTTTTAATCTCTCTGAATTACAGTTGATTCATCTGTAAAATGGAGAGAATAACATTTCACTTGAAGGGTCATTATGAGAATTAGATGAAATAATGAAAGCATTTATCAAAAATCAGGCTTTTAATAAAAAAAAATAGGTAATCTAAAAAGAGAAGGGCTGATGGCTAGATGTCTTTGCTGGGTTAGGGATGGCAGTTAGACAAAGCAGATGAAGAAGAGGCTCCCAGAGCGTGGGAATCAAAGGACGTAATAAAAAGGTGTCCTATTCAGTGAAGAGGGAGGATGAAAATGAATTCATAGACTGAAGTCAGAGCCCAACGTTTTAGACTAAATTATAGAAAACAGAGGAAGGATATTAAGAATGAAGTAAGGTTTAGTTGCTGTATAATTAGTATTTGTTAGAAAATTTATTGAGATGTTCATATACAGAGGTAGAGTTGTATTTTACTTATTTTTATTTTTATTTTTTTTAAGATTTTATTTATTTATTTGTCGGAGAGAAAGAGAGCACAAGCCAGGGAAGCGGCAGGCAGAGGGAGAAACTGGCTCTCCACTGAGCAAGGAGCCTGATGTGGGCCTCAATCCAAGGACCCTAGGATCGTGACCTGAGCCAAAGGCAGACACTTAACTGACTGGACCACAACTGATCCCTGATAGTTGTATTTTATTTAAAAACAAAAACAAAAACAAAAACAAAAAATAGAGATTAAAACTTGGGATCTTAGAGCTTGCATAGGAAAAGGCATTTAAAAAGTCCTAAGCATTAGGGCACCTGGGTGGCTGAGTTGGTTAAGTGCCTGCCTTTGGCTTGGGTCATGATCCCAGGGTCTTGGGATGGAGCCTTACATGGGGTTCTCTTCTCAGCACGGGTTCTGCTTCCCCCTTTCCCTCTGCCCCTTCCCTTGCTCTCTTTCTGTCTTTTTCTCCCTCTCTCTTTTTTTTTTAAAGGTTTTTTATTTATTTGACAGAGAGAGAGAGAGAAAGAGCACAAGTAGGCAGAGCGGCAGGCTGAGGGAGAGGGAGAAGTGGGCTCTCCCCTGAGCAGGGAGCCCAATGAGGGGCTCATCCCAGGACCGTGAAGGCAGCCGCTTAACCGACTGCACCACCCAGGCGCCCCTCTCGCTGTCTCTTAAATAAATAAATAAATAAGTCTTTTTAAAAAAGTCCTAAGCCTTGATGTAACAAATTAACCAATAACAGTATATGGAATGCTTGGAAACCATGATAGGAGGAAACTGGAGATGGTTTTTTAATGGTGACTTTTATTTTTCTAATGATAGATCTTTTAAAATGTTCTTTGGCCCCCAATTTAAAGCTAAATCATTTTACTTTTATTCTTGCGAATAAATTTAATTTCCTGTCGAAATCCTGACTCCAGGGGCACCTGGGTGGCTCAGTGGGTTAAAGCCTCTGCCTTTGACTCAGGTCTTGATCTCAGGGTCCTGGGATGGAGCCCTGTGTTGGGCTCTCTGCTCAGCAGGGGGCCTGCTTCCCTTCCTCTCTCTCTGCCTGCCTCTCTGCCTACCTGTGATCTCTGTCTGTCAAATAAATAAATAAAATCTTAAAAAAAAAAAAAAAAAGAAAGAAATCCTGACTCCACAGTTTCCCTGTAGTAAGGTTTAGAGTTGGGAGTCTAGTTGGGGAGAAAGGATGAGAGGAAGGCTTGAGCTGATTTTCCATATTTGTAAGGACTACTTCAGCTGCATATGACAGAAAAAAAAATACAAAGCAACAGTTGCTTAAAAAGGAGATAAATTTGTTTCTCCCATAAAAGTTTAGAGATGAGCAATTCAAAGCTGGTGTGGCAGCTCTGTAAAGTCATCAGGAACCCAGGCTCTCTCCAGCTCACAGCTTCTTCCCTTTTATTACATGTGTGGACCTTATCATAGTACAAGAAGGCTGCCAGAGCTCCAGCTATCATATCCAAGTTCAGACAACGTGATGGAGGAAGAGGAAAAAAAGGATACACTCCCTTCCTTTAAGTATTTCTGAAGATACCAGACAACATTTCTGCTTCTATTTCATTCACCAAAACTTGGTCACGTGCATCTAGGCAGCAGTGAAATTAGTCCAAACCCAGATTTTGTTATTAGGGAAAGAGAATGAGTAAATAGTGTCTGCTACAGTTTGCATGGTATTTCGTTTTTTATTTTAATTGTTTTTAAAGCAAAAGAGTTTGGAGTAGGAGGATGGAAGTCTCAGGAGGAATGTCTCCAAGAAAAAAAAAAAAGAAAAAAAGGAGGGAGGGGGCACCTGGCTGGCTCAGTTGGTAGAGTGTATAACCCTTGATCTCAGGGTTGTGAATTTGAGTTCCATGTGTTGCGAAGAGATTACTTAAGAAAAAGAAAAAAAAAAAGAAAAAAATGGAACCGATTGTTTAGTGTGCTTGATCACACTGAAAGATGTTTCACAAAAACCTTAGTTTTCTTTCAGAAAGCTTAGGGATGATGAAGCAAACAAACTTGCCAAAAAATTGAAAAAGTCCAGTTGGAGACTGCACTTATAGATCTGTCAACCAAATGAACTTGCTACCACTAAACTCCAGAACCAGCCAACTTACCCTCCCCATCACGGACAGACTGGGGAAATCCTGCTCACTGCATATTTACTCCCGAGGAAGAAGGACAGAGGTGAGCCAAGCTCACCAGTTATTTTCCCCAAATTTACCCACCAGGTAAATCACTCCCCCTTCCCAGGAACGGAGTAAGTTAACTAGAGCAAAGAGAAGCCAGAGGTTTTTAGGGAAGCTCTGTCTTCCAAAAAAAAAAAAAAAAAGACAGAATTAGGGAAAAGCATTCATCTTCAGGCATTTTGCAAGTCTCTTAACCTTTTTTGTGCTTTAATTCCTAAGCTGGAATTTATTTTCCAAGGATACGCAAAAATTAAATGTCTGAAAAGTTTCAAAAATTAATATATACCCTATAAATACTTGATAGCAGTTAATATTTAAAGAACATCTAAGAGGTGCTAGGCACTGTTCTAAGCCCGTTATGCATACTAAACTCAATTCCCAAAACAACATTATTAATAGTTTAAAGATATGGAAACTGAGCGCCCAAGCTTAAGTAACTTGTTTAAGGTCACGTAGTGGTCAAGTGGAAGAATGTGATTTCCACTGCATTCTCAGTGATTCTGTTCAGTAAACTAAATCTGAGGGCACTGATGTTATCCCATGGCCTGGAAATCAATAAAAGCTTTATAAATTGAATTTGGATGTTGTTGACTTTATACATGTCTGTGTCAACAGTGAGTGTGTTTTCTTTTAGGAATATTCTGGCTAATCTAATACTCAGTGATCTCAGGACAGCTCCTTCAGGAAATCTTTCTGACCTTGCCCTTTCTACCATGGGTCTGGGTTAGGTGTGCCTCCTTCATGTCCTCTGTTGTATGATATATCATGTGAAATGATGACTGTCTTTTTCTCTTCTCCCTTTCTCACTAGAATTTTTGAGGCAGGGATTGTGTTTTCTGCTCTGGATGATAGAGTTGTAAAATTATTTACACTTCTTAGATTATACTATGAAAATGATCTTCTTTCAAAATAAATAAGCACTCTATTTTAGAATAGTTTTAGAGTTAAGAAAATAGTTGCAAAGAGAGTATAGAGCAATTCCCATTTTTTCAAGTCCAGGTTTCCCTATTGTTAACATCTTAAATAGTATGATCCATTTGTTACGATTAGTGAACTGATATTGACATATTATTACAGTCCCTAGTTTATTCAGATTTCCTCAGTTTTTACCTACTGTCCTTTTTCTGTTCTGGGTTCCCATCAAGATACCATGTTACTTTTAGTTGTCATGTTTCCTTAAACAGATTTTGGCTGTGACAGTTTCTTATACTTTCCTTTTTTAATTTTTATTTTGTATATTTATTTATATATTTTTTAGATGATTTATTTATTTGAGAGAGAGAGAGCATGAGTGGAGGGGAATAGGGGTGGAGAGAGAGGGAGAAACAGACTCCCCACAGAGCATGGAGCATGATGATGCAGGGCTTGTTCCCAGGACCCTGAAATCATGACCTGAGCTGAAGGCAAATGCTTAACTGACTGAGCAACCCAGGCACCCCAGACTTTCCTTTAAAAAAATTTTTTTTATTGATATATGCCATTATGTAAGTTCAAGATGTAGGATGTGTTGATTTGATACATTTATATATTGCAAATATGATTGCCACGGTAGAGTTAGTTAACACTTTGCCATATCACATAATTATTTTTTGCGGGGGGGATGAAAACCTTTAAGACGTAGTCTCTTTGAAGTTTGTAACACAGTATTGTTGTCTATAAACACTGTGCTGTACATTAGATCTCCAGGACTTACTTATCTACTGGTTATAAGTTTGCAATCTAAACAACATCTCCCTAGATCTCCAATCCTCTAGTTCCCCTGTCCCTTATATCCTTTTTATCCATTCATCCACTGATGGACACTTAGGTTGTTGCCGTATGTATTTTATTCTTAAAAGCTGTTCTCATCTCCTTTACTGCTCCTCATCTGCTAGATAGGCGTGGGAAAACAGAAGTAACTTTAGTCTACTCTATTTGAAAACTAAATCAGATCCAATTATTTAAATAATCTCTTTAGCCCTATTTCTATGAAATAATTGTTTTATTGCTCTCATCCCCATTCCTCTCCCTACTTCTAAATTGTGTCTCACATGAAATCATCACGTCGGAGGAGTTGAACTCTGTGATCTTGGACTGGGCATGATGAAGATGGGAGATGAACTCTGTGATCTTGGACTGGTGCAGAGGCTGATGTTCCCTAACGTACCTCTGTGTAGTCCTGTTCCTGGCTCTCCTGTTGATGATGGCTACTGATGTCTACAGCTGATAGCTTCCCGGTCCTTCTTTCTTGGTGTGGCCAGAGTATAGAAGCCCTCCCTGCTGTCTCAGACTTCCTTGATGTTCTACTTTCACCGCAGACCCATCCAAGTATCTGGAGTGTTCTCAGCCTGGTCCAAGGCACAAGACATCCATTTCATAAGCCTTTGCTGGAGCCACCTCACCTCTGCCATGGTGGATCCAGGTACCATGTGCTGGGGATGAATACTGGGTCCTGTCTCTAACTAATGTCCTTGCTATACCCTCCTAATCATGCTGGGACTCCCCTTTTTGGACCCCTGATCTACTATTTTTTTTTTTTTTCCGAGCATAGCACTCTTCATCCAGAGCTCAAAACAGCAGAACAAAAAGTCCTCTATGCATTTGACAAATACTGTACCTACTGTGTGCTAAGCACGGTTGTGGGCACTGGAGGTGTGGTAGTGAACACAGCAGACAGAATACTTGACCTTCTGGAGTTTATTTTCTAATAATGCCCTGAACCTCTCTGACCTGTTTCCATGAGGACATATCAAACTGATTGTCTCACCTCCCTCTCTCTTTAGATGGTCTCATTTTCACAATTACTCAAAACCCAGAAGGAATGGATTTCCCTTTTTTTTTTTCCCCTACCAGGAGCTAGCCCATTAGTCTCCACCTCTAATATGTTAAATGAGAGATAAAAGAACTTAGAGGGACTCCTAGGTGGCTCAGTCACTTAAGCGTCTACCTTTGGCTCAGGTTGTGATCTTAAGTCCTACTGGGCTCCTTGCTCAGCAGGAAGCCCGCTTCTCCTTCTGCCTGCTGCTCTCCCTGCTTGTGTTCTTTCTCTCTGTCTCTAACAAAAAATTTTTCTCTATAAAAAATGCCTGTAGTCTTGCTGCAAAATCCTGTTTTGGATGTCAGGTGTTTAACATTAGCTTGTCTTTTTCTTTGCATTAATTCTTTAACAATCCAAGTCCCCTACTGAGGCAGGTGGGTGTCGTAGGCCTAATGGGAGAAAGTCTTGTATGTGGCAAAGGCAAATGAGAAAGGCACAATGATATCTTTGATTAATTCAAAATGGATCAAAGACTTAAAACATAAAACTAAATAACTATTAATATGTATATATATAATCTATAAATATAGTTTATAGGGTTATAAACTATAGAACCATAAAACCTTTAGAAGAAAACATAGGGCAAAAGTCCTGATACTGGATTTGGAAATGATTTCTTGGATATGACATAAAGGCATGGAAAATAAAAGAAAAAGTAAGCATATTGCACTTCATGAAAATTAAAAACACTTGCGTAAGAAAAGACACAATCAACAGAGTGAAAATGCAGCCCACAGAATTAGAGAAAATATTTGCATAACTGTATTTGATAAAGGATTAATATCCAGAATATATGGAAGAAATCAACAACAAAAACTGAAGAACTCAATTCAGTGATTGGCAAAGGACTTGAATAGACAGTTCTCCAAAGAAGATACATAAATGGTCAACAAGGAAATGAAAAGATGTTCAGTATCACTAATCATTAGGAAAATGCAAATCAAACCACTGTGAGGTACCACCTCATACCCACAGATGGCTACTATAAGAAAGAAAGAAAGGTTTTCTACTGTAAGATAATATACTCTGTGAACAGAGATAAATTTACTTCCTTTTAAATTTGGATGTTCGTTCATTCTTTTCTTTCCTTTCCTTTTCCTTCCTTCTTTCCTTCCTTCCTTTCCATAATTGCTCTAGCTAGGACTTCTAGACTCTATTGAATAAAAGTGGTGAAAATGGGCACTTATGCCTGTTCTCTCTTTTTTTTTTCTTTTTTTCTGTTCTTCATCTTAGAGGAAAAACTTCTAGGCTTTCACCATTGAGTCTAATGTTTGCTGTGGATTTCCCAAACAAATATTTTGTTAAGGTTGTTTCTTTTTTTTAACAATTTAATATAATTTTATTTAAATTCAATTACATAACTTAAAAAGTATTATTAGTTTCAGAAGTATAGTTGAGTGATTCATCTGTTGTATATAACACTTTGTGCTCATTATATCACATGCCTTCCTTAATGCCCATCACCCAGTTACCTGAGCTCCCCTTCCAGCAACCCTGCTTGTTTCCCATAGTTAGGAGTCTCTTAAGGTTTGTCTTACTCTCTGATTTTGTCTTATTTTATTTTCCCCTCCCTTCCCGTTTGAGTCCCTGTTTTATTTCTTAAATTCCACATATGAATGTTGAGTGTTTTTTCATAAAAGGGGGTTAAATTTTGCCAAATGCATTTTTTCTGCATCTACTGAGATGATATTTTATTTCTTTGAAAAAACATGCCTTCCCCCCACCAAATAAATAAAAACATGCATTTCCTTTTCTTTTTGAAATGTCACAGGGTTTGAATTTGTAGTATCTCATGATAGTATGATAAGTCTGTAACTAGCATGGTGCTAACAATGTAGCATTTGATGCCTTTTCAAAAGTAGCACTCATTAATTTTGGTTAGGTTTTTAAATTTTCTCAGGCATGAATAGGAGAGCTGGTTTTGTGGGTCTTTTGCCTAACTCGAAAGGATGGAAAACAAACCTCTTAAAACAAAGGTTTCAAAATGGAAGAATGCATACGATATCCTGACAATAACAGTTATAGGTCTTTCTCCAGAGAGGAGGGCGGGAAGTATCCTTTTTCCTAACTCTCAGTGCCCAGAATTGGAGATTGTTGCTTGAGGTATATAAAAAACTCTTTATAAAATACCCTGGGAGGAAATCAAAGCACAATGGTATATCCCTTGCCCATTCTCCATGTCCTTTCTCCAATAGAGATTGCATCAAACTCAGAAACTTTCATGTAGTTAATCTACTATGAAATATAAGTCTGAAAGAGTCCACGTTCTATAAATGGGACTAAAGTGAGCAGTTATGCCATTTGAGTCAGTATTGTTGAATTGAAATGTTTAGATTTGGTATTAAGAGAGAACTGTACTCCTTTTGTCATGTTATTATTGATTGTTTTCTCATTTTTGAGCTCTATAGACTCATGCATTATTCAATTCTCAAAGGTTAAGTTGATAGACTATCTAAGGATAGATGGCCAAACAGTAATGTCAAGTCGGAACTGGAAAATAGAGGCCCTTCGACTGACCCATCAACGTAGGTCTTTATTTAATACAGAGCATCACGTAATACATTGGGTAAAAATAAAATTAGGTGAAGTATAGCTGTGAGTTATACCTGCTATATAGATTCTCAGTTTGTTGACCAACACAACCTAATTTACCAGAACACTCAACCTTAGTATTTTACTGCCAATCAAGTAAACTCAGAGGAAAGGTCAACAGTTATAAGACAGAGGCCAATCTATTTTAACTGCCTAAGGGTTTAAAAAAAGCCCTCTTCTCAATTTACAGTGACTGTGGGAGTCGTTTTCCTGCTTACACAGTGATTACAGGCGTTATATATCATGAATGCTGCACAGTGGATAATCAGCAAAACTTTAAGGTTAAATTAAATTAATTAGCACTTTGGAAAGCTAATTGCATGACCATAGGTTACGTGTCCTGTTGACACGTAAGTGATTGCTTCTTTGAAAAATACTAATAAACTTTTATTTTGTTTTTTAAAAAGTGTTTTACCAGGAAGAATTTATTTAGAGATTCAAACATAGTGACGTTACGTTTTAAAAATATATGTGGCTTAAATTTGACAATAATAGTATTTTTGAAGTATAAATATATGTGATGTACATTAAATTTAAAGCAGATTCGTTATTTTAGTCTGAACTGATTTTGCAAATCATGCCGTATTCAGTTAACATATTCTCTGGGATCCATCTTGACTTCTTTTTCTCTCCTTCTCAGGGTTTACTGAATCTTTGATATTTTAAAATAAGTTTTTAAAAAGTAATGAAAATTTGAGGTGATTTCTAATTCCTTTATGTTATATCTTAATAATGATTTTAAAAAAGATTTTGTATATTGATTTGACAGAGAGAGACACAGCAAGAGAGGGAACACAAGCAGGGGGAGTGATGTAGGTTTCCCTCTGAGCAGGGAGCCTGATGTAGGGCTTGATCCCAAGACCCTGGGATCATGACCCAAGTCGAAGGCAGACGCTTAACAGCTGAGCCACCCAGGCACCCAATAGTGATCTTAAAATCAAGATGCCAAAGAGTATTCTTATGTTCATAATTCTAGACTTTTTAGGAAACAAGTTGACATAAAAGGTGATTTGTAAGCATCTTCAAGTTTGAGAAGTGCCAGTCATATCTTTGTGCTTCAAGTTCATGTCTTCCTAAACTCTGTTTTCAAAGACCCTCTACCTACTACTTTTCTGAAATCTGTAGGCCATCAACGAGCCAATTCAGCTGGGTGAGCTTGGACTAAAAGAATTTCTCAGAAATACTGAGAAATATTTAGAGAAATAAGGGATGATTTTCTATGTAAATACTGTGGAATCAATGTATGCTTTTTATTTGAATTTTTTCAAGATTCATTCACTTATTTGAGAGAGAGAGAGAGAGAGAGAGAGAACATTTGGGGGAGGGAGGGGCGATGCAGAGGGAGAGTTAGACTGTGCCGAGTGCGTAACTTGACTCAGCGCTTGATCCCATGACCACAAGACCATGACCAAAACCGAAACCCAGAGTCAGATGCTTAATGGACTATACCACTCAGGCACCCCTTTTATTTGTATTTTAAAATTTTTCTATGTTGAAAAATGAATATAGACTATATGAATAATTTATAGCTAGTTTTACTATAGGTTGCGTCATCTCTGGGTTATAAAGTTCTTTGGCACTTTAATTATTTAGTATAATATGTATCATGTAGCTACAGTGCATTGTCTTGCAATATATTGATCTAATTGGTTTATGATATCAAAAATAGAAAAAAATCAAAATTACATTAGTATAGAATTAGTTTTCCTACAAAGAATAAGTGAAACACAGAACGTTGTGACCAACAAGCTCAGTAGTCAATGTTTTGTTAGCTGGTGCCTAGAGGAGTTCTTAAACCTAAGCAAGATAGTTGCATTTTATTTGGTAGCATAACCACAGATAAAGTTGTCTGCTTAATCCCTGAGGTTAGTTTAAGAGGGAGAATGTGATGTTACTTGTCACTTCATTACTCTAGGTTTGGAGAATTTGCTTCTAAAAGTTGTTTATTCATCTGCTAAACTAAACTTGCAACATCATTGATAATATTTGATGCTTTGTAGTACTTTACAGATTTTCAAAGTGTTACAATATTCATAATTCTATTGAATCTTCACAATAAGTTTGTGAAGAAGGCAAGATAGTTGCTAACTCCACATCCCTGAGTTACAGATGAGAAAAATGAGTCCTAGTTGATAAAGTGATTTCAGTAATAGAATCTGGCTAGTGTGTGGTGCTCCCCGGGTGAGTATATATGGCCTTATCAATGCTTCTGGAACTGTCTGAAAAATAGCACAGTTTTTTTAAAAAAAAAGATTTATTTATTTTAGAGAGAGAGAGAGTGAGAGCAGGGGGAGGGGCAGAGGGAGAGAGAGAGAGAGAAATCTTAAGCAGGCTCCCTGCTGAGTGGGGCTGGACACGGGTCTGAGCTCATGACCCTGAGATCATGACCTGAGCCAAAACCAAGAGTCAGTCCCACAACTGACTGAACCATCCAGGTGCCCCAGAACAGGCATTTTTGTGATAGAGTTATGTTCATAAGTTTGATTGTATAAAGCAAAAATGAATTCAGTGACTCATAGGTAAAGTGAATAAAACCTTTTTCTCCATGCCACCAATTTCCTTTTCTTGTGATTAGGCCACCACAAAAGGACCAATCTTTGTACATTTCTATGACTGAATGTATATTTGGAGAATTTTTATTTGGGTTTCTTGGATGCTATGTTAAGTTGGGAGTTATTAGTACTCTGCTGTTCAGAGTGTGAGCCCAGGACCAGCAGCATTCACCTCACTTGGGAGCTTATTAGAAATGCACTATTCCAGGCTGAATACCAGACCAACGATATCAGAGTGTACTTGAACAAGTTCTCCAGGTAATTTGTAAGCCCATTCAAGTTTGAGAAGCACCAGTTATGCCTTTATGTCTTAAGTGCATACTTTCCCAAACCTCCACTTTTAACTTTCCTGAAATGTGTAAGTCATCAGGTAGCCAATTCATTTGGATGCTTTTTAAATTTTAATACCTGTAATTTTGTGTGCTCTAAGTTGTTCTTCCCTTATTTGTTGGAAAAGGTACACTTTTTTCTTTTGCATTCTTTACATTTTTTCCTTCTTTCCTCTTGATGATTTTTGCTTTTGGAGGCAAAGTGTTACCTCTGGCTTTTAGGAACTATTTTCTTGCTGATCAACTTGAAGATTTTTGTCCATGGCATTTCCCTCAACAACACTGAGATACTGTTTCTGTTTAATATGGAATTTTATCAGAAAGGTGAGCGGCCATGAATTCCAATATTGTGTATTTCTAAGTAGCTTTAGAATACCTTTAAAAATAAAACTGCCAAAAAATAAAAAAATAGAACTGCTGAGGAAACTACTTAGTGACTTTCTCTGCCATGTTCAGCTTTTTTTGTTTGTTTGTTTTGTTTGCCTTTTCACCACATTACAGAAATCTTTTATGATCCAGTAATTCTGCTATTAAGTATTTACCCAGGGAAAATGAAAATACTAACTTAAAAAGACATACGTACCCCTATTTTTTGCAACATTATTTACAATAGCCAAGACATGGATGGAAGCAACGAAGTGTCCATCAATAGATGAATGGATAAGGAAAGTGTGTGGGATATCTATATCTATATATCATGGAACATTACACAGCTATAAAAAAGGTTGAGAATGTGCCATTTGAGACAACATGGATGAACCTAAAAGGGATTATGCTAAGTGAAATAAGTCAGACTGAAAAAGACAAATACTGTATGATTCCACTCATAAATGGGATCTGAGAAAATGAATAAACAAAAAGCAGAATCAGAAGTATGAATGCAGAGAAAAAACCTGATGGTTGCCAGTGAGGAGTGGGACACAATTAGTGAAGGGGAGAGGGAGACACAGACCTCCAGTTATGGAATTAGTAGGTCGTGGGAATAAAAATCAGAACATAAGGAATATAATCAGTGGTATTGTAATAGGGATGCAGTGGGACAGAGGGTGGGTATACTTGTGGTGAACATAGCATAATATATAAACTTGTCAAATCACTAAGTTGTACACCTGAAACTAATGTAACATTGTGTGCCAACTATACTCAAAGAAAAAAAAAAAGAAAAAGAAAAATCTTGGACCTGATAAATTTCATCTCTCCCAGTAGTAGTTACATTTGGTGTATCTTAGCTATAAGTCTTCTATTATTTTATTCCAGAATTTAGAACCAATTAAAGGAAAATTTGTATTGGACATTTTCTCCTCTCCAATCTCTTAGCTTTGTTTTCTTTTTTCTCCCCATCTTTGTTATAAAAGGAAAAAAAATCCTCATGAGACATGTTGCCATTTTGAAGTTATGTATGTATGTATATACTATTTTTGTGTGTGTATTGGAAGTCAAATACAGAAATATTCTCTGTAAGTTACACTTAAACCTTTTTAGTTGGTAAATGCCAACAGCATTGTTTCATAAGACTGCTCTTTACTTTGAAACCATATCCTCTATTTCTTCATTTTTCTCTAAAAACCACACAGGATGATGAGGAAATAAAGTGAGAAAAGTATGCTGAATTATACATACAACAAACTATGCTAAATATAATTTATTAAATGATATATAGAAGTTCATGGTACAAAGTGTAGGATTTTCTGAATTTGACCCTGAGAATTCATTCTTGGTTACCTGAACCACTGGGGCATTTGGAACCAGGAATACCTTTGAATCAGTGTGAGAAGCCACACTTGAATCCAGTGTCCTCAAAGTCTATGGCATTATTTTACCTTCTTGCAAGAATTACAACTTTGTATGGTCTCTACTGCCACTGGGTGCTGAGCATTCACAGTCACTTCCTCTAAATAGATAGCATGCAATCCAGACTGCCTAGCATTTAAGTTCTCTGCTTATGTCTTCTGAGAAGGTTGCTATCATGCTTGCCCTATAAGAAAGAAGAACAGCAGTGGGGAAGGGTCTTTTTCCTGGAGTACTGGGCTGAGTGTCCTTCAGATGGTTTGGGGCCCACATATTTCTTCATGGGAAGAGTGGTAGGATCAAAGGACCTGTGACTTTTGTTGCTGATTCCTTGAGTTTTCTCAATAAAACCTATTTTTTAAACCTTTACAGTATGATACCTGAGCTCTGGTGAACTTCAGGTGGCTACCACAGAAGGACCCAGCACATCAAAGCTTTGCTCTGCATACCATGCTTTGGGCAGTTCCTATCTCAGTTTGCTTATTTGTAACAGGGATTGAAGTCACCGGCCCCATTCATATTTTGCCTTGGACAAAATGTCCTCTTATTTGTCTGTTAACTCATGCATTTTCTTCTTAGCCATTTACCTCCCTTATTCACGTATCTCCTTGCCCAGCTAAGATGCCATAATGTATTGTTCAGTAATACTTCTGCTAGTTCCCTACATTCCCTTCCCCCTCTGTCGTCTTTGTGGCATCTGCCAAGGCTGCAATCATCGATAAACCCTAACTGCTTTCTCTACATCTGTGCCTGAGCAGCCAAGCGCTGCTTGAGAGAGTTACACAATAGAGCATGTTGATTTTACAGAAAATTAATTAAAATCACTTCAAATTGTATACTAACCCTGAAATGATTGTCAGTCAACCTCTCTCCCACTTTCCCTAAGGATTAATTCAACCCACTCAAACCTTCTTCCTCTCATCTGCTATGATTCTCGGAAGGCGGTCTTGACTTTCTTTTTATAGAGATGATAGAAACCATTAAATGGGAACTCCATCACCTGTCCCACACAGGGACACCTGTGTGTCCCATTCCCAGGACACACAACCCTGACTGCATCTCTATTCTTACTATTCCATTCCCCTTCTGTTGCAATTATTTCTCTCAGGCTAAATCCTCCTCTCCTGCTTTTATTTTACCTCCTCTCACCTTCCAAGGTATCTGAAGTTATAAATGATCTTTTCTCTAATCTGAATATTCATACTCTCTCTCAGTTGAAGCTTTTAAAAAGGCTCAAGTTTTTTCCCAACTTAGAGAAAGAAAGAGAGATGCAACCATTAAAAAAAAAAAAAAGAAGAAGAAGAAGAAGGAAGGAAGAAACCTTGCTTTTTGCAATGACATGGATGGAACTAGAGGGTATTATGCTAAGTGAAATAAGTCAATCAGAGAAAGACAATTATCATATGATCTCACTGATACAAGGAATTTGAGAAAAAAAGGCAGAGGATCATAGGGGAAGGGAGCGAAGATAAAACAAGATGAAACCAGAGAGGGAGACAAACCATACGAGACTCAATCTCAGGAAACAAACAGGGTTGCTGGAGCGCATGTGGGTAGGAGGGATGGGGTGGCTGGGTGATGGACACTGGGGAGGCTATGTGCTACAGTGAACGCTGTGAATTGTGTAAGACATTGATTAGTCACAGATCTGTACCCCTGAAACAAACAATATATGTTAATTTAAAAAAAGAAAGAAAAAATATTTTCTAAATTTTAAGAAAAAGAAAAGGAAAAAGAGAAAGAGAGCAAAGAAAGAAAATCCTCACTTGATTCCTTCATTCTCTTTGAGCTACTGCCCTAGTTCCTCTTTCCTGATAAATTTTTGAAAAATTTTCTCTATGTACTATTTCTGTTCCTCTCCCACCAGCAATCTCTAAACCATCTTCAAGCTAATTTTGTCCTATGTTACTCTATCTCAGGATTTCTTAACCTTGGCACTATTGGCATCTCAGTCTGAGTCATTCCTTTGTGGCGCCATCCTGTACATTTAGGATGTTTAGTTACCAGCATCCCTGTCTTCACTCACTAGATGCCACGAGCAGCCCTGTCCCTCCAGCTGTAACAACCAAAAATGTCTGTCGACATTGCCAACTGACTTCTGTGGAGCAAAATCACCTCTGGTGAGGAATCAGTACTCTAGCCCCATGGCACCTGTAAGGTTACTGATGACTTTCATGATGCTACCTTTCATTTTTTATCTGACTTGAAATTGCAAAGGCATCGGACATTGTTAACTTCTCTCTTCTTGAGACAACGTTCTTCTCTCACCTCCAATGACTTAGTATTTTCTTTTTACCTCTCAAATTGTTTGTTCATTCTCTGTCTCTCTCTTTCTGTCTCTCTCCCCCCTCCTCCTTTCTCTCTCTCTTTCTTTAAATCTCCCTTGCAGTTCATCCTTTGCCAATTGATAATTAAATGTTGGCATTCTCTTCTTACTCAGCTCTCTTTCTGGGGAATCTCATCCCCATCCAAGGCTTTAGTTTCCATATTTATACTTCTGCTTCCACCTATAAGGAAATCGTCTCCGTGTGGCGAACAGGCCAACCTTCCCACCAAAGCCACAAAAAAACTGGGTACAATAGTTTATCCATAGCTTGTGAGTCTTATCTCTGTGTGGTAACCTTGTCCTCTAGAGAAAAAAAAAATCTCCTAGGTCTACCTTTTGAAAGGTAAGAAAATTACTTCTTTGTTTTAAAAAAAGGATTTTATTTATTTACTTGAGAGAATGAGAGCAAGAGAGAGAACAAAGGGAAAGGGAGAAGCAGGCTCTTTCCTGAGCAGAGAACCCAACATGGGGCTCAATCCCAGGACTCCAAGATCACCACCTGAGCCGAAGGCAGACACCTAACCAACTGAGCCACCCAGGTGCCCCAAAACATTATTAGTTCTTAATGAAAATAATACGGATAAAGATGGAAGTGCTATTTCTTATTTTTTTTTTAAAGATTTTATTTATTTATCAGAGAGAGAGAAGGGGAGAGAGCGAGCACAGGCAGACAGAATGGCAGGCAGAGGCAGAGGGAGAAGCAGGCTCCCCGCTGAGCAAGGATGACCTGAGCCGAAGGCAGCTGCTTAACCAACTGAGCCACCCAGGCGTCCCGGAAGTGCTATTTCTTAAACTGGCCTAGAAGGGCTTACATGATCTGCCTCTGCCCCTGCTTCTCACCCGTGTACCCTCCCTAAACTCATCCTCCATCACTGTCCCTCTTGTGTTCCTACTCCTGGCATTGGCCATTGTTCAGTCCTTTGCTGATGCTCCAGCACAGGACTCGTTTTGCCTAGAATGCTCCTCTTGCCCGCCTCTGCCTAATTATCTCATCCTTTGGGTCTTGCCTCAAGCAGACTTCCTCAGGCAGCCTACTGTGACCTTCTTGACCAGTGCTAGGCCCCCATGATGGAGGCTTTTAATGGTCCATCTCCAGACATCTCCTCATGGCATGGCACAGGAGCAGTTTTCCATTTACTTGTGTGGTTAATGAGGCAGCAGAATACAATTTAGTGGTTAAAAGCAAGGATTTTGGGTCCAAGAGTTTGCTCATCTTTAAAATGGGGATAGTAAAAGAGCTACTTGTAGGGTTATTGTGAGTCTTGAATGATTTAGTGTGTGTACAATGCTTAGAATGATGCCTGGAGCATAGTAAGCATATGTAAATGTCTGCTGTAGTTTTTAAAAACTTAGAATTTTCATCTGTCTCATCCACTATTTTTGTTCATCATTTTTTACTCAGTGCCAACATAGTTTATGACACATGGCAGGCATGTGGTAACTGCCAGAGTAATGTGTAAATTAAAGTTTGGAAAAAGAAATGCTATATAAATGCACAGCTAGTTTGTAGAGATGAAAAAATAGAGATTCTGCATTGTTTTTTAAAAAATGATTCTACTATAGCCATTCATTGTCTTCATTTGCACAATCTAAGCTGAGAGGAAAATTCATGATTTCTTAATTTTAGGAGAATTTAAATAATATTTTGTGCTTGTTGAGTTCATTATAACAAAATCAGTGAAGTCAAAGTCTTTGAATTAAGACATAAATTTGTTGGGGTGCCTGGGTGGCTCAGTCGTGGATAGGTGGATAGAGCTAAGGGTATTATGCTAAGCAAAGTAATAGCTCTTCTCCTAGTTTTTAGGCAGCCATCTTCTCAACTGTGTCATCACATGGCAGAGAGAGGGCAAGCTCAGGGCTCTCTTCTTGTAAGGGTACCAGTCCCATCAAATTAGGGCCCTACCTATATGACTTTATTTAACTTTTACCACCTTCTCACAGGCCTTCTTCCTGAGTACAGTCACGTTGGGGGTTAGGACTCAGCATATGAATGTTGAGGCGACACAGACATTTAGTTCATAACACCATTCAAAAGAAGGATAGAATATGATTTTGGTGACTATGCCAAAAACTTTTAGAGAAAGAGGCTTTTAGGACTGAATTCAAAGGATTTGGACTTGTAGAGTTGGAAATGAAATAATACCATGATCTAAATATTATTTGTGGAAAGCAGAAGGAATATAAGATTTGTGTGTGGCTAGTGAGAATTTGTTTGATTGGTCTCCTAGTGTGTGAGAGGGAAATGAATGGAAAGCAGGTGAATTTTAAGTCATTGAAAAATTCAAATGACGAGCTGTGGAGTTTGTACTTTAATTCATGAGCAGTAGGAACCCATACTTTTAAAAAGGAGTGATATGATCACAGTTGTTCTCCCAGAATATTAATCTGAGAGAGACTTGAAGGGGCTGAAATTGATAGCTTTGTACTGGTCCGGTTAGGGAATTGTATTAATTGGAAGGAGGTAATGAGAGCTGAATCTATAATAGTGGTATCAAGTACTCACTGTGAGTCAAACATTGGCTCTTCCTCAATAAGGCAGCTTTGTAGTGGGGAAACATACAAAGAAACTAATAATTAAAATATAATGGGATAGGTGCTAGGATAAGATTCAATCCACTAGTAATATTTAATAATTCTAAACTTGTATATACCTAATTAAAATACTCAATACTTATGAAGCAAAAATGGATAGAACTACAGGGAGTGATTGACAAGTTCTCAATGAAATATTCACGGTGGAATATTTCAACTCATATCTCAAAATTAATGATAGGCTGAGCAGACAAAATGGTAATAAAGATACAGAAACAGTAACTATATTGACATTGGTCCAAAACAGAAAACAGTATAGGCCCAGAGAATAATGTATGCAACAACTAGAGAATATATCTTGATGCTGTTTCTCCTTTCCCCAGATTCTCTTTTCACTGTCACCGTTTTTCTGCTTTTCAAAAGAAGGAAACACCTTTTGTCCATCCTAGGTCTCCCATGATGTATCATCTCGGGACATACAAACTTCAGAGGTCCAATATTGGCGTTGGAAAATTCTCTTTTAATCATAAACCTTTCATAGGTCATTGTCTTTTCCTGTCTTACATGAATCTTTGTTAAGGGTGAGTCATGTCTTTAGGAAAGCAGTAATTTGACTGGTGTTGGGATACTCCAGATTCAGTAGGATGGCACCGTGGGAGCCATGACCATTTTTCTTTAACTGCCTCAAGTCTTCCATGTTCATATTTTGTCAAACAGTGAATTACTGCTGAGGGAGTCACATCAGAGGGACGCACTCATTCTGGTGGGTCAGAGAGGCAAGCAGCAAGACCAGGGGTGCTCTAGCCCCAGTGCTGTGCCTGTCGCCTTGTCAGTCAGAGGGCTGGGGTCTCCAAGGGCTTCGCCTGGTGAGAAGCACCTCCTGAACAACAAACTCGGAGGAAATGATAGATACCAATTATTACCAATAATGAAACAGAAAGAAATTTTTCTGAACTATTAATAATAAAAAGAAAATGTACCAACTATGTTGAAGAAAAGTCTCAGTTATCTTTCTCTTTTCCCTATGGAAAATGATACAGAAAGGCATTGCCATTTGAAGGGGTGATTCAGAGTCTTAGCCCAAAACTGTAGAAAAAGTGTTACAGAGCTATGTTAAGAATGACGTTTTCTGTTCTTCTAGGTCATGTGATGTTTGTGGACTTCAACATCCTTTTACAATTTATAATTTGATGTGATTTCATTCTTGTATTATATAAATATTTACTTTTATACCTATATTTTAAAGTAATAATATTGTATTCTTTTTTTTTTAAAGATTTTATTTACTTATTTATTTGACAGACAGAGATCACAAGGAGGCAGAGAGGCAGGCAGAGAGAGAGGAGGAAGCAGGCTCCCTGCTGAGCAGAGAGCCCCATGCGGGACTCGATCCCAGGACCCTGGGACCATGACCTGAGCCGAAGGCAGAGGCTTTAGCCCACTGAGCCACCCAGGCGCCCCTATATTCTTTTTTTTAAAGAGGTCTGCACCTCAAGTTATATTTGAACAAAACCTTAATCTATCCCTAGAACTGATATTTTTTCTCTTTCTCTTTCTGTCTCTGTTTCTCTCATATTGTTTTTCATGTTCTTAAAAGCAGGACTGGGGCGCCTGGGTGACTCAGTGGGTTAAAAGCCTCTGCCTTCAGTTTAGGTTATGGTCTCAGGATCCTGGGATCAAGACCCGTATCAGGCTCTCTGCTCCGCAGAAAGCCTGCTTCCCTCTCTCTCTCTCTGCCTGCCTCTCTGCCTACTTGTGAACTGTCTGTCAAATAAATAAATAAAAACTTAAAAAAAAAAAAAAAAGCAGGACCTACACTGATATATACGGGATGTAGAGCAAAGTATTCCAAAAATATCACCTAGGATATAGTGCCCTAAATTTTAGAGAAATGGCTTTATTAAGTTAAGATTAATTCCTCCCTTTCCAATGTTAATATATTGTTCTAATTATTAGATACAAAATAAATACTTCATATATTTTAAGTTTTGCAAACAGAACTTCTGTTCTTATACACATCTACTTGTGTATAAGAACAATTTTTTTTTAACTACAAGAGGTTTAGATAAAAAATAGGAATAGTTAAGTCCTGACTTACACTAGCAATAAAATACTATTAACCCATGGATAAATAAACCTTCAAACACATTTTAAAATATTAGGTGGTCAGCTTAAACATCCGTGGGGGATACCCAACTTTTTGTGTTACTTTTAAGGGCATGAAAGCTCAAACGTTTGGAGACAACTGATCTGGACAGATAACTATGGAAGGCTATATAAATCAATCATGCAACTCCTTAAAGGGAGCCACCATCTATTTTTAACTCTCCTGTTGGCAGATTTCAGCAGTCAGCTGTATCCGATGGAGTGAGGCTGACAGTGTGGAGGGACGCTGTGTTGGCTCACCTATTTTCAGCTGTGAAACATTCTTTCCAAATCCCAATATTTAAAAGATGTCTTTGAGACTAACTTTTTTTGTAGTTTGGAAAGTGGAAATATCTCCCATTAATGTTATTTAATAGATAGCATGGGAATTTATGGGAGTCTGCTGACAGCAGTTCTGGTCAATTTCCTCAAGGCCCTCCCTCCTTTGACCTGTCTGGGAATCCTGTGTACTTATTATTATTTGTGTACACCATACACAAAGATAAACTCAAAATGGATAAAAGACCTCAACGTGAGACAGGAATCCATCAGAATCCTAGAGGAGAACATAGGCAGTAATCTCTTCGATATCAGCCACAGCAACTTCTTTCAAGATATGTCTCCAAAGGCAAAGGAAACAAAAACGAAAATAAACTTTTGGGACTTCATCAAAATCAAAAGCTTCTGCACAGCAAAGGAAACAGTCAAAAAAACAAAGAGGCAACCCACGGAATGGGAGAAGATATTTGCAAATGACAGTACAGACAAAAGGTTGATATCCAGGATCTATAATGAATTCCTCAAACTCAACACACACAAAACAGGCAATCATATAAAAAAATGGGCAGAAGATATGAACAGAGACTGCTCCAATGAAGACGTACAAATGGCTATCAGACACATGAAAAAATGTTCATCATCACAAGCCCTCAGGGAGATTCAAATTAAAACCACATTGAGATATCACCTTACACCAGTTAGAATGGCCAAAATTAGCAAGACAGGAAACAACATGTGTTGGAGGGAATGTGGAGAAAGGGGAACCCTCTTCCACTGTTGGTGGGAATGCAAGTTGGTGCAGCCTCTTTGGAGAACAGTGTGGAGATTCCTCAAGAAATTAAAAATAGAACTTCCCTATGACCCTGCCATTGCACTCCTGGGTATTTACCCCAAAGATACAGATGTCGTGAAAAGAAGGGCCATCTCTACCCCAATGTTTATAGCAGCAATGGCCACTGTCACCAAACTGTGGAAAGAACCAAGATGCCCTTCAACGGATGAATGGATAAGGAAGATGTGGTCCATATACACTATGAAGTATTATGCCTCCATCAGAAAGGATGAATACCCAACTTTTGTAGCAACATGGATGGGACTGGAAGAGATTATGCTGAGTGAAATAAGTCAAGCAGAGAGAGTCAATTATCATATGGTTTCACTTATTTGTGGAGCATAACAAATAGCATGGAGGACAGGGGAGTTAGAGAGGAGAAGGGAGTTGGGGTAAACTGGAAAGGGAGGTGAATCATGAGAGACTATGGACTCTGAAAAACAATCTGAGGGGTTTGAAGTGGTGGGGGGGGTGGGAGGTTGGGGTACCAGGTGGTGGGTATTAGAGAGGGGTCGGATTGCATGGAGTACTGGGTGTGGTGAAAAAATAATGAATACTGTTTTCCTGAAAATATAAATCAGTTTAATAATAATAAAAAAAAGAAGGTCTCAAGTTACCTTAAGCAAAATTTCCCTCCTTATGGGTTTGCTAAGAGGATAATGAATTCTCACATACCTGTTGTCCAAAGCTGAGGGTGTTTTGGCCTTACAGGTGTGTAAGTAAAAAGGGATATTCAGTTGACTTTGCAGAGCAAAGCCAACCATCCCCTCCCCCAAAATTCTAGTTATGTTCTGTTTTTTCCTATTCTGGGATCAGAGGGCAGCCAAAATAATAATGCTAGTGGTAATAAAACTGAGCTATCCATAGCACAGTGCTCTCTTATCCAGATAAAACTGGAAACACTCGGGGCGCCTGGGTGGCTCAGTGGGTTAAGCCGCTGCCTTTGGCTCAGGTCATGATCTCAGGGTCCTGGGATCGAGTCCCGCATCGGGCTCTCTGCTCAGCAGGGAGCCTGCTTCCCTCTCTCTCTCTCTGCCTGCCTCTCCGCCTACTTGTGGTTTCTCTCTGTCAAATAAATAAATAAAATCTTTAAAAAAAAATTGTTTAAAAAAGAAAAAACTGGAAACACTCTGAGGGAGGAATGAAAGGCTTGAGTTCCACCTGCGTACTTGGCCTCTCCCTTTGCTTACCAAAGCCCCCTTCCTCCCCATCCTATCAGATGGCATATTTCTTTTTGAAAGTTTGTAGAGTCAGGCACCAGGGTGGCTCAGTCAGTTAAGCATCTGCCTTCTGCTCGGGTCATGATCCCGAGGTCCTGGGATCCAGCCACGTGTTGGGCTCCCTGCTCAGTGGGAAGCCTGCTTCTGCCTCTGCCTCTGCCTACTGCTCCCTGTGCTTGTGCTCTCTCTTTCTGTGTCAAGTAAATAAATAAAATCTTAAAAAAAAAGAAAAGAAAGAAAGTTTGTAGGGTCAGTTTGAAACATGTGTTTCTCTGCCCCCCAAATATGCTGCATCATATTCAACAAACTTATCTTGAAATAATTCCAGCACCTCACCTGTTACCATTTTGTTCCCAAAGAGCTCCCTCCCGGAACTCTCTTTCCTCTACTCCCTTCAGGATGGATCACTGTCTAGGCTGCTGAGGGGGGTCATGGTCATGGGGGGGGGGGGTCATGGGGATATTCACCTGCCTAGTCCCCTGGAGGGTCTAAATTCAGCATGACAAGATATCAGGTGTAACAAGATATTAAGTGAGATTTTTTCCCCCTCTTGTCCCAGAATTATATAAAGTACACATGTGAGGAACAGAGACATTTAGCTTTCCACATTCCAAAGAGAAACACCAACTAAGCCTCATACCTGCTTTCCAGGGGTTGAAGGAAGACTGGAGGGGTCGAATTTTCTCAGAGACAATAATCCAGCTGAGATAATGGTACATTTGATTGAGCTCGTGACAGTAGAAGTGGTGAGAAGGGGTCAAATTCTGGTTATATTTTGAAGGGAGAGTCCATTGGATTGGATGTGAGAAAGAGAGGAATTAAGCACGCCTTCACATTTTTAGACTACTGAAAATTGAAATTGAAAGTATGAAGTTGCTGTTAAATGAAGTGAGGGAAATGATGAGTGAAGCCGGTCTGGAGAGGAAGACTGTGAGTTTAGTTTCGGACTTGTTGAATTTAAAATCTAAATTCGAAATCCAAGTGGGGATGTCGAAAGGCAGTTGGTATACGTATAGGAATCTGGTGTTCAGTGTGGAGATCTGGGGGCACTGCTCTCATCTTGGGAGTCCTTAATTTTATAAATGGTGGTAAAATCCATGAGATTGGGTGTGAGCTCCACTGAGATGCAGGTAGAAAAGAGAAAAGGTTCATGATGTCAGCTCTAGGGACACTCTGAAATTGAGAGGTGGGGATTCAAAACAAAACAAAACAAAACAAAACAAAACAAAACAAAACAGGAGAAGGGAACGGAAATGAAACAACCAGGGTAGAGTTTGGAGGAAACACAGGAGAGCACAGTATGCTGGATGAGAAGCAAAGGAAGGGTTTCTGGGAGGGGAGTGAGGGAGGTGCTCCCACCAGGAGCACCTCTGCAAGAACGGAGATACACCTGGTGACCCAATGAGCCCAGTTCGTGGGGCTGAGTATCTGATAGGTGGAGGAAGAGAGGAACGGAGGATGTCCGTAAGACAGCCTTTTCAAGGAGGTTTGCCCTAAGAAGGAGCAGAAAAAAGATGGTAGCTGGAGGAGGAGTGTGACAGTAGGACCCTCTTTCTGGTTTTTAACATCAAAGGAAGAACAGCATGTCTATTTACCATCCGTGGGACTCAGTGGAAAGGTAAAAACTGATGATTGTAGGAGAGAAAAGGGGGATGTATCAGTCTAGATTGAAGCAAAAAGCAGATGGTGTGCACAAGATGGGTCATTTGAAGTCTTAAAAGGGATTATTTACGAGATGCCTGGGTGGCTCAGTGGGTTAAGCCTCTGCCTTAGGCTCAGGTCATGATTTCAGGGTCCTGAGATCCATCAAGCCCGGTAGGTATCCGGCTCTCTGCTCAGCAGGAAGCCTGCTTCCCCCCACCCCCCCACCCCCCCCGCCTCTCTGCCTACTTGTGATCTCTGTCAAATAAATAAATAAAATCTTTTTTAAAAAAGGGATTATTTACTATAAAAAATTATGGTCAGAATATAAGGAAAGCAAAGGGATAGTGCAGTACCCTGGGGTAAGTTATAGATTGGTATTAATACCAACTAGGGGAGGGGAAAAGTTACTGAAATCCGGAAAAAGGGAGCTGTGGAGACAGACCTATTTGAACCTTTTGGTGGATGGACTTAGCCAGCTTATGGAGAGAGAGCCAGAAAAATGAATGCCCCATCTCCACCTTCCTCCCTCCTGTACATTCCATATCCTTTCCTGGGCACCCCCATCCTTCTCACTGGACAGAAAAGTCTGGAAGCTGGAGGGCAGGGGAATCTGTTGATTCAGAGTACACTGGCAGAGAGTAGGAAGAAAATGCATCTGAAGGGGCCAACAAAAAGTTCTGCACAGGAAGAATTACAGAATTGAAATGGTGACCTTGAGTGAGAGAAGAAGAACCTGGTGTACAAGTGGAGGGATTAGCCATAGCGTGGGACACCTGCCGTTCATGCCCAAGACGGGCGAGAAGGCAGAGGGCCAGGGTGCAAATGCTGGTAGGTTATGTGATGTGTTGGTAGGAAGTTAAAATGTTTTCTGCTTTGATTCCTCCAGCTTTCCCAGGGAGATAAGAGGCAAGGTCATCAGCTTCAGCATGAAGTCTTTGTAGGTGTGTGGTATTAAAGCAGCTGGGGAACGCTTCCAGTTATCAGTTGATTGCTAGCTGGCAACTGCTTATACTTCTGCTCTTCCGCCATTTATTTTTATTTTTTATAAAAGACTTTATGAAAGAGAGAGAGAGAGCACGTGTGCGTACACGCATGTGCACAAGCATAGGTGGAGGTGGGGGAGAGAGACAGACTCCCTGCTGTAAGAAGCATGATCTGCAGCTGGATCCAAGGACCCTGAGACCATGACCTGAGCCACTCCATCCCACTCAGTCATTTCTCTTCAGTGCACAATACTTTAACCTGCAATGAATGCCACATACTTCTGGCTTTGTTTTCGAGTTGTTTCCTGTTGTTCTTGGACTCTGAACTTGATCATAAAACCATCTATGGCAAGAATAATTTCTTTTTTGTCATCCTCCCACAGTGATGAGTATGGACTTGTAACGATTGCTCATTGAATAGTTATTATACTCAGTTCCTAGTCAGAGCCTGCTGCAAATGTGTGGTTTCTAGGTTGACAGTGAGTTTAATATAATATTTGTTTTTTAGCTATGTAATCCAAATGACATTGTGATGACCACTTGAAAGGAAAAAAAGAAAGTCTTTTCCAATGGCATTTAAAAAAATTTAAATAAGAGATTGTAGCTAAATATGAACCAGGTGCATTTGCTCAACGAATTATAATTATTGCAGGAAAATAGTTGAAGTTTGTTACAGTCTTGTAAACCAGAGATTCTCAATCCTGGTTGTATTGGTTGTGAACCTGAAGGCATTAGAAATTGAGCATCTGGAGCCAAACACAGGCAGCTTAAGAGACATTTGACTGAGTATGGTTCCTCTTCTGGGTATGGCCTCCCTTCTTGCTAATTCCAGTGCAATTAGTCACCAAGTTCTGGTTCTAGGTCTAGACTTAAATCTCTGGGCATCTGACATTCAACCTGTCCCAAACCAAACCGTCATATTCTCCCTAACATGCCCCACTGTCTTCTCATGTTCTTACACTTTGAAATAATTCAGGATTCTGTCTCTCATCTGCACAATCGATCCATTCAATTCTGTCAGCTCAACCTCCAAAACACATTGTCATTCAGACCTCATCATTTGTCTCGCTATCATTCTATTCCAGTCCTCTTGATAAATATGAATCATAGATTTCATGTGTATGAATTATATTATATTTAACAGAAAACGTCTTAGAGCAATCATTTAAAACCATGAATTGTATTGTTTCCCTACTCACAAGCCTCCACTGGCTTTCCATCACACCCAGAGTAAAATCCGTAGCCCTTTCCTTGGCCTGCGAGGCTGGGTTCTCCCTCTGACCTCACTGCCTCCCACTTCTTCCCTTTCTCATCTCCCTCCAATTTTCCTTGAAAACACCGAGAGTGTTCTTGCGGCTTTCTCATGCTGGAGTAAGCTTTTGTCCATATTTCTGTGGGGCTCACCTCTTCAGTTAACTGAAATCTTTGCTCACATTATTAACTCCTCAAATGATTACATGTGATTGTGGTTTGTGTGGGCATAAAACTGGCAGAGGACAATATTAGCATCATTCCTCCAAGATTAGCTAACTATTTGTCATCTCCGTGACTGTTTAGGTTTCATAAGGCACTTTCAACTTTCTACCTCTTCGGCTGTTTTTTTTTTTTTTTTTAATATTTTATTTATTAATTTAACAGACAGAGATCACAAGTAGGCAGAGAGGCAGGCAGAGAGAGAGAGAGAGAGAGAGAGAGAGAGGAGGAAGCAGGCTCCCCACTGAGCAGAGAGCCAGACAACATGGGGCTCGATCCCAGGACCCTGGGATCATGACCTGAGCCGAAAGCAGAGGCTTTAAGCCACTGAGCCACCCAGGCGCCCCTTGGCTGTTCTTTTGACACAAAGAAATGTTATATTACTTGGGGAAAAACCCCTAGGAGACTTTTTTTTTTTTTTTTCCCAAACCAAACTGCCCTGTGGGATATCCCAAGATCGAATAACTCTTAACAATGCCAGCTATTAGCTTCTCTGGGTGCGGACTGTTAAGATGAAGGACAATCAGAATGAGTCTTATTTAGGTTTTTTTAATTTATACATATATTCAGGTAATTAAAATCCTCTGATAATAACACCGATTTGAACAGCTATACACTTATTTCTGTTTTGTTAGTGCCAGATCTATCTACTCTTACTGGATAATGCTATGAATTTCTGTATAGTATGTGTGTAAATATATGGGTATGTTTGTGGCCATGTCTACACAGCACTAATTCTTTCTCATTAATGTCTCTCATTTGTAGAAATAATATTCCCCATTTTATTTGATACTTTTCTTTCCTGGGATTTCTCAATAGTGTCAGTTCTGAGCTAGACTGGCTTTACATCAGACCAACTATGATACTTTTAATTAATGTCGTGCAGACTCGTGGGGCTGTTAGTACTTAAGAAGAGAAGTCTTTATGAGTGTGTATCTCAGGACACCCTATTCCTTCTCCCTGAGACCCTTACCACTGTTCTAGGAACCGTGGGAAGAATACAATGAACTGTGTGGGTCCTTACTCTTCAGGGTTAGTGCTTTATGCATAGTGCTTTGAGGGTGGGTGGATAGTAAGATACCAGTTACCTCCCTCTCCTTCCAATGATCAGACAGAAAGGAAACCACGGGTTGTCACTGAGAGAGAGAAATGTGCTTCTCTGTACTCCCAGGTGCTGAGAATATTTCCAATGTCCTAGCATCTACTGCCACCATGTGGGTATTTATAATTACTGCATTTAAACTTGAGTGTTGCCCTGTTTAAGGCTGGTCCTAAGCTGAAATATACAGAATTTAAGTTTTAGTGTCCTTTGGCCTCAGACTGACTCCTGAGTCCCCTCTAGCTTCCCTGTACTCTCAGACTCATGATGAGTTTCCATTATTACTTTTCTCTTCCCTTACGCGGCACTCTGTTAAAGCAGTGCTAGTCAGGCTGCTGATACTCTGAGGACTTCTAATTTTTGATACTCCAGTTTGAGACAGAGAGACCCCAAGATTGTCCCCAGTGATCTCTGTTTCCTGATATTCATGCCTGTGTATCCCTTTCATCTTGAGTGTGCATGGGCCCTGTGACAGAAGTGATGGGACTGGTCCTTCCACAATGCCATTACATGGCATTGCAACTTCTGTATTGCTAGCAGACTCTAGAGTGCCTTCTGAGCTCCCGTGCATGAAGCAAGACGCCATGTTGGGGGGGTACTCAGTGAAAATGGACTCGAGACCACTACTGGCTGTCAGCAGGTAAGAGCTGGAGGCTCCAATCCCACAGGACATAGCCAGTTGAATCCTGCCAAGGACCACATGAACCTGGGAGCAGATGGCTCGAGGGTGGAGCTTTTGGATGAGATGCTAGCCCTGGGTGACACCTTGGTCGCAGCTTCAGGGGAGATCCTGAAGCAGAGGACAAGGTTAAGCTGTGCCCAGATTCTATGTGATAATAAATGTTTGTTGTTTTTAGTTCCTAAATGTGTGGCTATTTGTTCTGCAGCAGTAGCTAATAAATACACAGTTCTTTGGTTTTACTTATGTGACTCCCCTCTTCACAGGACTGCAGTATAGGTCTTTAGAGACCATTCTTGGAAATAAATGGAACTGACAAACACCAAGCTGTGGTATAATTGACCGTCCCCTCCTACCAAGGTGCTGTTACTGAGTCAGCTTGTGCCTGATTCCTTGTGCCACATTCCTTGTGCCTGAAAACTTTAAGGTAAGTTTTCATTCAGAAAATACCTCGGTGATTCATACAGAGAGAGTGCTGTTGGGAGTGCATATGCAATTCCCCAAATAATCTTGGGTGGGCTTAAATCCAGCCATGGGCACAACTTAGCCAAAATCTAAGATCACATACCTTGTCGGATAATTTATCCCCTTCCAGGTGCAGCTACAGTGATTATGACTGATATTAAACTTTATTCTTAACTTTAAGAAATGCTCAGGGCTTAGCCATCAAACACTCAACTAAGAGGACGAAACACTTGACAGAGAGTGCTGAAGGGCAAGGTTGGGGACAGGGAGTGACTCCCTTTATCACAGACCATCAACTTGATCCTGGAATACAACCAGGACTTTTTTTTTTTATAATGTGGGGAGGCAGTTATGTTTTGTCAATGACATGCTTCTGATGAACCAGTCTGAAAGATGTAAAGGACGTTCACCTGTAGTAACTGGTAATTTATTAGCCTAAGCTGCTCCTCGAGATCAGTATCACCTTTTCTCATAAAACATAGTTTTGTGGGGGCGGGGCTTGCCATCAGGATCTGCAGTTTCTAGAATTTAATTTATTCTTTGTGAAAACCAGTGCAGCATTTCCTGCTGTACTCTGTACCTGGTACAGAGGCTTAAATACGTTTAAACTCAAAAAGTGCCCATAAATTATCTTTTTGGCATAACTGAAGTGAGCTTGGTTGTCAGGCATGCTCACTTTCAGCCAAAGGGCGGGGGTTGTCAGCAATCCCTCTTGCTCAGCTGTAGACACCAAGAGTTAAAATCTAAAACAGACAAGACCCCACCCCCCTTAACTCATGTTCTAACTGAAACCCATTGTTCTTATTTCTTATGGCACTTTCTTGAGGCATTGATGAAGATGTTTTGCAATGACTGGAACATTCCAACAGCCATACCAGAAAAGCCCTGAAAGCAAGAGAATGCCTAGAACACCACCTATATCTATCCATTCCTCTGCCCACGATTACATGCTGAACACACATCATCCCTCACCTATGATTGTGTACCCTCTGCCTGCACTCTTGCCTGTACCCCACCCCAGCCTCACCCTATGAAACTCTAGGTGTCCATCTGGTGGGTGGAGAGGTCAGTTGTTGAGCTTTGAGCCTGTCACTTGCCTGGGCTGCCAGCACCTGAAATAAATTTCTCCATTTCTCTTTTCCAAGCCCTCATCTCTTGAGTTACTGGCTTCTCTTGCAACAAATTTATCTGAATTTGCTCAGCAACAGTTGACAAACCCAGCCAGGAGCTATGTTTTCCATTTGCCCAGAGAACCTTCTGGATTTCCTGGAACGGAGCCGTTGGCCAGGGTAGTGCGCCGGGAGTCACACATTGGTTTCCCGAGTCAGCAGCTGGGATGGATCCGTCAGCAATGGAAAAGAGGAGGTTGGTAGTTCTGGACAGTTCTGGGGGCAGACTTGATGGGTCTGTAAACTGATCCTCAAAGCAGAGTACACTCCAATATCCAGCCCCGCACTAGATTCTTCCTGAACATAAGCTTGCTCATGCTGTGTCCTCTGATAGATGAGTCTTTATTTGCCCCTCTCACTGCTATCCCTGGTCTAGGCATCTCGAAACAAAACAATCTCCATTGTCCAAAAAAGTGTAGAAAACTTAGGCCAGAGGCAATATTTAAATTTAGAGGAGGTGTCATGATGATTCCAAAGGATTATTTTGGTGCAGTAGAGAGAGAGGCACAGACAAAAGCAGATGCACAAACTGGGCCAACATAACAGACACAGAGATGGGTACAGGTGCATTATTTATGGAAACATATATGCCTGGTGTAGGAGTGATGACAATGCCGATCTCATCTTGTTCATGTTTGGTCCATGCCTTCTCTTGGGACTACATATTCTGGGCCCTTTGGAGATTAATACACATAACTACTTTAGAAATGCCTGCCAAGGCCGGGATTGAGGGAGGCTTATTGTGGCCTCCTGTGAATTTGTTAGAGATAACGTAGTCTTTTCCCTTCCTGATGCACAAGTGGTACCATGAGATCTAATGAAAGGTTAGCTGCTAGTTAGGTGCATATGAGCCCTTTGAGGTGTGTGTGAACCCTTTGATTTCATGAGAGTGCTCCTCCCCAAATGTCCCCTTGCTCTATATAATTTGTGGGCTGATGTCTGGACTTTGCGGAGAGTAACTATGCAGCTGCCATGAATCATCCTCCACCCAATCCCCTCCACTGTTAGTTGCCCTGAATAAAACTGTGGAGGCCACCTGGAGTTGCCTGCTTCCTGTTCCAGTCTCAAAGAGCCTTTTCAGTTTGGGGGATGCTTTATTGTCTCTCCCCCACCTTCCAATACCTGGGACACCCAAAACGGAGTCCCCCTCTTGGTGGGTGTCCAGCCAAAAGACATAACTGAGCCAAAGCATTGGGAAAGGAAGAATCTTACAAGCAAAGGAGGACACCAGGGATGGGGGATAGTTCCCAAGGCAGTGTTTCCTCAAACAGCAAAACCCGGGAAGTTTTAAGTTAAGGATGAATGTATATTCATGAAGGTGGGCGTGTTCAATAGGGGAATTCAGCATGGGACTGGGGCAAAAGCCATCTTAAGGTGGACTTAAGAGTCCAAGTTTTAGTTGATTGAAATTACAAGGGCTGGCAAGGGTGGGCGTTATCAGTCCTCTGGCTCCAGTTGGTCCAGTATCTGAGTTTAAATCCTGCAAAGGTAAATCAAGAATATGTGTCAGGTCAGTTTTTACTTTTGAACCAGCTTTGCGAGTTTTATTGCTGATTTTTTGTTCCTGAGCTGATAGTAGCTGTTCATTGTTGCAATCTTATGTTCCTTTAAAATCATTGTCTACTGGGTTCTATTTTGCAATTTCAACATATCCCAGGAAGTTCTGCAAAAAAAAAATGTGCTTGGTCAAATAGTGCTGGGCAGCCATAGATCACAAGATGGCTAGGAGCCCAAGGTGACTTTTTTTCTTTTTCAAGATTTTTTTATTTATTGGAGAGAGCACAAGAGAGGGTGCATGAGCAGGGCGAGGGTCAGAGAGGGAAGCAGGCTCTTCGTTGAGCAGTGAGCCCAATGTGGGGCTCAATCCCAGGACTCTGGGATCATGACCTGTGTTAAAGGCAGATGCTTAACTGACTGAGCCACCCAGGTGCCCCTAAAATGAAATTTCTTATGTCAAGAAAGCTAAGTCTTATCTTTCTTTCTCCAAGGACTGTAAGGGAACTTTCTTCTTCAAGTTTAACAAACAGTTAAAACCAAAAATAGACAAAACCACTTAACTCACATTCTAACTAAAGCCCATTGTTCTTTTTTTGTTGTTGTTGTTGTAATTTTTAAAAAAGATTTTATTTATTTATTTAACAGACAGAGATCACAAGCAGAGAGAGAGAAAGGGAAGCAGGCTCCCTGCTGAGCAGAGAGCCCAATGTGGGGCTGATCCTAGGACCCTGGGGTCATGACCTGAGCCGAAGGCAGAGCTTTAACCCAGTGAGCCACCCAGGCGCCACCAAAGCCCATTATTCTTATTGCTTATGGCACTTTCTTGATGCATTGATGAAGATGTTTGGCAAAGGCTAGAAAATTCCAATTGCCAAGCCAGAAAAGGCCAGATAGCAACAGAATGGTTAGAAGAGGTCTCATTCTCTGCTAAATACATACCAACCCCCACCCATGATCACACACCCTCTGCCTACTCTCTTGCACGTACCTACCCCAACCTCTCCCTGTAAGACTCTAGGTATCCATCTTGCGGGTACAGAGATTCAGTTGCTAAGGCCTGAAACTGCCACCTTCCCTTGCTATCAGCGCCCAAAATAAATTTCTTCCTTTCTCTTTTCCAAACCCTGATCTCTTGAGTTACTGGCTGCTCTTGTGATGAGTTTATCTGAGTCCGTTCAGCAGGTGTGTTGGCAAACTCAGGAACTATTCTTTTGATTTGTCCCCCCCTCCTGGGGAATCCCCATGATGGAGCAGGTGGTCATAGCAAGTGTGCCTGGACTTACCTTTCATTTCCTGAGTGAGTGGCTAAGATAGATCAGCTGTAATAGATCTGTTGGAAATGGGACCCCTAATTCTTTCGGCTTACAATAGCGAGCTGGAAGTTGGGTCAGTTTTTAGAGCACTAAGACAAGAGGTACAAAGACTAGACCTATCAGAAGACCCAGCATGTGCAAATTTATGTGCGGGAGTAGTTGGGCTTAAGGGTTGGAAATTGGAGGAAGTGTATAGATTATTTATTAATTAGTCATTTTATTAATCAATTAATTAAACAACCTTTTTGTTTTAGTTGTTTGCTAAGCAGAGGAGTCATAAGGTCTAGTAAGATATAGATCAAGCCCACAGTGATTTTATAGTTTCCTATGGAAAAAAGGTGAGCATAATAAGTTAACTGAAGGTTAAAAAAAAGTAAGTTAACTGAAGGGAAAGTAGGAGGGCAGGAAGGAGGTGGTTAGAGGAAAATGAGGGGGCCGGTGTTTGGAGGTTGGGTAAATGAGTGAAGGGGATGTTGGGGAGAAAAAATTTTTCTCTGTACTTCAAAGTATTTTTAACTGGTCTAGGAATTAAATTGACAGGAGACACGTTAACAGGAGAAGGTCAAATTTCTCCATTATTAGGTGGGACTCCACAAGAATATGAGGCCCAAAGGCAGTCAGGTAATTGAAGCTTATGTGCCATCCAGAACTAAGGAGAGAGGGGTGGGCGTAGGGGACCTCAAAGGGAAAAAAAGCAATTCACAGGAAGGTGAAAATGAATAAATGTGTGACAAACAAATGTCTGCTGGGCCTACAAAACCAATGGGATTCAGAGAGGAATTTTAACAAACGGACTTTGCTAGGTTCCTTGCAGTCGGCCATACCAAGTTTGCAACATACTGTATCTATCTATGATGATAGTTCCTTTCCTAGAACAGTTCTAACTAAATTTTTTCAGGCAGTGATAGGGAATTAAAAAGGTTCTTCCTGATCCTTTTGTTTCTTGTGCAAAAAAATCAGTTAAAAAAAATCCATATTCTGGGTTGCCTGGGTGGCTCAGTCAGTTAGGTATCTGCCTTCAGCTCAGGTCATGATCTCTGGGTCCTGGGATAGAGCCCCGTGTTGGGCTCCTTGCTCAGCAGGAGTCTGCCTCTCCCCCTGCTCATGTGCTTTCTCTCTGTCTCAAATAAATAAAATAAAATCTTAAAAAAAAATCCACATGCCAAAAAAGATATATTTTGGGGTGGCAAATTCTGCTCCCCTAGGGGTCAAAAGGTACAAACTTAATAAATAATAAATGTCATTGAGATATAATGTGTAGCATGGTGACTACAGCTAATTTGGAGATTGCTAAGGGAGATCTTAAAAGTTCTCCTTACAAGAAAATAAATTCTATAACTTTGTGTGGTAATAGATATTAATTAGACTGATTGTGCTGATCCTTTCACACTATATACAAATATCAGATTATGTTGTATAGCTGAAATTTACATGTTGTATATCAGTTACATCTCAGAAAAAAGTAATAATAGCATTGTTACTCAACAGAGAGTTTTTATTTTATTATAAATTTATTTTATTTAAATTCAATTAATTAGCATACAGTGTATTATTAGTTTCAGAGGTAGAGGTCAGTGATTCATCAGTTCTATATAACACCCAGTGCTCATTACATCATGTGCCCTCCTTAATGCCCATGACCCAGTGACCCCATCCCCCATCATCCTCCCCTCCAGCAACCCTCAGTTTGTTTCCTATAGTTAAGGGTCTTTTATGGATTGTCTCTCTTTTTGATTTTGTCTTATTATATTTTTCCCTCCCTTCCTCTATGATCCTCTGTTTTGTTTCTTAAATTCTACATATGAGTGAAATCATATGATAATTGTCTTTCTCTGATTGACTTATTTCACTTAGCATGATACGCTCTAGTTCTATCCATGTCATTGCAAATGGAAGATTTCATTTTTTTGATGACTGAGTACTATTCCATTGTGTCTGTACAGACACACCCCACATCCTTTTAAAAAAAAAAAATTTAATTTATTCATTTGAAAGAGAGGGTGCACAGGAAAGCATGATCAGTAGGGAGGGTCAGAAGGAGAAGCAGCAGCACACACCCCACTGAGCAGGGACACCACCACCCCTCTCCCTCCCCCACCCTGGATGCGGGGCTCAATCCCAGGATCTCAGGATCATGACCTGAGCCAAAGGCAGATGCTTAACTGACCAAGCCACCCAGGTGCCCCCAAACCTTCTTTATCCGTTAATCTGTTGATGGACATTTGTGCTCTTTCCACAGTTTGGCTACTGTAGACATTGCTCTTATAAATATTGGGGTGCAGGTGCCCCTTCAGATCACTAGATTTGTATCTTTGAGGTAAATAACTAGTAGTGCAATTGCTGGGTCATAAAGTAACTCCATTTTCAACTTTCTGAGGAACCTCCATGGTGTTTTCCAATGTGGCTGCTCCAGCTTGCGTTCCCACCAACAGTGTAGGAGGGTCTCCCTTTCTCTGCATCCTTGCCAACATCTGTCATTTCCTGACCATTTAATTTTAGCCATCTGTCAGGTGTGAAGTGGTATCTCATTGTGGTTTTAAATTCTATTTCCAGAGTGATGTTGAACATTTTTTCATGTTTATGTTGGCCATTTATTTCCCTGTCTTCTTTGGAGAAATGTCTGTTCATTTCTTCTGCCCATTTCTTGATTGGGTTATTTTTTCTTTGGGTATTGAGTTTGGTAAATTCTTTACCGATATTGGATACTGGCACTTTATCTGGTAAGACACTTGCAAATATCTTCTTCCATTCACCCAACAGGTTGTCTTTAGGTTTTGCCTACTGTTCCCTTTGCTGTGCAAAGGTCTTTATCTTGATGAAGTCTCAATAGTTCCTTTTGCCTTTGTTTCCCTTGCCTTTAGAGATGGTTCTAGCAAGAAGTTGCTGCAGCTGTCCAAGGTCAGAGAGGTTGCTGCCAGTGTTCTCTGCTAGGATTTTGATAGATTCCTGTCTCACATTTAAGTGTTTCATCCATTTTGACTTTATTTTTGTCTATGGTGTAAGGAAAAAGTCCAGTTTCATTCTTTTGCATGTAGTTGTCCAGTTTTCCCAGGACCATTTGTTGAAGAGATGGTCTTTTCTCCATTGGATATTGTTTTCCTGCTTTGTCAAAGGTTAGTTGGCCACAGAGTTGAGGGTCCATTTCTGGGTTCTCTGTACTATTCCATTGATCTCTTTGTCTGTTTTTAATGCCAGTACCATAGTGTCTTGATTTTCACAGGTTTGTAATAGAGCTTGTAGTCCAGAACTGTGATGTCATTGCTTTGGGTTTTTTTTCCAACCTTCATTTGGCTACTCAGGGTCCTTTTTGATCCCATACAATTTTTTTTTTAAGATTTTATTTATTTATTTGACAGATAGAGATTACAAGTAGGCAGAGAGGGAGAGAGAAGAGGAAGCAGGCTTCCTGCTGAGCAGAGAGCTCGACGTGGGGCTTGAACCCAGGACTCTGGGATCATGACCCAAGCCAAAGGCAGAGACTTTAACCCACTGAGCCACCCAAGTGCCACTCCATGCAAATTTTAGGGTTATTTGTTCCAGCTCTGTGAAAAATGTTGATGGTATTTTGATAGGGATTACACTGAATGTATAGATTCTTCCAGGTAGCAGAGACATTTTTACAATATTTGCTCTTCCAATCCACTCAATAGAAATTTTTGAGTTCAAGTATTTTTACTTAATTTTTTCCTTTGTGTTGCCTCACTTTATTTATTTTTTAAAAATTTATTTATTTGAGAGAGAGTGGGGAAACGAGCAGGAGGGGCAGAGGAGAAGGAGAGAGAATCACAATGGACTCCACACTGAGTGTGGAGCCCTGTGTGGGGCTTGATCTCAGGACCCTGAGATCACAACCTGAGCTGAAACTGAAAGTCGAATGCCCAAGTCCTTTGTGTTGTCTTATTGAGTTTGATTTCAACTTGATATTGGCAGAGGAAAATAAGTACAAAAACAAAGAATAGGTAACTTTGGCTAAGAGAAATATCGGTCTTTATAATTAAACTGTTTTACCAAAGCTAAAAATATGTATAGATGTTCTTTATAGAGCTTAAAATCTGAGGAGAGGCATTTAGGTTATAGGTTAACTATAGGTTAACTATAATAGTTATCAACCTAACTATTAGGTTGAAACTTTATTTCCAACTAACTGTGAGACTTCAGGTCAGTCATATAACTTCCCGAATCTTTATAACTTTCCTGATCTTTAAAGTAGATGTGTATGGGGAGAAAGAAAAATAAGAAAAGAAAATGAAGGGAACACAGAAGAAACATGTGGTGGGACAGTCCAGAGACATGAACCTGCCTGAAACATTTGGATCACTGCAAAGCATTTTCAGTGGTAGGAGCTGGAGAGGCAAGCAGCAATCATATTCTCAAGGGCTTTGAGTGATATATGTAGAGGTGGAAAAATAATTTTCCCTCTACCATGTAAGGGTTAAGGACGGGCTGTCCCAAGATGGGATACTTTGGCATGAAGATTATTTTGAGTTAAAAAGCAACCAAACCCAGTAGATTCAGGAAAAGCTCTCTACCTCCCCCTAAACTGCCTAAAAATAGTATAGATAATTTGCTTTAGGAAATTTATCACCATAGATAACTTCATTATAATATGAACTAGGTACAGTAGGCAGGGAGGAACCTAGCTAGTTCTTTGATCAAAGTCCTCCATGTCCCATTGTTACTGAGTGGTGCAGCAAACCATTGTTTACCAAATATTTATTCTTTTTCATCTTTTTTTGAATTACATTCCTTCTTTTTGAAGTTCCCAGACCCCTATGCCTTTCTCCATAGTTCAGGATGACATATATATCTAATTCTGCCTGTTTTTGAAATGTCCACATCTGTGTGGATTTCTTGTATGGAAGAAATTAAGTTTGCTTTTCTCCCATTATTCTGTCCTATCTATGTCAAGTTGATTTTTTTGTCCAGCTAGAAGGGTCTTGAAATGGACAGGAAATTCTTGCTCTCCAATACCTGGTGTGGTTGGTGGCAAGATACTTTTAACTTGTTGGATGTCATTCACCCCAGACACTGCTGTAGCTGAGAGATACATGGCAAATAGTTGGCAGAAGGTAAGATTTCTTACCATGTCAGTTTCCGGGAATCGCTGTCTGTGGAATCTGAAGGAGAGAGGTGGTATCTTCTTTCTCTCTTTCTAAATTTAGATTAGCAGGAGAAAATGCTTTTGGAATCAGTTCCTTGGTCTCAGTGATTCTTTGTTTGAAATTAGTAGAGTATTCTCGTTTTTGATCCATTTCCTCCTAGGGATGGTCTTTGTATCTCTTCGTGTCTTTTATGTCTTATGTCATAAAAAGGACAGAACTCGGGCACAGCCTTATAATCCTGCTGTTGGAGCTGACCCCACAGACTGGTAAATTCACAGTTCTCATCAGACCAGAGTCTGCTTAGACAAACTTTGCTATGGCTTACAGTTTGTTGCTGAGGGACAACTTGGGAGCCAAAGCTGCAAAATTGGTGGGCATAGATTGAACACTTAATAGCTGTTAGAACACTTGCCACCGCAAGAAGACTCCCCTGTTAGGATAAGTTGGTCATGGGTTAGATGAGCTGGGACTCCCATGGGTTGGGAATGGGTTAGACTGACACTAGGTCACCTGCCAAACTCACGAAAACTTCCTTGCAAAGAGGAACACTGTAAAACAACACACAACCCTATGACACATCCCTCTGAAGTATGAGTTTGGCACCAAGAGACCAAAGACTTAACTAAAGTTGTTAAAGTGCATCTATTTTTCCTTTGGTCTTGTTCTGTGTCCTAAGGGCTTGGCTTTGTGACTAGTGAGAATATCCTCTTTGGTCTCTACTATCTGGAGCGTGTACTTAGTGGGATGCCCCGGGGTGGCCACTTGCATAGACTGGGGATCTGAGTTTCTTTCTCTCTCCAGTTGTGCCATCTCACAGGAGTGTTTGCCACAAGAGATTCTAGCCCAGAGGGGCCTTTGTTGTCTGAATGTTTGTTGCTTGTTAGTGCTGGAAAGTCTCATTCCAGAAACTTCTGCCCAGTGTCAGAGGTCAGGGGGTCTGTGAGTGGAGGGGTCTCAGGATTTCATGGGAGACTGGAGGAGACACTGTTTTCACCATGGCATCCTCACTTATTGTACAGCAAAGGGCTTTTGCTTACTTAGATTAATTTTGGGAGTAAACTTTTGGATCATGGGGACTACATCATCTCTGCTCTCTCTGAATGCCTTTGCATCTTTGGTTAAGCCATTAAAAGGCTGATTGGTTTGAGTTGCTATTAATCCTACTCATCGATGACTAAGTGATGGATCCTTTAAATTGGTTATGTTTTTAAAGAATTACATATTTTATGGAGAGCTTTCAATTGTCTTATTAGTATAATAGCTAGCCTCAGGGACTCCCTTGACGAATGAAAAGAACAATAAAAATCAGACTTAAGATATGAATATAAATGTTTGCATCTCATGTAAATTCCTCTTCTTAAAATCCAGCCTTATCTACCAGTTTTAACTTTTCTTCCCCTACAAGATTTACAGGGGGCACTCCAGCCTAATCTCTATGTTTGAAGAATACAGGTTGTTCATATAGATGTTGGATGCTAGGAAATGAATTTAACAAAATCATCTGAGACTGGCATTAAGGCTCACTTTACTCCTATCTTCCAGGGCTCTGTGATCAAGGCATTCCTATGCAATGTCCTTTGCTGGTGTATTGTAGCTCCCCCACTGTATCTCCTGGAGAGTAACAGGTCTTTTAAATTATAAGGCCTTTTACCTCTATTTTCAAAAGATCTTACCAAATTTAGAGAGCAATGCAAAAGATTATTTGACTGTATTCACAACTTCCCCTTCATATAGGAAAAAGATGACCAAAATTTCTTTTAGGACTTCCTACAAATGATCTGCAAAAGGCTAATATTCAGGGGCTAATAGAAACCAAGGTTAAAATAGTGCACCCGGAACAAAGGCTTTTGTTAAAATGCTTTATACAGATTTTACAAAGATAAATCTTTTGATTCTCACTTTAGTTAAAAACTCTCTCATATACAAAAGAAGAGTGAATTTAGTTTAAAAAGGAACTATTACGGCTGTAGTTTCAGTTATTTGGGGAATTAGAAACAACTGTTTTTGCCTTACAAAGTTCTACAAAACCAAAAATGCAGCTCTAGAAACAAGTCAAAGCCCATCTATTTTTACCAATCCCCAAACCTTGCCTGTTCTTCTCAAAATGTTTGTGGATATTATAAAAGATCGTGATATTGGAATAAAATTGTCCAATACTTGCAAAAAAAAGAAAGATTTTACATTATTCTTCTATCCCTTGAAATTATAAATCTTATCTTGTCTTTAAAATGTAAGCATAGTCCATAATCTCCTGAAACTGAAGGGGGGAAAAAAAGGAGATGGGGGTGGTGGCGGAGGGAAGGGGTGGGGTGGAGAAACCTTTTAAAAATACAAATTGCCCAGACTCTAGCACCTCCAAAAGACAGACATGCTCTAAATATCCACCTTGGAGAAAACTTAGACACTCCATCTGTGTTTTTATCATGTAAATTTTCTACCCTAGCTTTGCTAGTACCTAAGAGCCATTCTTTGAAACCCAAATTTTAGGGAGAGCTGTTTCATTGAGGGGGAAAAAAAGTGTCTTTGGAAATTGGACCTTTACTACCCTCTTCACAAATATTAGTAAAACCAGTATAAGATTTTGGTTGCATCTTCGTTGTGTATTTGTATGTGTGTCCAGATATGTTGTAGATGTGAAATATTTTCTCTACATCTGGCATTGCTAAAATTAATTTGTAAAAGAGTTCTGCTTGATTAAAGACAAGCACTTGTAAGAATTTGGTATTCTAAAACTAACCTAAATGTTTTCCAAGTTCCCATGATCAAGGGAAAATATTCAGTATTGAAGCTAATTTAAGATTGTTGGTTTAATTGAAAGAGATATGTCTTTATAGTTATCAGCATTAAATATAAAACTTTTATTCTGCTTATATTATAAAAGTCAAATAAGTTTATGTTGTTTCTGTTGTAAAATTTGTCAGAAAGAAAGAATAATGATTGACATTGTCTAATGTCTCATGAAGCTTTATGGGTAGTCTAAATAAACATTATTGTAAATAAAATAGACATTTAATAAGAAGATTTGCAGGCAAAACTTTTTTTTTTTTTTTTTTTTTTTTTTGAGTAGGCAAACCTTTAAATGGTTCCCAAAATCTTTGGTAACCTGACACTTTAAAGTTGTGCTGACGTAAGTGATGAGTAAAGTTATATTCATTAAATATCTTGATCATTTTCAAATAAGAAAGTAATGAAACATTAGGTACTGAACATGGTTTATCTACTTTTATTACAGAGAAGTTAAAGATAAATTTATGTCTTTTAGTAAACATGTCTTAATGCTTATAAAAAGATCATATTATGGGGCGCCTGGGTGGCTCAGTGGGTTAAGCCGCTGCCTTCGGCTCAGGTCATGATCTCAGGGTCCTGGGATCGAGTCCCACATCGGGCTCTCTGCTCAGCAGGGAGCCTGCTTCCTCCTCTCTCTCTCTCTCTGCCTGCCTCTCTGCCTACTTGTGATCTCTCTCTCTGTCAAATAAATAAATAAAATATTTAAAAAAAAAAAGATCATATTATGAAAAAGCACATTTCTAGAAAGTATGAAATATATTCATAAACTTGCCAACCCAAAGAATTCTGGTGTGAGAGTTCACAATTGGTTATGTAGGGGCACCCCAAGGGCAGGCCACCCCACGATGGGTCACTTTGGTGGCATCGATGACGTTTTAGAATGTAGGTGAGGTCCGGAGCTGACTACCAAGAACAAATTCTTAAGACCTCTCTGGTGCAAAAGGTGATTTTATTAAAGCACTGGGCAGGACCCGTGGGCAGAAAGAGTTGCTGCTCTGGGCTTGTGAGGAGCGGTCACTTATATACTTGCAAGTTGGGAGGGGTCAGGGATAGCGTAAGTCTCTAAGGAATTTTGGAAGCAAGGTTTCCAGGCCCTTGGGGGGCTAGCTGTTGTTGGGAAAGGTCACTTATTACCCTCTAATAAGCCTCAGTCATGAGTCCCTTCAGATGTATATCGGTGGGCCATATGATTGGGGATGATTGCCAAAACAGATCCTGGGCAGTGGAGAGATATAGGAAGTTTCCAAAGGAATTTTTATACGTTAAAGTAGACTTACAGGATCCTGATTGTGGTGGGAGAGGCGGTCAGGCTAGGATTGCCTTTTGCCTTTAGCAAACTATAAAGGTGGAGGCAGTGGAATCCCTAGGGGAATGTCACTCTGCCTGTTTCAAGGACTTGTCAGTGGGCTCTAGGTAGTAAGGAAACTTAATAACTTTTCTTCTGCCTCTGTTTTCCACATCAGCATGAATATTATTTTTTTTAAGATTTTATTTATTTATTTGACAGACAGAGATCATAAGTAGGCAGAGAAGCAAGCAGAGAGAGGAGGAAGCAGGCTCCCTGCTGAGCAAAGAGCCCGATGCGGGGCTCGATCCTTGGACTCTGGGATCATGACCTGAGCCAAAGGCAGAGGCTTTAACCCACTGAACCACCCAGGTGCCCCAGCATGAATATTAGTTTGAGTCAAAAGCCAGAAGATTCAGGAAAAGCTCTTTATTATCCTCCTCAACTGCCTGCTTGTACCAAGAAGAGAGCTATTAACAGAGATTCCTCTTGAATCTCTTCACCTGAGAAATTTATCTGCATAATAGGGGAACCTTTGTTTTCTACACATCTCCTCTGACCTTCCTGGCAATGGTCCTTCTCCCTTCTGCATCCTCAAACCCCTTACCCTTCTCCTAGGCTCACATAAGCTTCCTATTGCTTCACTGCCTTTGGACTTTCCTGTCCGTGGTGGATTCCTTGTACATACTAAATGAAATGTGATTTTCTCCTACTACTCTGTCTCATGTCAATTTGATTCTTAGTCCAGCTAGAAGGGCCTTGAAGGGGACAGGAAATATTTCCACCCTTCCTTTCCTCATAAAAAACCCTCACTTTTCACCCTGCAAGTGGGATACAACTTGGATTACTCCCTGTATCTGGGCTCCCTAAATTGCGATACTCTGACTGCAAATAAAACACTTGTTTGCCTCATGGTGTCTCTTTAGGATGCAGTTTTTGAATGTAGGTGAGGGTCGGTGGGGTGAGGTCTGGAGCCGACGACCAAGGAAGAGTTCTTGAGACATCTTTGGTGCAAAATGGTGGTTTATTAAAGCACGAGGACAGGACCTGCGGGGCAGAAAGAGCTGCTGCTCTGTGGTTGTGAGGGGTGACTGATTATAAAAGATCGGTTTGGGGGAGGTAAGGAAAAATGGAGGTTTTCAAAAGAACTTTCATATGCTAAAGAGAACCTTCAAGATACCAGAGGCCTTGCCAGCATCAAGTTAAGGTTGTTTTTCCCTCTAGTAAGGCATTAACATTAAGACATTGGGGAGCTTCCCTCTGGAAGTTAGGTTATTGAAAAGAATGGGTATTTAGAGCGTTGGGTGTTATACACAAACCATGAATCATGGAAAACTACATCAAAAACTAATGATGTACTATATGGTGACCTATGTAACATAATAAAAAATAATAAGCATAGTAAGAAAAAAAAAAGATTGCTTTTTTTCCTTGTAAATCACTAAGGCATTTGTAAACTGAGGGAGGCTCTTGTCCAGCAGGACTGTAATTTCTACATTTGTTTTTTCCTTCCCTTAGTTTTAGGGTAAGCAGGAGTGCCTGAGGAATGTCACATATATCCCACCTTGGAAGGGGCGGGATGTTTGTGGGGTGTCAGCTTGTGTTTTGTCCGCAGCTTGCCCTCTGCTCCCTCATTTATTTTCAGGTTAAATAGTCCACACAGGAGGCTGAGTATACAGTACCAGAGCCATTGGAAGAAACTAGGAGAAGGTGGAGTCACAGATGCTAAGAAAATAATATCAAGAAACTCGGGAGTGACCAACGGTATCCAGTGCCACAAGAAAATCAAGATGAGAGAAAATTATCTTTTGAGGTGGAGAAGGCTTACATTTTAATTGAAGCACCGTGTTGTTACCCGACGCTCAGTAAGCCTGTGTCTGAGACACCGGTTTTGAAACAAAAGAAGCAGCCCTAGGAGCCTTGGTGGCTCAGTCAGTTAAGTGTCTGCCTTCCTCTGAGGTCATGGTCTCAGGGTCCTGGGATAATGTTAGGTCGGCGGGCTCTGGGAGTGCAGGAGGAACAATAGAAATGACCGCCGGTCCCGCCATCTTCCAGCCTCCTCCCCTGCTTTCCTTCACCCTTGACTCTCCCGCCAAAAGGATGTATGCCCAGGTCACACCTCCATAGGTAACCCGATACCTATGCAGGAAACAGATAAAAGACTCCCGCCAACTCCCTCCCAGTGCGACTTCCCCCACTCTGCTTTCCAGAGTCTGGGGAACCTCGCCTGGGGGTGCCCACCTCCTCCCAGAGCAACTTTCCTGGCTCCCCTTCTCCTGAGCCCTGAAACTTCATGGGAGAGTGTCTTTAATAAATCTTGCCTTGCACCCACTTCGCCTGGTGTTGTGTTTATCTCACCTGTAAAACCTTACAGATAGAGCCCTGCATCAGGCTCCCTGCTCGGTGGGGAGTCTGCTTCTCCCTCTCCCTCTGCTGCTCTCTCTCTCAAGTAAATAAATAAAAAAATCTTAAAAAAAAAGAAAAAGAAAAAAGAAAGGCAGCCCAGGAAGAAGGCAGGGGATTATTCCCAAAGCTGCCTTGCTTACGTTGAGCCTAGGGACAGATTATATATGTTTGGGGAAGGAAATGAGTTCGTGAGAGGAGGGTGCAGTGTTTCTTGAAACCTTCAGGGAGGGTGGCTTGAAGCAGTTTGGAGGTGTGCATTCTTTCAGACAATGAGGAGCCATTTGGGACCTGGTACCATTAGGTATGTCAGATAATTCAAGACAAATGTTACTGTTTGGTCCCCTTTAGGTTTCTACAATCAGTGGGTGAGCAGGAAGTTGCAGGAAGTTGGAGTGGAAAAAGCAAAGTTAATGATTAATAAGATGTGCATAAAACTGTAATTAAGTAGGGAAAAAACAGAACGTGGAGCGAAGTGAATAATGCAACTAATACAACTAGAGTTGTACTCATGCTTTGAAAACAGGTCTAGGAACCAAGCATCTGGCCTCACCTCCTGCTTATATTCTTCTGCCTGGTCTAGTGGCTCTACCGGAAATTTCTACGTGTTTACTTTGTGCCTTCAGATACTCAAAGTTCATGTGCAGCTGCATATTTAGATCTATTGATTAACTTGGCAGTATTTGGTAACGAGCAGGATGACTGGGTTGATTCTCCAACAGGTCACCCGCTTTAATGCAAAGCTAGTCTGATAATAAGCGCGGTCCTGTCACTCAGAGCTAGGAGATAACAGAAAGTATGTACAGATCTCCCACAACTTACTGTTACTGATCTATCATAGCTGCTAACCTAGAACATGAATAGGGAAGCCCTGGCCAGCTGCTGTGACAGCCCCTCAGTCCCAGCGAATCCCCTGGGGGCTGGAAAGCTTAGCTCCTGGCTGGGATTGCCAACACTCTTGCTGAAAAACTTGAATAAACTAACTGGTCACCAGAGAAGCTGATCACTCGAGAGGCTGGGGTTTAGAAAAGAGAAAGGGAGAAATTTATTTCAGGTGCTGGCAGCCTGGGCAGGTGGCAGGCTCAAGCCTTAATAATCAACTTTTTTGCCTTCCAGATGGACACCTTAAGTTCTACAGGGAGAGGTTCAGGGGGGTATACGCATACTTCAGTATGACCAGTGTCTTTATAAAATGGGGAAATCTAGGTACAGAGACATACACAGAGGGTGTCATATAAATGAGATACAGGGAGAAGATAGCCACCTACACGTCAAGGAGGGATATACGGAACAGATCCTTCCCTCACAGCCCTTAGAAGAAACCTATGCTAACACCTTGATTTCAAATCTCTAGCCTCCAAACAATGACTTTCTGTCATTTAAGCCACCCAGTTTCGGGTACTTTGTTTGGCAGTCCTACAAAACTAATATAAGTGGTTTTCAGGGTAGGAGGTGAGGCAAGGGTTAACTACAGTGGGTCACAAAGGAACTTTTTGAGGTGATGGAAATGCTCTATGTCTTGATTGTGATGGTTACATGATTGATGGAATGTGTTTGTCAGAAATCACAGAACTCCATGCTAAAAAGGGAAAATATTATTCCTTGTAGAATTATACCTCTAGGAACCTGACTTGAATATATTAACAGAAAAACTAGATTAAAAAATTTACTTTTAAAAATTAAAAATTAGAAAAGTGACCCAAGATGTATGTATGTATATTAACATTGATCATAATAACAACACAGCAGAAGAAAACACTGTGTCCCAATATTAGATTCTTTGAGCATAAGAGTTACCCTCCCCAGAAACAAGATTCTTTCCCTGATGGACCTTACATTTTAGCAGATGAGACAGCCATTATATAAATAGAGAAGCATAAATATATATATATATATATATTATAGTGAAAAATGTGTATATTTATATATCTTTTTATATATATAAAATGTCAGGTCGTGATAAGTTCTGTGAAGAACATAAAACAGAATAAGGGGGATAGGGAATTAAAGGAATTCTTATTTTAAAGATTTATTTATTTAGTTTTAGAGAGAGAGAGAGTGGGTGGGAGAGAGGGCCAAAGGGAGAGGGAGAGAGAGAATCTGGAGCGGACTCCTCACTGGATGCAAAGCCCAATGCCTGACCCTGAGAGCATGACCCGAGCCAACCAAGAGTTGGGTGCTTAACCGACTGAGCCACCCAGGTTCCCCAGGAACTCTATTTCAGATACAGTAGTGTGGTGGTCAGTTCTGTACGTCAGCTTTGCTAAGCTGTAATCCCCAGTTGTTCAACTAAATATTAGTCTGGGTGTTGCTGGGAAGATATTTCGTAGACATGATTCAAATCCAAAATCGGTTGACCTTCAGCAAGGGAGGGTGGACCTGATTTGCTCAGCAGAAAATCGTTAGAAAGAGATGCTTCCCTGAAGGGGAAATTCCAGCTGTGTTGGGAGATAGAAAACTCGAGAGAAAATGTGTTATCTTAAATGAGTTAACCATGTTATCTTAGAATTTTACTAACCAAGGAAGGGGCCACATTTTTTAATCAGATGTGCTTATATTCTACTTTTAAGGAGCCTGTTTAAAAAAAGTTTGTTGCAAGGGTTATCGAAGTGTAATCCACAGACAACAACATCAGCATTTTTCAGGCTCACCTGTCTTCCTGAATCGGAAACTCTGGAGGTGGGACTTAGTAATCTGTGTTTAAGGAATTTACCAGGTGATGCTGATGAACACTAAAACCCAAGAACCACTGGCCTAGAGCAAAGATATAATTCCACCAATAAAGACTCCAAGACAGCAACTCTTGGGTTCTTGAGAATCATCAGGTGCTCGTTTAAGAGCAGAATTCTGGGCTTTTCTCCAGGGTCTGATCTGGTAGGTCTGAGAGGGCCCCAAGAATCCATTTATTATTTATTAATAATCCCCAAGAATATTTATTTATTTATTATTTGTTTGTTTATTTAAAAAAAGATTTTATTTATTTGAGAGAGAGAGCGCGTGCTCATGCATGAGTGTGAGCAGGAGGAGTGGCAGAGGGAGAAGCAGAATCCTCAAGCTGACTCTGCACTGAGCACCTAGCTGGACTTGGGGCTCAGTCCCAGGACTCTGAGATGGTGACCCGAACTGAAATCAAGAGTCGGCTGCTTAACCAACTAAGCTACCCAGATGCCCCTAAACTACATTACATTTGTATATGTTAAAGACACTGACTTAACACAATAAAACTTAACCCATCTTATAAATGAATGGCATTTTAAAAAGTCCTATAGCCCAAGAGTTGCTACAACAAAATTCTGCAGTAAATCATACTATTAGTTCATTGTTCAAACTTGGGAAATTAAAAAAAAAAAACAAACCTAGGTTATTACTGCGTAGAACCAGATTGTTACTAAATAAATATTATATTCTTCCTTTTCTTGATTCTTTTTTAGTTTCTTTTCTAATTTGCTTTAACTGATTTAATAACAGATATGGTAAAAATTTGAATGTAGTATAACTTCTAACTCATAGAAAATATTAGAAGCAGGGATGCCTGGGTGGCTCAGTGGGTTAAGTTCTGCCTAAGTCCAGGTCATGATCTCAGGGTCCTGGGATTGAGCCCCACATCGGGCTCTCTGCTCAGTGGGGAGCCTGCTTCCCCTCCTCTGCCTGCTGCTCTACTTACTTGTGATCTCTCTCCCTCTGTCATATAAATAAGTAAAATTCTTAAAAAGAAAGAGAGAGAAAATATTAGAAGCCACTGATTATGGGGCACCTGGGTGGCTCAGTGGGTTAAAGCCTCTGCCTTAGGCTCAGGTCATGATCCCACATCCTGGGATGGAGCCCCGCATTGGGTTCTCTGCTCTCTGCCTGCCTCTCTGCCTATTTGTGATCTCTGTCTGTCAAGTAAATAAATAAAATCCTAATAAAAAAAAAAAGAAGCCACTGATTATAATTACCAAGACTTTTAACTTTATATCATGTCTCTACATGATCAACAGAGATTTTATTAATGATTTGGTAAAGCTGAATCAAACTTTTAACATTTTACTTTGATCAGTGTTGCCATCTCTGGCATGTAATTACAGAGTATTAGTATTGTCTTGTACTAAATTAAAATGTTACAAAAGAAGATAAAGTAATTAAAGAGGACAAAGAATGTCTGCCATGCTTTCATTATCATCAATAAATTGGTCTTAAAATGAACTGAAATTCAAGGGGTGCCTGTGGCTCAGTTGGTTAAGTGTCTTCCTTCAGTTTAGATCATGATCTCAGGGTCCTGGGATCAAGCCCTGCACCGGGCTCCCTGCTAAGTGGAGTCTGCTTCTCCCTTTCTCCTCAATCTGCCCACTGCTCGTGCTCTGTCTCTCAAATAAATACAAAGAATCTTAAAAAAAAAAAAAAAAAAGGAACTAAAATTCAAGTCAAGTTTGAAAAGGGGTAAAACGGAAGCAGGGACTTTCTAGTATCTTATCTTTCTGTTACTTCAATTAAAGTGAGATCTTATATTTAACATCGATTTTTTGAGTTATTAAAAGTATTGGCCTAGTCCCTATCCCAGCGATTGCTTATAGTATAGTTTTCATCCATTGGTACTGAGTACTTAATATAGTGTATTGAGAAGGATCTGAAATTATGTCCAGCTTAGTAGTAAAAAGTAGTACAATTGATGATGACTGCTTGCGTGTGGGAATAGCATTTTTTATATAATATGTTTTTCCTCACTCTAATCCAAGACATTATAGGTAGTGAGATATTATCTCATGAAAACATAACAATAACCCTACCTCGGTACCCTTATCTTCTTTATGCAAATGAAGAAAGTGAGAGTAGGGGGGTTAATAAGTTACTTGCCTGAAGTCAACAGTTATTAAACAGCAGAACTGATGTTTCAACCCAAGTGGGTCAGACCCAGAGAATATTTACTTGACCCAGAGAATCATTTTACTTGGCCTTATAGTCAGTTTATAATGGAAGAACCAATATTAGTTCTGATTATCAGAAAGGTTTCATAGATGAAGTGGGACTTTTGCTAACCCTTGAAGAATGTACGTCGTTTAATATGTGGAAAGATAGGTGGTAAGAGAACAGCATTAGCAAATGTGGAAAAATGAGAATGGGACTTTGTGTTTCACGGAATGATTGAGTCAGAAATACCTGGTGGGAAAGCAAGGAGAATGTAGTACGTGTGGCCACAGGGTGGAGCTTTAAATGTCAGGAAGAGTATGGCTTTAACTCCACAAGCCCTGGTAAGTCACAGAACATTATTGATAAAAGCGGTATTTTAGGAAGATGAATGTAATGTTGGACTGTTGTCAGCAGGCTTCATGGGGGTTATGCGAGAACAAGTGGGAGAGATTAGTTCCAGAGAATTCGAGCATAGGTAATCATAGTGTGCCCATTTTATTGAACAATTTTATGTTTAGACATTGAACTAAGCACTTGACATATGTTATCTTTAATCCTCACAACAATGTAGTGTATTGTGATCTTCATTTCATGGTGAGAAGATAGGTCTGGAGAGGTCTAGATCACAAAGTTCATTGATGGAGCTGATCTTCAGTCCTGGGTAATCCAGTTCCAGAGCCCCATGTTTCCCTGCTCAGAATTAGTAAGTAGGAAGGCCTGTATGTGAGTGCTGAGAAAGGAGGAACTGGATAATTGACTTGAGGAGATATTAAAAGCAGTTGGTTTCAACATTTGGGCTGCTGCCCACAGGAAGAAATAGGAAATGCACAAACCAGGACATATCTACTCATAGATATAATCTGAATGGATCCATGAAACGCATTTATTTAGCCTTACAATGTGCTCTAATGTTTTTCTGTTATTTTATTAACATTTTTTCTGATTGTTACTCCCTAAAGACTTTACATAGGTTTTTAAAAAGTTTGTTTATGTTGGGACGCCTGGGTGGCTCAGTGGGTTAAAGCCTCTGCCTTCTGCTCAGGTCATGATCCCAGGGTCCTAGGATCGAGCCCCACATCCGGCTCTCTGCTCAGCAGGGAGCCTGCTTCCTCCTCTCTCTGACTGCCTCTCTGCCTACTTGTAAGCTCTGCCTGTCAAATAAATAAATAAAATCCTAAAAAAAAAAGTTTGTTTATGTTAAGTAATCTCTACCCCCAATGTGGGCCTCAGTCTCATGACCCTGAGATCGAGTCACGTGCTCTTCCCACTGAGCCAGCTGGCGCCCCTCCCACTAAAGATTTTATATTTGACTAACAGATGGGTTGTGTCTCCAAACTAGAAAACTCTGAACTATAAAATATGAAAGAGACAAAAAGCTGAAAGTCATCTCTAGGTTTTTCTTGAGCATAAAGGCGATTGATGAAGTTTCCTGCAGCTCTGTAACAAATGACCACAAACTTGGTGGCTAAAACAACTGATATTTATTCTCTTATAGTTCTGGGGACCAGAAGTTCAAAATCACTAGCACTGGGCCAAAGCCAAGGCGCTGGCAGAACCACTTCCTACAGAGGCTCTAGGGGAGAATCTCCCTTGTCTCTGCAGTGTCCAGCGGCTGGTGGCGTTATTGTGGCTGCATTACCCCCGTGCTTACCTCCATGGTCACACTGTCTTCTTTTGTGTGTAATCTCCCTCAGCCTCCCTCTTTCTTTCTTTTCTCCTTCCTTCCTTCCTTTCTGTATTTTTTTATTTATTTAAGATGTTATTTATTTATTTTAGAGACAAAATGAACATGGGAGTGGGGGGGAGGAGAAGAGGGAGAGAATCTTCAAGCAAACTCCCTGCTGAGCGCAGAGCCTGATCCCAAGACCCATGAGATCATGATCTGAGCCCAAACCGATAGATGCTCAAAAGACTGAGCCACCCAGGCACCCCTTCCGCCTCTTCTTTTAAGGACACTCATGATTGCAGTTAGAGCATACATAGATAATTCAGGATAATCTGTCTGTCTCAAGATTCTTAAGCCAAAGACATCTGGAAAACAATGAGAACGGCATATCTATAGGAACATGGGTTTATCAGGTAATTATGCCCCTGGATTCCTTCATTTCCTTTCCTTTTCCTCCCTCCCTTCCTTAGTTCCTCCCTTTCTTCCATCTTTCCTTCCTTCCTTCCTCTCCTCCCCGCTGCCCCTCTTTTTTTTTTTTTTGTTCTTTCTTTTGTATCCACCTGAGAAATCACAATATATTAGACATAGAGCCACTTTGTACAAATATAGGGTAGTGCCTAGCACAGTATCTGCCATATAGTAGGTGCTTGATAAAATAGCTGTTGAATGATTGTGATGTTTCTTTCTTTTTTTTTTTTTAAGCAACCTGTCACTCTAAAACAATCTAGTCTTTTTTCTGGCCCATTATGTGTCTCTCTTTGGCCAACAGAAACCTGCTTTCACAATTTGGTAGGAGACCTTAGAGAACATAAGGTTCTGGTTGTAACCCCTCATTTTTACTCTTGAGGTAACAAAAACCAAGGACAAGTGATGGCAGTGGAGCTAAAGAGGCAACAAATTTGACAATGGGTTCTTTTTAGATGGTGGGTGTGAGACTTACTGAGTCAAGGCAGGGTCCAATCAGTTGGAGATGTTCTACTTGAATCCCATGTTTTATGAAATGCTGAGTAACATAGAAAAGGCAAGTTTATGTTTGGTCCATCAGACATCATTCAGTTTTGAGAACGAGGTTCAGGGTAGAAAGTTAATAGCTGTGGCTTAGGACTCTATCTTACCTCTTTTCTTTGCCTGATATTGGGCAATTTTCTTAGCTCTGCATGCCCTCACCACTCAGTGGGAGAATATCTATAATAGTATAGTACCTTTCACTTAGGGTTCTTGTGAGAGTTAGGATAGTGCATGTGCCTTGGTCAGAATGAGTGCTCAGTAAATGCTAATTCTTATTCTTGCTATACTTTATTTGCCTTATTCATTTTTATTCTCTCATGAATATACACTGGAGTTTTCCAGTGGCTCTGTGATATGTCATATGATACAGCAACAGATCAAATATAGAAAAAGATGTGAGAATCCAGCTGTCCTCTGTTAAGCCAGGCACTAAAGAGATTTGCAAAAATTTAACAACACTCCTCTCACTAAATTCTTATTTTTGGCAAACAATCATAACAGCAGTAGCGAAAAAAAATATTATGTTAACGAGTAATGGGTTTATTTTTATCACTTAAAAATGAATTTGTAAGTATTGAAATATTTCTCACTTTTAATTTTTAATACATTCAATGATAGATATCATCCACATAAACAAATATATCTTTGGGGTCCAGAGTAATTTTTAAAAGTTGCAAAGGAGTCTGGACTGATAAATTTGACAACTGAAAATTTAGAGGCATGAGAATGGGATCAACTTCTCAGAGTCCAAGCTCCATTGAACATCTTAACTAAATTTGGTTCCTTGAGTGACAGCTGACAAGTAGCTGATGAAGAAGAGCCCAGTAGAGGTGAACATCTTGCAGGGAGTGATAAGGGGAGTTTCAGCTGGGGATTTCAGGGGAAACGGTAGGCCTGGAGAAGGGTGCTTTTAGATGGAGCTAAGCCACTCCACTCAGTTCTTTCCACCGGGCCCCTTTCCTCTATCTATCTATTTATTTATTTTTTCTTTCAAGTTTTTATTTAAATTGCAGTTAGTTAACATACAGCGTAAAACTAATTTCAGGTGTAGGATTTAGTGATTCAGCACTTCCATACAGGACCAAGTGCTTATCACAAGTGCCCTCAGTACTACCCATCACCTATTTCTCCCATCCCCTTGCCCATCTCCCTCCCCTCTAGTAATCCTTTAGTTCTCTACAGTTAAGCGTCTTTCCTGATTTGCCTCTCTTCCACACCCCCTGCCCACATGTTCATCCATTTAAGCTGTTAAGAGTGCTTTAGGATGAAAAATTACAGTAATATATTCTAAGAATTATTTGTCTTATAGGTTTTTTTTTTAAAATCATGCTTTTGGCATGCCAAGTGTCCACTGGGGACCATTTCTGGAAAAGGTTTAATTATAACTGCAGAAAGCTCTATCATCACCTGAGGCTTTATACAGAAAGACCGAAGCTCTACTGATTTAGTTTCAATCCGCTCACATTTCACACAGCTTTAGGAGAGAAAACCAGCTCTCTGGCATCTTTTTGTAAAGCCTCTCTCTAAAATCCTATAGAGGAGTTTTTGTTAATTGTGATTAGTTCTTAAGGAGAATTATTGAACGGATGGTGTTCTTTCCTCTCTCTTCTCTCCTTTTAAAATGGTTTTAGAGAATTTAGTGGTGATTGCTAACCAAGGATCACAGGCCAGAATGTATATGACATCATTTATTTTCCAGTGTGCACCTGTGAATCATAGGCCGCAGTGGAATGTTTAATATTTTCAGATACATTGTTTTTTCCTAGCCCTAAACATTTTCTTTTGCAAAAAAAAAAATCTTGTGCAAAACAGAGATTAAAGGCTTAAAAAGAAATAAAAAGCGAATTCCTAAGTTTCTAAGTAAATTTTTTTGCATGGTATCATTTATTTCCCAAGGTTTCGGTTCTATGCAGTCTGATTCTTTTGCACCTTTTGTAGTTAATTGAAATAGTTTGCTAATTACTGTTCTGCCTTTGAGTTGCTAGAAAAAACAATTATTTTTTTAGTATAATTATATTTCAAATACTGCAAAAACAATATTTATATTGGTTGTCTATCTGAAATTGAGTTTAAGCAGGTGCCCAATATTTTAATTTGCCAAATTTGGCAACCCTATCCTACCTAAGCACAGCTAGTTTCCTTTGTTTGTCTTTATTTAGAATATTTAGAAAAGATATATTATTTCTGAGTGGTTTTGTAGTTAAAAGCAAAAACACAGTTTTCTCAATGAAACAATTACTTGGCAAAGTGCTCTAATGTATAAAACAGAATACTTAATTCTCAGAAATGGAGTCCAAAAACTAGTACTGGTCTTGCAAATCAAGTTTTGCTGCTTAGCTTGGGAAACGTTGCCTTCTGGTTACTGGGTAAACTGGCTCCACCCAGCTGCTGGAAGGAGATACAAATTGTAACAAAACCGGAAGTTGGCTGGGCTGCCTTCGCCTCTCAAGGTAAGCGTCTCCTTCTGTTCTCTTTAAGTCAGAGCTCTTTGCAAAGCGTTTAAAAATTGAAGCCAGCTAAGGCAGCAGTAGTGAGAGCAGGCCCCTGTGATGATGGGGGCGGTAGGCGATGCAGAATGAATGCTTTAACAAAGTGCGTTCTGAAGCTTGTATTGAGCTAATGAGTTTTCACAAACGAGTTAGGTTAATAATATGTCCCATGACTTTGACTAACGAGCTTTAATCCCGAGAAAAGGGTGATTATAAGTAGAATCATGCTTGGGATCCTGAAAAGCATGGACTTTATTCATGCACGTGTGTTTCTCCTTTTTTAAAAAAATTGGAAACTGTGGGAGCTCTCTTTTATAATGAAACCTAATGGCATAATTACCTGTATGCAGATTACTTAGAGCTTTGTTGTTTTTTAAAGTACGTTTTAATCTAGAAGCTTTAGCTCCCCTCACACCCCTGGTGTGCCTTTGGAATTTCAGAAAGGCTCTGGTAAGACCTTTGCCGCCCCCTCCTTTTTTTTTTTTTTTTTTTTTAAATCTTGTCAGTGCTTACCTTGGGACAAAGGAGATTTTTCAGTTTGTAAATGTGTTATCAGGGATATTTCTTTACAAAGCTAAACTTTTAAGTTCAGATATATTCTTTTTCTTCTGAATTAAAGTGGAAAGATTTGAGTGCTATATAGAAGTGGAGGCTAAATTTTGGTTTATTGATTTGTTGAAAATAATGAGCTAGACATTTTAGATCACAGTTTTGTTTAAGGGGATGAGTTCTGGTAGGTTCTTTAGTAAGCCAACATGCTGACTCTTTTAGCCAACCGTAGCTTCTATTTCACAGCTCTCCATTAGGGTAATATCAGATTCTCTGGAAATCCCACTGTACAAGAGCTGTTTTCAGGGTTGTCTGCTAGTCAGTGTGAAAGGGGATCCTCAAGCCGACCATAAGACAAGTCACCAGCTGGGGAAAGTGTGATAATGTTTTTTATTAGCAAAACCAAAGCTTCGGGAGGTTCCGAAGAAAGAGCAGTTACAGAAGGTGGACAGAATTAGGCAAGACTCCGTGGAACGAAAACCTTATTTATTTTTTCTTTTAATTTATTTTTACTTAAATTCATTTAATATACAATGTTTTATTGGTTTCAGATAGAGGTCAGTGATTCATCAGTCTTCTATACCACCCCAGGGCTCATTACATCACATCCCCTCCTTAATATCCATCACCCGGTTACCCCATTCCCCATCCCTCTCCCTTCCAGCAACCCTCAGTTTGTTTCCTATGAAGAAGGAGAGTTCAACGGAAAACCTGGTTTATGGTGGGCACTGTGCTAGATGTTTCATACGTATTGCCTTACTTAATCTTCACAAAGCACCTTGGTATTGGTTGTATTTTCTCTAACAAAATGAGAAAACTAAGACCTGGTGAGTTTAAATAATTTACCCACAGTCACTAAGGTGGTGCCGCTGGATTCCAATCCTGCTGGATTTGAACTATGTGATTTTGATGTCCAAAACGTTCACTGTTCCATGGGATATAGTAGTAGATGACATTTGAAATAAACTGTGAAAGAGGGGCGGAGGTTTTACTTACTAAAATGAAAACAAACAAAAGCCGTGAAAGTAATATAGAATGTTTGAAAATAGATAAAAGAAAAAAAGCTAAACAGTTTTATCATTTCTTTACAGTCTTTATATATGCATATTTTGTGGTTATAAATTCTTTTATTATATTATAAAGCACTACATGCTTTAAAATTTTTAAATCATTTTTATATTATAAACAGTACATACTTTTCAAAAATAGGTTCAATACAATGAGGATTAAAAAGAGGAAGTCCACTCCTCTTCCCCTATTGAAAACACTCTCCTGGGGGTAACCACTCTTGACAACTGTTGAAAGTGTGGAGTAAAGTTGTTTTTTTTTCCTTTTCCCTTTAGCTTTTAAGTAATATTTCTTTCAGTATACTAGGTATCATTTCATAATCTGCCTATTTTCATTCCTCAGTGTGGCATGAGCATGTTTCCACTTAAGTATCTGTAGACTCCTGTTTTAGAGTTTTTGTGAAACAAGTTGATACTTGCAGAGCACCTAAAAGAATACCTCACTCCTGTAAAGCACTCAGTAATTATTAGCTGTTATCATTGACTATTCTTTTTTTTTTAATGTTTTTCCTTTTATTTATTTTTATTTTTATTTATTTATTTGACAGAGAAAGAGAGAGCACAAATAGGGGGAGTGGCAGGCAGAGGGAGAGGGAAAAGCAGGCTTCCTGCTGAGCAAGGAGCCCCATATGGGGCTGGATCCCATGACCTTAGCCTAAGGCTGACACTTAACTGAGTGAGCTACCTAGGTGCCCCTGACATTGACTATTCTATTTCATTCTTCTAAGTGAGTGAGTATACAGTATTCTAGTTTATTTTGTAACCACCCAAATTGTCTTAGATTTTTGTTATTACAAATATAATTTTTGTGTAACTGCAAATTTTTCTGTAGGATAAATTCCTAGAAGTGAAATTCTTAAGTCAGAGGTTAAACATATTTTAGTTTAGTAGGATTCTGTCAAATTTCTTCCAAAATACTGTGCCACTTAACACTCTTCACTGTGTATGAGTGTGCTCATTTTTCTACATTCTTGCTTATTCTGGATATTAGCAGTCTTTTGCATTTTCCATGAAATGACAGGGAATAATTTTTTTTTTTACATAAAAAGCATAGTGTACAGAGATTTTTGTATCTTGTTTTTTCCCATTTACCCTAAGTCTGTTTTTACGTAGATAGGAATTTGATGCATGAAATAATGGAGGTCCCAGTTAGAAGGCAGAACATGGGTAGAAAGAAAGAGTGGTGCTTATTCTGGAAGTTAGTACAAATGGTATGTTGTCATTAGAGCATGGGAGAAAAAAAAATCCTTAAAATGGGATTGGGCTGAATAGTACAGAACATTAAATGTCTAAAGTTTTTGTCCTGAATTTAATTATTCCTGGGGGGCAGATGAAGGTTTCTGGGGAGAAAAGTGATATGATGAGAATTATATTTTAGGAAAATGATCTTGTGCTGGTGTGTAGGACAGATTAGAATGGATATAACGAAATAGAGGCCAGTTGAGAGTGTTTCATTAATTTTGGTGACAAGTTATGAAGGCTTTGTGCTTGGAGTGATGATGGAATGGAAAGTAACAGATGTAATAGAATGGAGAGCAGAAGAGAGATGCAAAAGGGATAGGTAGAAGGCTAGTGGAAGAATCTGCAGAACTGGTTTGGAAACTGGGGTCTTAAAGAGTGTTTGGGCTCAAGTCTTGAGAATACAGGGTTTCGAGTATTGCTGACCAGTAATGTGTTGACAGGCCACCATTAGAATAGGGAAGTCAGTTGTAAGAGCTAGTCTGGAGGGAAAAATGATGAATTTCATTGCAGACAAATTAAGCTTATTGTCATCCAAACAGAAATCTGTATAGAACTGGAAATTTGAATGAAAGCATTATGGAGATGTGGGGTGGGGCATTTGGAGAATTGGGAGATATTCTACGGATGAAAACTGAGGCTAGGGAAGTGATGATGAGCTGGCAGAGAAACATAGGGGAAAGGTTAAAAGTCTTGGAAATGGATATGTTCATGTATGAGGCATAAAGAGGAACCAGACTTAATTACAATATTTTTACAATAACTATTTCTAACATTTGACCTCAGATCTAGGTAGACTATCCTTTAACAGCCCCCAAAAGTCCATGCCCACTTTTTTTTTTTCCACCTTTGGTTCTTTTATTGTTCCTGTTCAAATTGTGTACCCTCGGAGCCCCTTTTCCTCCATAATGCCTTGTTTACAATTACTATGTCAACGTTAAGGTCTGATCTGAAGTTATGGATGGCTTATTGGTTAAAACCTCTGAAGTCAGATCAGAGACCATATTTTTCACCATTCATTTGCTGTGCTTCTGATAAATGTCTTAATCAGTGCCCTGGTTTACAGTGGCAACAGTTACACCCCTCACACTTTCCTGGATTGTTTTGAGGAGTACATGCCAAATCGTTGACATGATGTCTGACATGTTGTAAGCCCTTGGTAATTGTTAGCTCTTCTTATTTTCCCCTTGTACCTCTAGATATCTACAATGAAATACAATTTTTTCCTATTCTGCTCCTGTGTGATCTTAGACCATAGTTTCTATAAACTACATGAGCTTCAGTGTCCACATAGCAAAAAAGCAAACAAACCAACCAGACTCCTCCCCCCAAAACCCAAAAAAACCTTTGTTTGTTTTTTTCCAAGGATTAGAGTTCATTTCTGTGAAGCACCTACTGTGATGAGTAGAATGAATTCAATAAATAGTATCATTTATTTATTATTATTATTACTTTTAAAGATTTTATTTATTTATTTGATAGAGAGAGATCACAAGTAGACAGAGAGGCAGGCAGAGAGAGAGAAAGAGGGAAGCAGTCTCCCTGCTGAACAGAGAGCCTGACTCGGGACTCAATCCCAGTACCCTGAGATCATGACCTGAGCCGAAGGCAGAGGCTTAACCTGCTGAGCCACCCAGGTGCCCTAAATAGTATTATTTAAATGATAGATTAATGGCATTTGCTTTTGTTTCATCTTTTAGTTTTGCATCTTTAGAGAAGGTGCCATTCCACCAAAATTGTACCTAATTTTGTTTTGAGGGTTATTGAGAGGGCCATGTGGAACGATCCAGATGAAAGCTCTCTATCATGTAATAAGATTTTTGCTTCCAGCCTTTTTTTCAGAGATGAATAAAGAAGATGAAAACATTGCTTGCTGAGGATGCTGTGATTAGGGGAATCAGGATTAGATTGTAGAGTTCCCCACTACTTTTTCTTTAGTGGTTTTCCTCTACCTTTCCTTTACTTTTTCTTGCTTTTACTTAAACTCGAAATTCTTTTTCAGAATTCTTTTCAACCATGTTAAGTTGTGAGACCTGACAGATCTCAGATTGGTGTTCAGTGTGCCAATTTTGGTGCCTCTCTGTTTTTTAGAACCATTTCTGAAAATGTCATAACTCCAATTGTTAATTAAAAAAAAAATCTTTTTTTCTCTTTGCTCCTGCTGTGCAAATGGAGTCTGAAACATTTTTATCTGAGGAAGTGGCAATACTTGACCTATTTTTCATTTTCTCTATAATTTGAGATTCTACTTTCAAAGCCAATTTTTGATGTAGAACTTTCTGTGAAGATAAAGCAAATTGCTGGAAAGAAGGGGAGCACATTTTCTGAAATATTTCAGAAGGCTTGAACAAATTAAATGCAGATGAAAGAAATATATGAAAATCTCACTTGTCTAACCACAACAGTGTTTGGAGGAAATTAGCACATACTGGTGATAAGGAACTTTAATAGTGATAATAAATAATGGCAGTTACCATTTATTGACATCTTGATGTTTTTAGGCATCAAACTAGTTGTTTTAATGTCCATTCTCTCAGGAGCTTTAGTTGTATGACAGATCTCTACATTGCTTTTTAGACTCCTAGACTCAATGTTTTGTTCTTTGTTTTTGTGTTTGTTTTTTATTTTTTAAATTTTATTTATTTCTTTTTTTTTTAATTTTTTAAAGATTTTATTTATTTATTTGACAGACAGATTACAAGTAGGCAGAGAGGCAGGCAGAGAGAGAGAGGAGGAAGCAGGCTTCCTGCTGAGCAGAGAGCCGGATGTGGGGCTTGATCCCAGGACTCAGAGATCATGACCTGAGCTGAAGGCAGAGGTTTTAACCCACTGAGCCACTCAGGTGCCCCTAAATTTTATTTCTTTTAAAGATTTTATTTATTTATTTGACAGAGATCACAAGTAGGCAGAGAAGCAGGCAGAGAGAGAGGAAAGCACGCTCCCTGCTGAGCAGAGAGCCCAATGAGAGGCTCAATCCCAGGACCCTGAGATCGTGACCTGAACTGAAGGCAGAGGCTTTAACCCACTGAGCCACCCAGGTGCCCCTTGACCTATTTTTCTGAAATTCTTTTCCACCTAACTCTGCCACTCTATTTCTACCTCTTTCCACCTCTAGCCCTAGGCCCTCTAGGTTTTTGGTCACAGGCCTATCTGGTTTACCCTAGATCCTGCACAAAATGCTGATGTTACAAGTGTGCTGAGTCCCAAATTAATTTCCAATTCAGCTTGGAATTTTAATTCCATTTTCCAAGAGAAGGAATATTATAAATGGTGGTTCTGTTTCTAGGCCCAAAGCCTAAAAGTGAAAGCATGTTTAACTTAGAAATTAATTGAGATATTTTTCTCTTACAACAAAGGAAAAGAAAATAATGCCACTGTAATTCTAGTAATAAAATAAAATGAAAACTATATTGAGTGAGAAGTTATTTTCTTTGAACACTGTGGAATGCAGTTGATGGAAATTCTGAAAGTGTTTAGGTGTTTCAGGGATTGCCGTGTTTTTGTTGTGATTAATTAAAAATATTTTTTTTTTCTCATGCAGAAGGTCACTGTGAGAATGCTTATTTATTAGTTTCTGTTTAGGTTCACAAATGGAATAAGAGAGAATAAGACATTTTTATCGAATAAATACATCTCCCATCTCCAAAGTCCTCCCTGTTGCTTGGCTTATTTTTCTTCGGTTCTAAGAACTCTCCTACTGAAATTCTCAATACTCCTAATTTAGAGCTTGATTCAAGGCTGAAACTTAATGGTCTGTATATGCTCTAAAGTAGCATTTTTCAAACTGCAGGTTAAGACCCATTGATAGGTTGTACAATAATGATTCAGTAGGATAGATAAAATCAACATTTAAAAAAAAAAAAACAAAAACAAAGTAAGGAATAGAAAATGTAGGAATTTATCCCAAGAGGTAAAGGTAAATAATGTCTCTTGAAATGTTTGTTGGGTCATAATGTAAAAATATTTCTTATTTTTCTTACCCGAGTATGGTAGAAAATTACATAAATTCACTGCATGTAGCAAAAACAAAAACAAAAACCCCAAAAACAAATAAACCTCAAACCAACCTTTTCTAAATTATTTAAATATTTTATAGTGAACCCTTCTGGTTAAGTTTTTTTTTTTTTGTCTTGTTTTGTTTTTTGTTTTTAAACAACTCATTTCCCATAATTAAGAAAACCTTGTTACCTCATAGCTATGCTTTAAGACTCTCACTGTGTGGGCACCTGGGTGGCTCAGTGGGTTAATGCCGATACTTTCCACTCAGCAGGGAGCCTGCTTCTCTGGCCCTCCCTCTCTGTCTGCCTCTCTGCCTACTCGTGATCTCTGTCAAATAAATAAATGAAATCTTAAAAAAAAAAAAAAAGACTCTCACTGTGTGCTTGTATTCATATCTTGGTAATGTAGACTGGGTGTTACTGGGCTGAGTTCCTGCAATTTTTGTGTGCATGTTAATTTTTGAACTTTTTGATGCCTTAATTTAAAATGAATGACTAACAATGAGAGCTAGAGCTTGATTGCAGTATAACTAGACTTGATTAGTTATTTGCTAGCTTCATCATCTGACATGTTTTTAAAAGATGTGCTTTCCTCCACTTCTTCTTTTCCTCAAATGTTCTTGGATTGACACAATAAAAAGACATTAAATTACTAATTTAAAAGAAATTCTTAACAGACTCCTTATTCTAATGAATTTCTTAACCTAAATGTTTTCCAATTGGATTCTTCTTATTTTGTCTGAATTTTATCTTTGCTTTAATTAAATATACTGTCTTGATTCATATCACTTGCCTCTGTGGTCCACAATCACAATACTAATTAAATATTCATGCAAGTGCAAGAATTTGGTATTTAAATAAAAAAGGGTACATTTGTTTTGAAGTTTTATCTTTGTGTGGGATGTGTGTAGAACATGGTATAAGCCGTTAGCATCCTTTATTACTAAATGCCTGTTTTTCTGGCAGGAAGGAAAACTATGTAAATATCACGTTTGGGAATATTTCAGTTAGAGAATCAGAATAGATTCTCTTTTAATTTTTTAAACTAATCAGTCTATCTTTGTCCTGGGATGACAAAATGCAAATTATGATACTTTTATTTTCTATATTGTACTCACCACCGAATCCACTGTCAAATGTGAATATAAAAACTTTAAAGAATCATACAAAATTGGTGTGAGTTTTTCAGTGCTTGAAGACCTCATAAATGAATATAATACAGTTCATTATCCATATTACATAATTTTAACTTAAATGTCTCATGAATAACTCCTTATTCTCTTTCATAACTGTGCAGTCAGTTGGCATAAGTTGGCTAATGAAAGTATTTGAAAAAAGGCTGTTTCTTAAATCATTAACTGGAAAATCATCAGTAACCATTGTAATGCAAATAGAGCTTCACCCTAAAGGGTCAGCATCTAACCAAGGACAGAGAAATTGCTGGTTTACTTCCCTCCCTCACCTTGTTTGTTACATTTTCCTCATGATTGACAGGTGGTGGGCCTTGGTCACTTCCCTTTCCCAGTTTACACATCTTGCTTTGATCATTCCTGATAGCCTTTCCTAATTGGCTCTCTTTCTTTTTTTTATTATTTTTTTAATTTTTAAAATTTTTATTATTTTTTAAAATGTGTTATTTATTTGAGAGAAAGTGAGAGTGAGAGAGATCACAGAGAGGGAGAGGGAGAAGCGACTTCCTACAGAGCAGAGAGGCAGGGCTCCATCCCAGCACCCCGCGATCAGGACCTGAGCCAAAAGCAGACCTTTAACCGATTGAGCCATCCAGACACGCCCCCACCCTTGACTTTCTTAAAACCATAATGTTAGGCATGAAGATGATCCTGAATTTATTCTGGTTCATTTGTTATATTTCACAAATGAAGACGCTGAGACAGAGATTAAGTAACTGTATTGACGTCATTCAGCTGCACAGTGCATAGCAGAGACTGGAAATCATGTCTTGTTTCTGCTTTCACCGGACAGGAAGTCAGTGCCAAGTAATTATTTGCTAAACTGGGCTGACTTTTCCCCTATACCATCCTTTAGTTGAGTGGCGCATTACTGCATTTAATCTTCATGATAATTTGGCTAAGTTCACTTGGTTAAAACTGTGACCTTGATTCTCTCCAGCAGATCTTGCCTGGTCCTCAAATTAGGTCTGCCCCTGACAAAAGCACACGAAAGTCATCTTTGAATAGAAAAATTCCCGTACCGCTCCATTCTTTTGTATATGTTTAAGACAGTTAATTCCAAAATATTGTTTCCTATAGTAATTAACCATTTCCAAATTTACCTTTTTCTTATGACCCTAGAGAAATTTTGTGCTTCTCTTATGTTATACATTTTTTTTTTCAGATGCTTTTGATTTATTTGTTCTTTTTGTTCATCCTTAAATGGGAAAAACTCTACCTAGATTTGATGTTTGAGAAAAGATAGAGGAGTATGTGGTACCATTGGATCCTATGCTATCTGCTTGATAGCAACTGGTGGAAAGTGCAGGGCTGGTTGAAATATGTAGGCCCCACGGTAATTTCTGGTGTCCAGCAGGAATTCCTTAGTTTAGTGCTGGTTCAGTATGGGGTTTGTAATTTATGTGATGACGAAAGAGTAATGTACTCTAGTGATTCTAAGGGTGCTTTTATTTTGTCCCTTTCCATCTTTGTGGAGGAGAATGAGCTGCTTCGTGGATTCTGCCCATTTGTAGCCTCTCCACAGTTGACTTTTCTTGACGGCTATGTAACATGTCCCTGCCATCTTTCTCTAGCCTTGTTATGTGCAGTGATTAGAAGGTTCTGAATATATGAACGAAGTAAAGTGATTGCTGTAGGCCACAAGAGGGTGGGACTGACATAAAGTAGCTGGTTTTCTGTTTAGGTAGATGGTAAGAGGCGGAGAAGAATATTGCTTGGACTGACCATTGTGTTTCTTAATTCAGAAGTACCCGGGCTGTGGGTAATAGAAATACTGTTTCTTGCAGTTGGTTCTCTGTTATCCTCAGTTTTCAGTATAGCAAATTAAATCATCCACCCTGTCATGATTAATTTAATGGGAAATTGGGAGAAGTCATATCAGAGACCTATTTAGGTGATGGTATTTAAATCTGAAGAAACATTTCTTACTTATTCTTCAAGCTTCCTAGGATAAAGTAGGATAGAACCTTTTGCTTTTAGTAGACTGGTTTATTATTACAAATCATGCTAACCAAAGCTAACATTAATTATCTTTGTCAGACTTTGGGTTGTGTCTTTATTTCTTTGTATCTTCATTTTATTAAATCAACTTGAGAGGAGGGTATTAGTTTCCTAATTTTTCAGGTAAGCAAGTGGAGGCATAAACGTGATTTGGTTAAGGTCTCATAACTGGTCATTGGTAGAGCCAAGATGCAAATCCAGTCACACTTCACATATCATTCTTTTTATTACATACTTCTTAAAATATGGTTAGCTGTCTGTTGAAAGCAAGCAGCCATCTACAATTACTATTCTGTGGTATGAAAGCTTTATATTTTAATTATGTATGAAAATAATGTGCTTTTAATCTTCTTTTTGAGATGGCAGTTCTTGGATTTACCCTTGGTACCTTCGTGTTTGTGCTGCTCATTAGTTCTGTGGCTAATTATCCCACTGGAAAAGTAGGAAGGTCATGCCATGGAATGGTTCCTGAACACGGCCACACGGCACGCCCCGATCCTATTCACAACATTTCAGTGAGTCAAGTGACATTCAGACCAGGAGATCAGATTGAAGGTACTGTGCTGGGATGAACTATTTGCGTTTTGAGTTTCACTCTTTTCCTGTACATCAAATCTGTATTACTGAGGGATTTATACAGTTTCATTTAAATCTGTTCACCTGTTTTCTGTAAGATGCCACCGTCTCATACTTTCTATAAGATACCACTGTCTCATACTCATTTTGCATTTAACTACTACTGATGACTAAATTATCTAAGTGGTATATCTCCTCCCCAGTCAGAGAAGATTTTAAGTACGCTTTTATCATAGGTTAATAGATCTTTTTTAACAGTGCTATTGACTCAGAAGAAGAGGAAAATAAATTTTCTTTTGTCTGGTTTAAGGTGTAATAAACCCTTACTCTTCTTGGTACAGTGTAAACTCTTCTGTTTTTCTAATTATTCTGGTGAAATAAATGTAGGCTGACTTAAAGGTGTGTCTATAGCAGTGTTTTACAAACTATTTTCTGCAATTCTAGAAATGCGAAATATTAACAAACTCTGACAAAAAGAGTGTATGGAAAAATAAGTTTGGAACCCTATGTATTATATATCATGTACTTTGGAGAGTTTTGTCTTACACGTAGGATGTGAAAGGCTTTGCAAGTTTTCAGTAAAGAGACAAGTATTTACTTTCAGTCAGCATTTTTCAAACCAGTTTGGCCCCGTGGACCACTCCCTGACCGTCACCTACCACTCCTTCCCCTGCCTGTAGAGTGGCTATTGACATCTCACAGAGTGGATGTCCAGTGGAACACAGTTTAGAACTTCTTCGTCTGTAGGATAGTTTCTACCATTTTCTCACCTGGTGCAGTTTTGTATATGTACGCCAGATTCAAACTGTGAGTGCCTCCTCTGAACAGTTTCCTTGTGGGGATGTTGCTAAGACTCTTGAACTATCTTTTCATTTGTTTCTCAGTTACCTTGTCAGGACAACCTTTTAGAGGCTTTCTTTTAGAAGCACGGGCTGCTGAGGATTTGAGTGGCCCTCCTATTGGCTCCTTCACATTGATTGACAGTCAAGTGTCACAGCTTCTGACCTGTGAAGATGTACAGGTTTGTGTTATGTTTGAAATCTGTCGGTTTTCTGAGGTCCTTTTCACTACAGCATGGTGGTTGTAAGACACACAATGACATTACCCATGTATTGCAGACATCTAAACAGATTCACACTGATCAAGCTTTCTCTCTCATTTTCCTATCTGCAATATATTTTTACACATCAGCGTCCTAGAAAAGGCATTAGCTTGAAGAGTTTTGATATTTTATGTAGTATTGACTCTTACTATATTGGTTATAAAGGGTGTTAGTATTGAAGATGGAATTCTAGAGTGGAACAGAGGTCTAATTTTTGTCATTCATTCCTTCATTTAATAAGCATTTATTATGCCAGGAACTGTTCTGGTGCAAAGAGATATGGGGATGAGCAAGACTTATTCTTGTTCTTTGAAGAGCTCAGAGCATTACACATAGGGAGAACATACGAACATAGGATGTATGATACAAAAGTAGAACGTAAGGGTATAGGACAGATACGCAAGGAGAACACGTAAGACTTAGCTTAGAAATGCACAGGATAGGTAGGAAGCGAGGCAGGGAAAGTCACACACAGGCTGCAGGAAATTGAGAGAGAGCTCCTTGGGAGGAGGTAGTCTCCACACCCGGCCTCAAAGAATGAGTAGGAATTTTCCAGGTGAATGAAAGTGGGAAATGAGATTGTTCAAGGGAAAGGAATCCCTAAAATATAATATATGTATGTGGAGGCAGGACTTTTTTCCTTTGATGACTTTTCTGCATTCTCTTTGTATTAATTAATGGAAGGAATATAAATTTATAGTATAAATGAAATAAGGAGCAGGCTCTATATAACGTTAGTGTACCCAGTGTTCATAACCCTCTGCAGTTCTTAAATTTCCATCGACTCTACTTTATTCCCAGAGCTGGCTACCAATCTGGTGTCCATTAGCCGACATGTATTTGTTGAGTTCCTGAGTCCCTCTTCTGAATGAAACTGTCTTTACCAGGGTGTTAGCATCACACAGTGATAGATTACTTTGCAAAATGATAGTAGTTCCAGCCATGCTCAAATATTGAGTGGCTGAATGGTCTTTCTTTTCTATTTTACTTCAGGGATATGCTGTGAGTCACACAAGTTCATCCAAGAAAACAAAAATTAAAGTCTATTGGAATGCTCCAAGCAATGCTCCGAATCACGTAAAGTTTCTGTGAGTAGGAGGGCTTACAAATGTGCAACTAGTAAAATTGAAACAGTAATGGTCTGGATCATTTTTGATACCTTTTGGACATTTACCTGTACAGGAGAGGTTTGCTGTAGTAATGACACCACCTTAACAAGACAAGTAGTCTTTTACTTTTTTGCTTGTTTTTTTTTTTTTTTTTTTTTTCCTAGCACAGGACCTGGAACCTAATAGGCACTTAATAGACATTTGTTGAATGAGTGAAGTATTGCAATGCCTTAACACTAAGAGGCATCAATTACTACTTGAGTCTATGTATAGTGTACAGACTATTACATTTTTTTTGATTTTCTCTTGTCTTAATATGAGAATATGAAAAAAAAATCCTGAAGTTTGGGTGACTTTTTTTTAGTGTTACAACTTGCAGATTAGATTGTCAGAAAAGTAAGATGGTGCATGCCCTCAGAATAATGAAATTCAGTAGAATTAGAAGTCCTTCCCCCTTCTATCTGCAAGGGTAAGTGGAATGTCATAAAGCAGTGTAATGATTCCTTAGTGGTGTTAGAGACATATATTTTAAGGAGAATTTCTCTCCTGGCATGTCTCTGTTTTTTGTTCTACTTGGTACACAGGTCCCAGCACACAGTAACACAGCTTTGCCCCTGTCTGTTGTGTGGAATGTGGAAAGGGACTGTGACTCCAGTAAGAGCTGATGGTCACCTATGTAGCATTCTCCCTGTATTTCCCTGCTACACCTGCTCTGTGGAATAGTTTGAATAGTGCACTCTGAAATAGGTAGTGACAGTAGTATGTTCTTTATGTGTCAGGGAGTAGAAATCTGTGCAGTTTAGTTCTTAGTTCTGCATTCAGGACTGCTGTATGTCCAAAGAACAGACAAGGGAGAGAGGAGAAGAGAAGAAAAGAAAGCTCAAGAGCGAGCAAGAGACCAAGGGCAGTAAAAGTTCACTTAGTGATAAGGTGGAAGAGTCATAGAGTTTCACACTAAACTAGTAGTACTATTAGGTAGTATTAAGTTGGGTGTCCCTACTTTACTCCTTTTTTTTTCCCTATTTTTTTTTTTCAGTTTGATTATGATGGGCCACAATCAGGGTTCTGTTTGATCTCATTTGTACTGCATTTCAGAGTCACAGTTGTTGAGAAGTATAAAATCTACTGGGTGAAGATTCCTGGTCCTGTAATTTCACAACCTAACGCACTGCCTTTTACCACACCGGAAGCTACAGTAGCCCCTTTGTCGACATTACCTCCGGTCTCCCATCTAACCAAATCAGTAAGTGACCTTTTTATGGTTTCGACAAATGCAGTCTGTAATAATGGTATCATTAGGGACTGTGGTTCTTGGTTGGCGAAGCGTATAGAGAAGTAGCTGTACTGGGTTGTGGTAGCAAGTTTTTGGGACTTCCGCAGGACATCTGCAGGATATCTTCATGGTAACATTATGACTTGGAGGTCAGAATAAAGACAGTGCCAGACCCTGCATGTTCGAGGTATGGATCTGATATCACTCAGAGTCTCTTCTGCCAAATAGCAAATGTGGAGAGGAAGATTAAAGCTTGGGCTAAATTTAGACAGGATTTGGAGGAGAATCTTGAAATAGCGATGGAACTCTTGGATCCGATTTCATGAAGGCCAATGAGTACTGGGGGATTCTCTGTGCTGAGCTACAGAAACTCTTCACAAACCCCTCAGGCAGAATTCCATTCAGGCCCCCTGGTTCAGAAGAATGATGACGGAAGAAAACATATTTGGTAAAGGATAATGCATATGGGAAACATTAGGAAAGTTTCACTGAAAGAAATTCTGATGTTAGACTTACTAATTCAGAAGTCCGTTAAATGAAAAATGTCTTAGAGCTGGTGATTACTGTTGAAAGAAAAAGCTTGGGCTGATTCCCAACTTGTCTACTTTATGTGTGACTTTGGACAAGCTATTTAATTCTCAAGAGGTCAGTTTCTTTACCTAAGAAATGAGAAATCATAATATCTAGCTCTTAGTATCATTATGAGAATTAAAGTAATGAATGTAAGATTTCTAACTGATTTGCACTTAATAGAAATTCTGTAAATATTAGTTCCTTTTTTCTTTTCCTTCTCTTTTTAAAAATCTTTTTATAGCTCTTTGTTCTTGTAGAGAAGACTGAGTAAAGCACTTGTGCTCCTGTGTAATGTCTCACTTTGTTTCCCTTCTACATTTTGCAGTATATGATGATTTTATTTGACTACATTATTATGAATTTTACACCTTTTAAAAAAAGATTTTATTTATTTATTTGACAGAGAGAGCTCACAAATAGAGAGGGAGGCAGAGAGAAAGGGGGAAAAGCAGGCTCCCACCGAGCAGAGAGCCCAATGTGGGGCTCGATCCCAGGACCCTGGGACCATGACCTGAGCCGAAGGCAGAGGCCTAACCCACTGAGCCACCCAGGTGCCCTGAATTTTACACTTTTGACCATACAATTAGATCTTTTATTTGCACTAGTTCTGTTTACTTAGCCTTTTTTTTTTTTTTTTTTTAAGATTTTATTTTTAAGTAATCTCCATGACCAGTGTGGGTATTGAACTTACAACCCTGAGACCAAGAGTTGCACTGCACACTCCATTGATTGAACCAGCCAGGCACCCCTCAGTTTAATTAATCTTAATGTTTAGTTTCAAAGCTGCTTTAGGGTAGTAAATGGCCATTTTGGACCTGAGCTTCCTGGTAAGAATCTACTGATAGAATTATCTTTCCATATATTCACATAAAAGGCATTTGTTCTCGGAGCCTTTATGGTATCTCTGCACCAGGTTTGTAATCCTGATTTTAGAAAGGCAGAGTCACGAGATTATAGCATTTGTAGAGCTAGAAGAGACCTCAGGGTTCAGTCTCTGTTGTGTAGTTGGAGGATGCAAGAGAGACAGGCAGTAAGTTCTTTAGCAAATGTGATGAATTGAAGGGGAGAGCAGTGATCAAAACCCAAGTTTGGTAGTGGCTTGCTCTTTCCACTCAGTGACTTTTCTTTAAGTTCCTGTGAAATAATAAGAAATATATATATTGGTCTCTGCTGTGTTTCCTGCTAATATTTGGCCATTGACCCCAGTACCTGATACAGAGCTCCTAATCCCTTGTAATTTGCTGAGTGATAGGGATACCTTTTGTTCTAATGAGGTAACTCTGGGTGGGCTCCTGGATGGGGGCAGGTCTCCAGAAAGACCAGCCCATGCCTTTCTACCCCACTCCTTATTTTCCAGAGTTGAGAGGTGGGCTGAAAATTGAGTCAACAATCCATCATGCCTCCATGATGAAGCCTGTATAAAAATCCCAAAAGTATGGGGTTCAGAGAGCTCCCAGGTTGCTGAACACATGGAAGTGCTGTAAGGGTGGTACCTTGGAGAGGGTGTGGAAGCTCCATGCCCCTTTCCACATTCCTTGCCCTGTGTGCCTTTTCCATCTGACTGTTCCTGGGGTTTCATCCTTTAATAATACACTTGATGCACCTGGGTGGCTCACTTGTTAAGCATCAGACCCTTGATTCTGGTGCAGGTCATGATCTTAGGTTGATCCAGCCCCACATGGGCTTTGTACTCAGCAAGCAGCCTGCTTGAGCCCCTCCCTCAGCCCCTTTTCCTGCTTATGTGTGTTCTGTCTCTCTTTCACTCTGTTTCTAAATAAATAAATAAAATCTTAAAAAAGAAATATCACACTGGTAATCTAGTAGGAAAGCTGTGTTCCTGAGTTCTGTGAGCTATCCTAGTACATTATCAGACTCGAGGAGTGGGTCATGGGAACCTCCAGTCCTCTCCAGTGGGAACCTGGAACTTGTGATTGGCCTCTGAAGTGAGTAATCTTCTGGGACTGAGCCCCCAACTTGTAGGATTGAACACTAACTTCAGGTAGATTGTGTCAGAATGGAATTGCAATGTGGGACCACGATTAGTGTCCACAGAGAATTGCAGAATTGGTTAATGTGGGAAAACCCGCTACACATTTGGTGGCCAGAAGTATTGGTAGAGTAGAAGAAATGAGAAGTTTTTTTTTGATACAGTTCCCATTAGATCTAGTTACACAGTGTTTAACCCACAGAATGGGAGAAGATATTTGCAAATGACACTATAGACAAAGGGCTGATATCCAAGATCTATAAAGAACTCTTCAAATTTAACACCTAAAAAACCAGATAATCACGTCAAAGAATGGGCAGAAGACATGAACAAACAGTGCTCCAAAGAAGACAAAACAAATGGCTAACAGACACATGAAAAAGTGTTCATATCATTAGTCATCAGGGAAAATCAAATCAAAACCTCATTGAGATACCACCTTATACCAGTTAGAATGGCCAAAATAAACAAGAGAGTAAACAACATGTGTTGGAGAGGATGTGGAGAAAGGGGAACCCTCTTACACTATTGGTGGGAATGCAAGTTGGTGCAGCCACTTTGGAAAACTGTGGAGATTCCTTAAGAAATTAAAATTAGAGCTTCCCTATGGCCCTGTGATTGCACAGCTGGGTATTTATCCCAGAGACACAGTGAAAAGAAGGGCCTTCTGTACCCCAGTGTTCATAGCAGCCATGGCCACAGTCGTCAAACTGTGGAAAGAGCTAAGATGCCCTTCAACAGATGAATGCATAAAGAAGATATATGGTCCTTACACAGTGAAGTATTATGCCTCCATCAGAAAGGATGAATATCCAACTTTTGTATCAACGTGGATGGGACTGAAGGAGATTATGCTGAGTGAAATAAGTCAAGCAGAGAAAGTAAATTATCATGTGATTTCACTTATTTGTATGTAATGTCCTCCATTATGAGAAGGAAAGGAAAAGTGAATTGGGGTAAATCGGAGGGGGAGATGAACCATGAGAAACTATGGACTCTGAGAAACAAACTGAGGGTTTTCGAATGGAGGGGAGATGGGTTAGCCTGGTGATGGGTATTAAGGAGGGCATGTATTGGGGCACCTGGGTGGCTCAGTGGGTTAAGCCGCTGCCTTCAGCTCAGGTCATGATCTCAGGGTCCTGGGATCGAGTCCCGTATCGGGCTCTCTGCTCAGCGGGGAGCCTGTTTCCCTCTCTCTCTCTGCCTGCCTCTCTGTCTACTTGTGAGCTCTCTCTGTCAAATAAATAAATAAAATCTTTTAAAAAAAAAAGGAGGGCATGTATTGTATAGTGCACTGGGTGTGGTCGATAAACTGAATCTTGGAACACTGAAAAAATTAAAGAAAAAAAAAACTCTTCTGAAATATACCCTCACAGCACCTTTTCACAAGATGACTGTACATTTGCTCTGTCAGATTGTACAGCTGACATTTTTTCATAATATTTCTCTTTTTTGCTATAACAAGGAGCTCTAAATTAAGTCATTGTAGGTTGTTCATGCTTCTTCTCCACTTAATTGTTATTACTATTATTTAGAGTGGTGGTATATATAGGAGTAACCATTTTTTCTAATACTGTTTTAATATCCAATTTGAATGGTGGTATATATAGGAGTAACCATTTTTTCTAATACTTTTTTAATATCCAATTTGAACCTGAATTCTAGAAGCAGAGTCCAGGATCTAAATATAAAAACTTGCTAAGAGTTTGTCTGTTTGCTTTTTAGAAGTGCATTCTAAAAACTCAAGGATACACTTTAGGCAAGAGTCAGTGTGAACCTAAATATTCTTTAAAATGTTTTTCAAAATTTGCTAAAAACTTCACTCCAGAACTTAATTAATGTGAAATATTTTGTGTATTAAAGTCCTTTTAGTACTCTTCACATTATAGTCCAACTAATGTTGTGTCTTCCAGGTTTCAATTAAAATTAATTAAGTTTAAAAGTTCACAACCTAACTACTGCTCTGATCATTTCTAATTTGGATTGTGTCTTTTGTCTCCTACTTTGAATCTCTATTATGAAAAGATACTTTTGTGAAAATTTGTGCTTCAAGTAGTGGCTCTTTTATCATGGTGAAATGAACTGCCTTGTCAGTAATTAAGACTTTTTCTCCCTGTCATTTTTCTAGTTCAGTGCCTCAGATTGTGGGAACAAGAAGTTCTGTGTTAGGAGTCCTGTGAACTGTGACCCAGAGAAGGAGCACGCCTGTTTCTTCCTGTCCTTCACACGAGATGACCAGTCAGTGGTGGTTGAAATGAGTGGGCCCAGTAAAGGCTATTTATCCTTTGCGCTTTCTCAGGACAGATGGATGGTTTGTATCCCTCACTTACGTAAGTGATCACGAAAGAGGGAGGCTAATCAACGGCGGTGGACTTGTTTGTTCCATGGTCAAATGATCATACTTAAAATGGGGAGGGGGAGGGGGAGGGCAAGACACAGTAACTTAGAGGAGATGCTGACTTAAACACTTTTTAAGGTATATCGTGTTTATAACAGTTGTGCAATTATATAGCTCTAAGAACAGTCCATCCTACGGAGAGTTCAGAAAATTGCTCTATAGCCGGTGGACTTGCCCCTGTATCTTTCTGTCTGTCTCTGTGATAAAAGCAGGAAGTGCAGTTAAGAAAAGTTGCTGTGCATAAAAGTCTTACGTTGTTTGTGATGCTTTTCCAACACTCATTGTCTTCTCCAATGGCCAGCAACCACAGCGTGAGTTGCTGCCTCAGTGTCTCCATTTTGGTAGTCATCGATCGGTACATATCCCGGAGAATGACACCTGCTGTGTCCAGGCATAAATACACCTTCACTGGAGGCTCCTTTGTCAGATCTAGGGAAGGCAGCATTTGTGTTTTTTTTTTTTTTTTTTTAAGATTTTATTCATTTATTTCACAGACAGATCACAAGGCAGAGAGGCAGGCAGAGAGAGAGAGGAGGAAACAGACTCCCTGCCGAGCAGAGAGTCCGACGCAGGGCTCCATCTCAGGACCCTGGGATCTTGACCTGAGCCAAAGGCAGAAGCTTTAACCCACTGAACCACCCAGGCATCCGGGCAGCATTTGTTTTGAGCTGATTCTCCCTCTCCCCTGTTAGTGCTGGCTGGATGGAATAGTTCTGTAGATGGCAGCCTTGTGCCACGGTGTGGAAGAGCAGAGTGCTGCCAAGGCATCCTGATCTCCCCAAGGGAAGGCCAGAAAGTGTGGGCCAGGACACGTTCGAGTCCTGTTCAAAGCAGAGTTGGCAGGAGGTTAGGGATGACTACAAATGGAGAAAGCCTTTTACTTCCATGTTAGCAAAGTCAACAGGGTCTTTCCTGTCCGGTTTTAAACTTAACATCACTTCTTTAGGAAATCCTATTTCAAAAAAAGAAAGGAATGCTGAGATTCTGTACTAGAAGAACTAATATTTCCCTAAAAGTGTACTCTGATCATATTGGTCCTTGTAGGTCGCTTGGAAGTTTTGCAGGAAGCCAGGGGTAAAAAATTACGCCAAGGTATTTTACTATATGTGTCTGCATATGACCTAGATGTTTTACTATATAGTCCTTGAATGCTCCCATTATTCTCTTTCATTAGGCAAAATGTATACCTTAAACTTAGGAGAGATAAGATCTGTCATATGCTTTTGTTTTTTATTATTTTTTTCGAGAGGGGAGGGACAGTGGGATAGGGAAAGAGAGAATCTTAAGTAGCTCCATGCCTAGTACAGAGCCCGAAGCGAGGCTCTATCTTATGACCCCGAGATCATGACTGAGCTGAAATCAAGAGTCGGGCGCTTAAACGTCTGAGCCACCCAGGTGGCTTTTAAAAATAACATATAAGAAATTAAAACTCTTTCTTTTTTAAAGTTGTTTGTTGGCGGGCGCCTGGGTGGCTCAGTGGGTTAAAGCCTCTGCCTTCAGCTCAGGTCATGATCTCAGGGTCCTGGGATCGAGCCCCGCGTTGGGCTTTCTGCTTGGTAGGGAGCCTGCTTCCCCCTCTCTCTGCCTGCCTCTCTGCCTACTTGTGACCTCTCTCTCTGTCAAATAAAAAAAAAACCAAAAAACCTTGTTTTTTGGGAAGTTTTATACTTGATTGAATGATGTTACAATAGTTCCAAAACATTTTCCCCATTTCCCTGTGTAACTGTCATCAGACCTATAGCATTTTTTTTTTAAAGAGTTTATTTATTTATTTGACAGACAGAGATTACAAGTAGAGAGAGGGACGGAGGTGGGGGGAAGCAGGCTCACTGCTGAGCAGAGAGCCCGATGTGGTGCTCAGTCCCAGGACCCTGAGATCATGACCTGAGCCGAAGGCAGAGGCTTTAACCCACTGAGCCACCCAGGTGCCCCAGAGCTATAGCATATTCTTTTGGGTATTTGCAGTTCTGGCCAAAATGAACCAGGTTTGGCACCTAAGGTAGATGACGAGACTGGATTAAAAATAAAATGGAACTACACAGCAATAAGAAAAGAAGGTGGTAGTGCTTGTTGTGTGAATGGGATGGAACTGGTTATGATGGAAATTCTGAAGATGGGCCCCCCAAGGATTGATTAACAATGGTGGTCTTGTTGGAAATTAGTGTCTGGCTTCATCTCTAACATCAGTGCTCATTTAGATATGTGCTCCAGTCCCTTAACTAAAAAACAGTCACTTTAGACCCAAACTTTATGCAGCAGTATATTCATATTTTTCTTTCTCTGGTCACAGAAAATCTGTCAGCGAGAGGAAAAGACACTACTGCTCCTCTGGGCGTGGTGATGAGGAGCCCATAAGTAGACCAGTTGTTTCTTTTCTAAGTTGTAGGCATAGATGGCACAAAAGCATTTGTCTTTAATTCAAGATATATTTATCTTACTTAGAAATCTTATGTTTCTAGTATAGTACTCATCAAAAAATGTTTATAAAAAAGACTTAATTATGCAGGTGCCGTTGATTTACAGAGCAATCTTACTTAATGATTAAAATCATCTGTACACCTGTTTGCCTAAATTGAGTGAAATAAATCATCCTCAGAAAATATTTTTAAAGTAGTTATTTCTATTTTTGGCTATTTCGAAAATTTTAGGATATTTTTATGATCTGCTCTTTCTTTTCAGTACCTAATATAAATTTAAATACAAAGGTATCTGATGCTATGAATATTAGCTCAATGTTACCTTTTTCAGTTTTACTTGTAAATTAATGATAACAATTGTTTTGGTATTAGGCTTTGCCATTAAAATTGATGAAGAGTATAATTTTCCATATTTTTGCTAACAATGACTTGATAATGTCTGAATTTTAACTACATTTCAAAGCACACACATATTCCCTATCTCAGATACTTTATTAAATGATATAACGTACATAAATAATACTGTATATTCTTGATATATTTTTCCCAAACTATTTGAAAGTTGAGTTATAGATATATCATGACATTTTATCTTTGGAATTTTTAGCAAGTATCTCCTAAGAACAAGGATGTGCTCCTATAATTACCATATCTTGATCACATTGAGAAAACTTAACAATGATATAATAATTATATGCAATATAGTCTATATTCCAAATGCTTCAGTTGTCCCCATATAGTCCTTTATAGCTATTTTTTAAAAATATTTTTATTTATTTGACAGACAAGCAGGCAGAAAGGCAGGCAGAGACAGAGAGAGGAGGAAGCAGGCTCCCTGCTGAGCAGAGAGCCCGATGCGGGGCTCGATCCCAGGACCCTGGGATCATGACCTGAGCTGAAGGCAGAGGCTTTAACCCACTGAGCTATCCAGGTGCCCATTTATAGCTATTAAAAAAAAATTTCTGACCCAAGATCCAATATATAATACTATATATTAGCTTCTTTTGCCTTCCTTCTCCTGCCCAGTGTCACCTTGCTCTGTACATAATTTCTTTCTTTTCTTTTTTTTTTAGATTTTATTTATTTATTTGACAGACAGAGATCCCAAGTAGGCAGAGAGAGAGGAGGAAGCAGGCTCCCCACTGAGCAGAGAGCCTAATGTGGGGCTCCATCCCAGGACTCTGGGATCATGACCTGAGCCGAAGGCAGAGGCTTTACCCCACTGAGCCACCCAGGCGCCCCTGTACATAATTTCTTAATGTTCAGTTCTAGAATGTTCCCAATTCTGGCCTCTATTGTACTTCAGATTGGAATTTCCAGTGGCCAGCTGATCTTGTCCTGATGAATGTTCCTGGATGACACTAACTGTCATCTGTAAAACTGAACTTAATATATTCCCTCCTCATATTTCTTGTGTCCCCCATTCTTGGTGATCAAAACTAGTAGTAAAAAAGCAGTTACCATTATTGATTCCTTGCTTCTTTTCAGATACCGTCCTGGGCACTTTATAGACTCTCATTCATTGCTGCCGCCGTTGTCTTTGTGTTCAGGGAATTTGGTTGTGACTTAGAGTCTTTCCTTTTATTCACAGCTATAAAGCTGTTTTTTAAAAACAAATTCTGACCCAAGAGCCAGTCATTTATCACTCAATACCTTTAATTGTTACATCTCTTTCATCTGTTATCCTGACTGTTTTCTAGATTTTTTTTTAGTCTAATTCTGTAGAATGTCCCACAGTTTGTACAGTAGATTCAGGTTCAGGTTTTTGGCACAGTACTACCTAAGGGGGTTGTTTCTATCTCAGTGCATCATATCAAGAGATGTGTAATGTCTGATTATTCCATTATTGGTGATTCTGTGTTTCATCACTCCTCTCTGTCAGATATTTCCATTGTGAAGGCGTATTTTCTCTTTTTAATTAGTAAGTCATCTGTGAGGTGATACTTTGATGGTGAATATTCTGTTCCTCAATAACATTTTACCAAATGATTTTAGCATCTATTGATGTTCCTTTCCTGAAACAGGTTTTACATTTGTGGTTGCAAAATGGTGATTTTCTAATTTATTTATTAGCTGGCATTCTTCTAAAAAGAAGAGCATTCTTGGCATCCACCCTTCACTTTTTGTGAAACAGTATGGACTGATGAATTCCTTCGGTCTGTTGTGTTATGGTTTATCATCATCATTCTTTTTTTAGATGCTTATATTGACCCAAATGTGGCTCCTTCAAGCTGTGTGTGTGTTGCTGTTTTTTGTTTTTTTTAAATGCCCTTTGATGTGTCTCCATTAGTTTTTTGGTGTGGGTTTGTTTTTTGGTGTAACAAAACGTCCATTCATCTTACGCTGTTATGCATTTTCATTTCTCAAAGGAGGTCTGTTCTCTGTTATAGGAATAATGTTTAGAAGTCAAGATTTGGGTGCTAGTGTGTTCATTGCTTTTAACCTTCCAGATACTTTTGATTCTGTCTTTGACATACTTCTTCATTCTCTTTTTTGCATTGTCACTATCTCTGACTTGGCTTACACTTTTATTGTCATTTCCAGACCATCACAGTGGCCTCTCACTAGTTTTTAGCAGTTTTATTCCATGTCATCTTTTTTTTTTTCCTTCACATGTCATCTTTTAACAGTCACTGTTGTTTTCTTCCTGAGCTTCCATGGAGATCATCTCAATCCTATCCCCAGAAACTTTGGTGAGCCTTTAGTAGTTATAGGAAAAATTTTTTTGTTTTGTTCTTTTTTTCATTAGCTTGGCTTTCAAAACTCTTCAAGGTCCATGTTGGAATTTCCAGGCTTACCATGTATATCTTTTTGGCTAACGTAATTACCTGTTTCCTAAAAGTTTCACATATTTTTTTGTTTCTATGTATTTGGTTCTGGAAGTTCCTCCGTTTAGAAAACTTTTCCTTTAATCTCAGCTCTACCTTATCCACGTGTATTTTTTATTCTCTAAGGCCTACATAATTATAATCTTTTCTGATAACTTTTTTTCCAGTCTTTTGGCTCTACATGATTTGTGCTTCCGTGGTACTTTGTCTAAACCTGTTTTATCATAATTCACATACTATTGTAACTATCTCTTCCATTAAAATGTAGTCTTTGGTTATAAGAACAATGTAGTCATCTTTATTTTTCCCACAATATCCACACAATTATTTTCTGAACAGAATACGTTCTAAATGCTTGGTTCAAGAGGAATAAATGGGAGAAAGAGGATCTGTCTGATTCAGAAACTTGGTGGAACTTCTTCCATGTGTGCTTTCCTGCTCCAAACTTGGGGTTTTTAGAATTGCCTGGAGCCCAGGGTTACAAAAGCACCTTTTCATACTCTTCGCTGTTGTAGAGTAGAGAGAACTGAGAGTACTTCTCCTTCCCCAACATTCTCTCCAGTATTGGAGAGTACTCTCTGCAGTGAGTTAGTATGGCAGTTGGCCCATCATCATTTTGCCTCAAAATCAACCATTTTGTTAAAAGCAAAATTTGTTTTAAATAAAAGAAGAGTTTGTATACCTCAGAGATGATAGTCTAGAAAATACGCCATTGTTTGTTTAAATTAGAGATCTGTGAACTTTTCCTGTAGAGGTCCAGGTAGTAACTACTTTAGAATTTGTGGGCATCTGGTCTGTGTTTTAAATACTCATCTCTGTGTGGTAGCACTGAAACAGCAAAAGACAATCCATAAATTAATAGGTGTGGCTGTGTTCCAATAAAACTTCATTTGTGGGGGCGCCTGGGTGGCTCAGTGGGTTGAGCCTCTGCCTTTGGCTCAGGTCATGATCTCAGGGTCCTGGGATCGGGCCCCGCATCAGGCTCTCTGCTCAATGGAGAGCCTGCTTTCCCCTCGCTCTCTCCCTGCCTCTCTGCCCACTTGTGATCTCTCTCTCTCTCTCTGTCAAAACAAAACAAAATAAAACAAAACAAAAAACTTCATTTTTGGACACTGAAATTTGGATTTCATGTATTTTGGCTCATCATGATATATTCTTCTATTTAACAAATGGTTTAGATATGTAAACATCCTTCTTAGCCTGTGGGGTCTACCAGAACAGGCTTCAGACTGAATCTGGTCTGTATGCCATAGTTTGTTGATTGCTGGTTTAGATCACCATGACTCTTTGAGATGGGCTAATTCTGATTTGAATAGAAGGTGTGTAACAGTGAATAATTGGTTTGTTAAGGTTATGAACTTGGGAGTTCTCAAAAGTGGAACTTTAAAAAAAAATTAAAATATGTTAGAATATCATTGGGATTCACAGCAAAGTTTATTTTAAGTTGTCAGTCGTGGCTTTGTTTAAGGAGTTTAGTGACTACTGCAACATATGAAAGATCTTGTTATATAGTTTACAGAGAATGGTTTAGAATAGGTGAAAGAACCAGAACCATACACAGTAAAGTGCAGATTATTTCTTTGTACCATCATTTAAATGTATTTTAAAGATTCAGTCTGTCCTCTGATAGTCACTTTAAGCTCTAAATTTAGAGCTAAGGAATATTGGAGACTAAAGGGTAGATAAGAATTAGACTGACAAAAAAGTGCTCCTTGAATTCAGACAAGTTGGTTTTAATATGTAGTAGTAAATCTCTTGAGTGTGGACAGTATTAGCAGTATCTGATTACAGTGTCTTCATCTTAAAAGTTACTGCCCCCTTGGGGGCGCCTGGGTGGCTCAGTGGGTTAAGCCGCTGCCTTCGGCTCGGGTCATGATCTCAGGGTCCTGGGATAGAGCCCCGCATCGGGCTCTCTGCTCCGCGGGGAGCCTGCTTCCTCTTCTCTGCCTGCCTCTCTGCCTGCTTGTCATCTCTCTCTGCCGAATAAATAAATAAAATCTTAAAAAAAAAAAAAGTTACTGCCCCAAACCCAATGTCGTGCAGTGTATTTATAGTTATGAAAATTTGTAAACACAGATACTTATTTACAAACAATGTTCATAATAAATTCAGTGAAAAAGGGTAATAGAACTGAGTATTTTTCTATTTGGGGTGAAAAGATGGGTATAATTACAAATAGGTTTGGATGAATGTACATGAAAGCTTTGACAGTCCTGTTTGAGTTTATGGGCATATAAACATGTTATTTTAATCTATTTTTACATTGAAATTATGTTGCTTTTGAATTATAACAATTTTTTTTATTTGAATAATATGTAATTGACACACGATGTTACATTAGTTTCAGGTGTACAATGTAGCGACTGGACAGTTTTTTTTTTTTTTTTTTAAGATTTTACTCATCTATTTATTTGACAGAGAGAGAGATCACAAGTATGCAGAGAGGCAGGCAGAGAGAGAGAGGGAAGCAGGCTCCCCGCTGAGCACAGAGTCTGATGTGGGGCTCGATCGCAGGGCCCTGAGAACATAACCTGAGCTGAAGGCAGAGGCTTAACCCACTGAGCGATTGGACATTTTTAAACATCATGTTATGCGCATCACAAGTATAGCTACTATCTGTTACCATACAACACTGTTATAATACAATTGACTGTATCCCTGTGCTCTACCTTTTATTCCCACGACTTTACTCATTCCATAGCTGAAAGCCTCCATCTCCCACAGCCTCTCGCCCATTTGCCCATCTGTCACCCTCCTCCCCTCTGGCAACCATCAGGGTTGTTCCCTGTATTTATCAGTCTGTTTCTGTTCTTTGTTTGTTTATTCATCATAGCAAAATTATTTTAAAGTTATAAACTGGACAGCCAGTTCTTGGAATTCATAGTATCATTTAAGACTGAATCTGTAAATGATGTTTTAAAAGCATCCAACACCATTTGATTTGATTTCATTAGGGGTGCTTTTTAAAAACAAAATGTTGACATTCCTTTGAATTTTTCTCCTGTGCAAACGTTTTCAGGGTGATGATGATGCTTATTTGTGTATTCGTGAAGATCAGACTGTACACATACAACCTTCCCATGTGATGGGGCGAAGTCACCCTGTGATGGACTCCAGGGTAGGTGTGAAAATTCTGGGACCCTCCACCTGGTTTGTCTGCCTTTTGGCTAGGTGGCCAACAGTGGCAGAACTGTGCTGCAAGATAGCTCAGTTAGCAGAGAGCCAGAGAAGGAGTCTGGCAGCAGGCTTCCTTTCTTATAATACTCTGGGAGAAACTTTTCTATGCTTTATTTTATTTTAAAAATAGTATGTAAAAATATAAATTGTATTATTATAGTTATAGGTTTAATGTATTATTAATATCATATCATTTATATTTAACATCATATATTAAAGTATATATCTTATTTTTCTCTAAATTAATAAAATTATATTTTAGGTATACAACATGATGTTTTGATACACATATACAGAGCAAAATGATTACCACAGTTGTGTCCTCACAGACTTAACTCTTTTTTGTGGTGAGAGCACCTGAAATTTATTCACTTAGCAACTTTCCAGTATACAATACAGTATTACTAAATACAGTCATCATGCTGTACGTTAGATCTCTAGACTTATTCATCCTATGTAACTGCAACTTTGTTCCCTTTGACCAGTATCTCCCCTTTTCTACACTTTGGAAAAGCACCAGATAAGTTTCTCTTGTAGCAAAAGATGAATTCTTGCCTATGTCACCTAAATCCTTTTTTCACATCTTAGAAAAGAGTATATTTCTCGTCCAGTGAGAAAGAAAAGCGTGTAGGGCAGGGACCGGTTCAGTGCCTTGGTCAGTTGTCTTCTGTGCCTCTTCTTGGCATCTGTGCCACCGGTATTTCTGGTAGAGAAGTGTCCCTTTCCACGTGGTGGTTGGCAAGCACATGAGCTCTGACAGAGCAGTAGCTGTCGCCTAATGACTTCACACTCTCTGTAGAGCCTTCCCCAGGGCTTGGGACTTCTCCCTTGTTGCATATTACATTTTGGCCATGAGTGTATTACTTCCTAATTGTTTCTTCAGTGTTTTGATTTTGTGTCTGTGGCCAGACGGGGTTAGTGCATCTGCCAAAGTTTCTAACCTGGGTAGAGGACTTGTGGGGTTCCAATTCAATGTAAAAAATATTTTTGCCAAGTTGGGGATAAAGACAAACTAGGAGAAAATGTTTCTTATACTCCTCAGAGAGGAAGTAGGAGAACAACAATACAGCAGACAAAACATGCACAAAGGATCTTAGGGAAAGGATATCCAGCAGGTCAGGTCGATCATATTTTAGTTTTAGCAAATCTGTGGGAAGTGCTGAGAAGACCCATTGTGTATGTTTGTAGGACACTCTTGAGGATCTGGCTTGGAGGCTGGCGGATGGTGTTATGCAGTGTTCTTTCAGAAGAAACATTACCCTTCCTGGGGCTAAGAATAGATTTGATCTAAACACAAGCTACTACATATTTCTAGCAGATGGTGCAGCTGACGATGGTACGTATACTGATGAAAACTATCTTTTCAAGTTTTTCCTCTCTCTTCTTTCCTTTTCTACCTTTCCTGGAGAGACTGCTATAATTGCTCATTTTCTTAAGATATATATATATATATATATATATTTGTGGGTAAAGAATTATCAAAACCCCTTTTCATTTTTGCCTGACAGTTTGACTTTGGATGACATTCTCATTTTGTTTCCCAGGGAACTAGATAAAAGTAGTGTCAACTATGTTGTAAGGTGACATGCTTATGATAAAAATGACTTCTGACTGGCAAAGTGCACTGGGACCAGGAAGAACTATAAATACCTAGCAAGAAGCCATATCTTTGGGTTTCCCTAAGTGTTGTGACATTGGCAGATCCCTGGCAGGGATCCTGTTAGCAGTGGCTGTAGGAGTGTTGCAAGAGATACTGCTTTTGCAGGATAACCTGTCTAATGTGAAATTCATCTCCTTGAACCTGAGCTTTCTCTACGGAGGTGGAGGAGGGGTAGGGAAAATAGCTTCTAACCAACTGAATAAGGTGCTACAAGATCTCTCATCAAAGCAAAATGCCTTTCAATGCCCTGCAGCTGTGCTAGTCTCTGTACCACATCTAAGTGAATCTGATGTCAAGTGCAGCCCACGGTAGTTCTATGAGTTTGAATGTTTACTTTATCCTTTTTTTTTTTTTTAAAGAATTTTTCCTTTATTCTTAAGAAGACTGCCTGGTGGGTATTGCAATACCTATTAATAAGGATTATTAGATTTTGTTTAAGGTCTTGGCTGATGATGTTTTGAAGAAGTACAGGAAATGCCAAGGTAGTATGTAGTGACTCGTCTCTGGGGAGATAATACCGTCCCCAAACTTTGAGGATATACCTTTCTTTGAAAATGGCGAGAAGCTGGGCGGATGGAACGGAAGGTTAGGGGCTGAGGTAAAGGAAGAGGAAGAGCAAAAATATGGTGTAGGTAAAATTGTGAAAAGCCTTTGCATTTTCTATCATGTGGTTTTTGATTCTTTTTTTTTTTTTAAGATTTTTATTTATTTATTTGACAGATAGAGATCACAAGTAGGCAGAGAGGCAGGCAGATAGAGAGAGAGGAACAAGCAGGCTACCTGCTGAGCAGAGAGCCTGGTGCAGGGCTCGATCCCAGGACCCTGCCTGAGCTGAAGGCAGAGGCTTAACCCATTGAGCCACCCCGAGGTGCCCCTGGGTTTTGATTTGATACTCTAGGTAAAGGGGAGATGATGGTTTTGAAGCAGGATAAACTGTCCACTCAGTGTTAGGAGAGAATTTAGGAATATTTGTAGATTTAGTTGTAGGTGATATGTGTAGTTATCTTAGTCAAATCATGTAGTCTTGTTTGCACCAGCAATAGCAAATATAGCTTTAAAGTCATTTCTTGGTAAGTGATATTAATGAAGAAAAACTACTCAGTGCTTCATGAGTGCCAGTGACTGGCTAAGCACTGTAGTTAGATCCTTCATTTTAATCTTAATAAAGATTATATTAGATATGTTCAGAGAGCACAAGCAGACAGAGAGGCAGGCAGAGAGAGGAAGGGAAGCAGGCTCCCCGCTGAGCAGAGAGCCCGATGAGGGGCTCGATCCCAGGACCCCGGGATCATGACCTGAGCCGAAGTAGAGGCTTTAACCCACTGAGCCACTCAGGTGCCCAGTCAACACTTTTGAATGTGGAAAATATAGGAATTGAATTTTTAATGAGGAAAAGGGTCAACCTTTTGTGTTTTTAAAAGGATACCACTTAAGTAGAGGTAATTGTGTTTGTTGTTATCATAGCGGTCACTTACTGTGTGTTACATATATCTCGGGCTTCACAGAGGCTTTGTCAGTAGACATTATAGTACCCATTTAAGAGAAGGAAACTGGAATGGAACCTAGAAAGGCTAAGTAACTTGTTCCAAATTAAACAAGTAGCAGATTCAGAAATTACGCCCCAGACTGTTCCACTTACAGAAGCTGTGCTCTTTCCATGATACCAAACTGCTTCCTTTGGTGCCCAGTATGGTACAGGTGCTTCATGTATGACTACGGATGCAAATGGATACCTTCCATTGCTAGGGGATTTAGCAGTTTGTATTTATACTTAAAAAAACTCGACACTTAGGGGTGCCTGAGTGGCTCAGTTGGTTAAGTGGCTGCCTTTGGGTCAGGTCATAATCTCTTGGGGTCCTGAGATTGAGCCCCACATTGGGCTCCTTGCTCAGTGAGGAGTCTGCTTCTCCCTCTCCCTCTCCCCTTCCTCCCTGCTCTTGCTCGCTCTTTCTCCCAAATAAATAAACAAAATCTTAAAAAAAAAATCTTGATACTTAAAAAATTTACATCTTAAAGGAAAAGCAGTTTCATTTAAGTGGATGAATTCTTTTACATAATAAATTATGTGTGTGTGGGAGGGGGATGTGTGACAAAGCCAAAAATTTCTTCTTAGGGTAGCACTGTAGAAATTGGAATACATTTTGATAGAAACAATATTTTAAGTGATAGTTCCAATATTTGCCTAGAAAACTCTAGTTCATGGATAATGTAGGTGTAGAATGGAGTATTGTATCTCCCTTTCCAGCTGGTGTTGCTATGCTGATGTTATGGTGGGGAGAATCTCTCTCTTTTGTGGTGTTTCCCAAAGTGTGGCCTCAAACAACCTATATCCTAACCAGTTGGAGGAACTGCTTGAAATGTAGATTCCCAAACTCCAGCTTTTAGACTCACTGAATCTCTTGTCATTGGTGATTGGAATCTGCATTTTTAACAAACATTCCAGGTGATTGTTTTATGTACTGTAGTTTGATAACTTACTACGCCAGGACAGGGTTCTCCCAAATAAGGTATATACATTGTAGGAGAGTCTAGAGGATACAAGGAGTAACGCTAGAACCTTCTATTTAGATTGATTTGATCTCATCTCAAAAATTTCTATTTTAATATATTTTACAGTGCTCATAATGCATTAAGACAATAGTACATCAATATGTTTATTAACTAAAGTATATGTATATCAGGAGCATAGACTCATTTTTTTTTAATTAAAAAAATTTTTTTTAAGACTTTAGGGCACCTGGGGTGCTCAGTCATTAAGCATCTGCCTAGGCTCCGGTCATGATCCCAATGTCCTGGGATCAAACCTCATATTGGGCTCCCTGCCCAGTGGGAAGCCTGCTTCTCCCTCTCCAGCTCCCCCTACTTGTGTTCCCTTTCTCACTCTCTCTTTCTCCTAAATAAATAAGATCGAAAAAAAAGTAAAAAATAAAAATATTTTTAAAAAGATTAAAAAAGATTTTTAAAAAGAGAGCAGGGGCAGAGGGGAGGAGAAGAGGGAGAGGGAGAGGCAGACTCCTTGCCAAGCAGGGAGCCTCATGGCAGCCCAATTCCAGGACCCAGGATTGTGTCCTGAGCCAAGGGTAGATGCTGAACTGACTGAGCCGCCCAGGCGCCCCTGGACTTTTTTTTTTTTTTTTTTTTTTTTTAAATAACTGGTGTGCAGAGCAAAAAAAGCAAAACAAAACCTTAAAAAAAAAAAAAAAAAAAACCCAAAACCCAAACCTAGATATTACTGCTTTAGGGAATAAACTTTCCATTACCCTTGTGTTGGGGAATAAAGTATTGCCACATAAATCATTGTCTCTTCTGTTATCTAGTTATGTGTATGTGAACCAGGTATAAATTGCACTCTGCTTAAAAGCAGTGAGACTTTGTGAGGTTGAAACCATTTTTCAAAGCAATCATAAAACTCTGTAACCCATATAAATGTAAAAGGTACACAATTGCAGTAAAATCCATTTAAAACCTTTTTCTAATGCTATCTTCACCCTCCCTCCCCCAGAATGCTGACATTGTCCTATCATGAAATAAGGAGTCATGGGAAATGATAGAACTCACTTGGGTGCATAAGTAATTCACAATTAGGAAATCTACCAATTTAAATAATTCAGGAATTGGAGACCCTGTCATCACATGACTGGTTATTTTAACAATTTAACAAATTTAAAAATTTAATAGTTTAACAAAATGACTGGTTTAACAATTACATCACTTAATATCATAGAGTCTTGTACTAAACACGAACTCCATCTGCCTTAGAGTAGAAATCCAAGATTATGATGGAGCCATACAAAGGAATCCCAGAGTTATAATGGACTTCTGCCTTAATGAAGGTTAAGTTCTTGGTTAGCCTGTGGGTCTGCAGTGAATCAGAGTTTAAAAATACTTTCTTCCAACTTGCCTCTTAGGCTATTTGGACTGTGGTCTGGTTTTCATCACCACAACTCTGCTAATTCAATATAATTCTCAATAGTTATTGTCTTTTTCTTCTTGACTCTCTTCTCTAGGTATTCATTACATAAAGCTTTTTTCATTTTCTGCTTTCTCTCTGATCTTCTCTGTTATAAACAAGCCATGATATAATAGTATTTGTGAAACAAATAACCAGTTGTCCTGAAACCATTTTTTGAATAGTTCACTTTATCTCTGCTACTTCAAAAATCCTCTCTATTTTTTTTTTAAAGATTATTTATTTATTTATTTATTTATTTATTTGCCAGAGAGAGAGAGAGAGATTACAAGCAGGCAAAGAGGCAGGCAGAGAGAGAGGGGAGAAGCAGGCTCCCTGCTGAGCAGAGAGCCCTATGCGGGACTCGATTCCAGGACCCTGAGATCATGACCTGAACCGCAGGCAGAGGCTTAACCCACTGAGCCACCCAGGCGCCCCCAAAACCCTCTCTATTATATGCCAAACATCTATCAGTAAATCAAACTATTTCTAGCTTATTCTTCCCTTAATTTATTACTGTAGCAGTTGAAATTACAGTAGCTTTATAAAAGGTTATGAATTGTGGTAGAGCATGATTCCTCTCCTGGCCTCCTTTTCAGCAATTCTTGCCTCTTTGTTGTGTATCTGTTCTACTAGATAAACTTTAGAAACACGTGTCAGATTCCATTGAAAATCGTATTCGGTTAGGGTTAGAACTGCAATGAAATTTTAGGTTAATTTTGGGAATAATCGACATCTTTGCAATAGTGAGTCTTTTCTATCCAGGAATATATTGGATAAAATCTGATGGTTTTCTTCAGGTCTTCATATAGGTTATATATTTTTTGTTACTTTGTTTCTATGTATTTTATAGATTTCTAATACAAGCTCTTGTGTGGTTATTTTTCTTACACTTTCTAAATTTGTTGGTGTATAGGAAAGTTACTGATTTTTGAATATTTGTCTTGAATTTAGTCATCTATTTTGCCAATTGATTTTTTTTTTTTGTTTTTCTAGATAAAGTCTTATCCTATGCAAATAATGACAAGGTTCAGCCGTCCTTATTTTTTTTTTTTTCTTGTTTCATTGCATTGTTTACTTTGTTGTGGAAAAGGAAAAATCAGACCAGGGAGAGATCAGTTGACACTTGGAGAAGTAGGAGAACTCATTTATTTTACACCCACAGACCCCGATGAGCTTGTGCTCAAAATTCTGGGCCACGGACAATGGAGTTATAGAGTTTTAAAGGGGACTGCAGGCAGTCAGGTTCCAAGGGCTAAGCTGCCTGCTGGTAGGTGGGTTTAAACCATGGGAGCAGGGGTGGGGGCACTGCCTTAGTTGGGAGCAGTAGTGCGAGGAGCCTGTGGTGGGAAACCTGTTTACAGAAGCAGAAGCAGCTGGTTATCTCTTGCACCCAAAAGGGCTTCTGGTTATCTCTAGCTTATTGTTAGTAACTTTACATCTTCTGGGGCCATCTGGCCTGGGCCTACTTGGTAATTCTCCTCTTCAACTTCTCCCAGAAAAACGTGGATCAGTAGTGGTGATGTGGCAAACATTCTTGTCTTGTTCCTGGTTTTGATGGGAATGCTTCTGATATTCAGTGTTGTGTCATGTTTGTTGTATTTTTTTGGTGGATGTCTTTATGGTGCTTAGAATATTATCTTTTCCTAACTTTACAGAGTTCTTGACATGAACATGTGCTGAATTTCATCTGATATCATTCAGGCAGCAATTGAGATAATATTTTACCATTATTTTTATAGACTTCAGAATTGCAGACAGTCCTCTCTCAGGGTAAACTTTGTTTGGCTATGTTTTATAGCTCTCTTAATGCACAGTTGATTTAAATCCCTAATATTTTATTTAAGCTTTCTGTATCTATATTTGTAATTGATTTTGGTCTATGGTTGTGGGAATGTGTATGTGTGTGCACATGCATGTCTAGTTTTGGTTTCAGTATTATGCTAATCTCATAGAATGAACTCTAGAAGAGCTTATTAAATAAATAAGAATTTTTAAAGTTAAAAAAATTTTTTTAATTGTGTGTTAGAACTCATCCACATAATAACTGTCTGAACCTTTAGGGATTAATTTAAAAAATTCTTCTATCATTAGTACTCTCCAGTTACTACTACTTCTTTGGGGAAGTCTTCTAATTTAAGATTTTTCCAGAAATTCATCCATTTCATTTAGATTTTAGAATATTTTTGGCTTAATTAAAGTAGTGTGTAGCATTTTTATATAATTTTAGAGTATCTTCTGTATCAGCAGGTGTGCTACCCTTTTTATTTCTAATACTGTTTGTGCTCTTTCTTTTTATCTTGTGGTTGGACTTGCCAAAAACTCAGTCGATTTCACTGGCTTTTCATAGACTTCATTTTTTAACTTACTAGTTTGTTAATTTCTACCTTTATTTTTAATCCATCTTCCTTTCTGGTTTCCTGGGTTATATTTTGTTGGTGTAAACACCTCTTGAATTAAATGATGACTTCAATACTTTAAGTGTTTTTTTTTTTTTAATAAATGCTTTTTAAATGATAAAAACTTCTTTTGAATGTACCTTGATTGTATCACATTTTTAAAAAAAGGATTTTATTTATTTATTTGACAGAGATCACAAGTAGGCAGAGAGGCAGGCAGAGAGAGAGGAAGGGAAGCAGGCTCCCTGCTGAGCAGAGAGCCCAATGCGGGACTCTATCCCAGGACCCTGGGATCATGACCTGAGCTGAAGGCAGAGGCTTTAACCCACTGAGCCACCCAGGTGCCCCTCACATTTGTTTTGATAGGAAGTATCTTCATTGTTAACTCATTTTAAAGAAGACTTGTGATTTAAATTTTGATTTCCTATTTAGCTCCAGGATTATTTTAAAGAGCAGTTGTATAAATATCTAGGTAGATTTTTTTTTTCTAGCTTTTTGTTCATTTTTTGTTTTGTTGCATTTTGGATATAATATAACTTGTATCTTGTATAATTATTTCTTTTTGGAAATTACTGAGATGTAACCAGTAGTCTAGTACTTATTTCATTGAGAAAAGATTCCTGTATATCAGTTTTATCAGATTTCTTAATTCTTTTTATTCTTTTTGACACTTGGTGTTATATTCTAAAAACAATGTGTGTTCCATCATTTATATTTATTGTCTTAATGATGGACATTTAACTTGATTAATTTTTTTTTTTTTTGTCCAGCACAAAAAACCCACAGCTTTTTATCGACATTCTTGTGTATATATCTGTGGGTAAAAGGGGAGTATTTCTGTAGGATAGATTCCCAGAATGAACAACCGCACATGCATACTCACATACCAAAGTAATTCTACACATTCACAGACTTAATCTCATGTATAATAAATAATAACACATCCTCAGTTTGTTTACATCACCATTATTTGGGATTTTGATTTGTTAGTCAAAGCCAGTCCAAATTGACCATATGCCATGTAATACAATATTGCATCAAAATGCTTTTGTTAGGGGCGCCTGGGTGGCTCAGTGGGTTAAAGCCTCTGCCTTCGGCTCAGGTCATGATCCCAGGGTCATGGGATAGAGCCCCACATCGGGCTCTCTGCTCTGCGGGGAGCCTGCTTCCTCCTCTCTCTCTCTGCCTGCCTCTCTGCCTACTTGTGATCTCTGTCAAATAAATAAATAAATAAAATCTTTAAAAAAAAAAACCCCAAACCAAAATGCTTTTGTTTGTCTTCTACCCACCCACTTTGTCCAGGTCCAGTTTCTGTTAGTTTGGTCTAAGATTCCAGATTTTTAAAAGTATTAGTATTTTTGAAGAATTATATTTGACATTTTCAGTGTTTTTTATATTGTCAGTGATCATTTTGACTTCACAGTGTTTGACTGGTTTCTTGCCTACCACCAGCTATTCCAGCATAACTTCTCCATTCTTCGTCCTCATGGTGATTCAGCTGTTGATTGGCTCAGTTATTTCTTTAACATGTTTCAAGATGATCGTGTGTACTGTGATATACATTTACATGGCTTTTGCATATGAGTGTCATCCCTGATGATATTTATTTATTTCTTCTCACCTTAAGAAAGACTGTTTTTGTGCCACGCCACTGTTTTTCCATTCCTTCTCTCTTGAGGAAGTAATTCTTCATTTCCTATCTTTGAAATTTCAGGTCGAATTTACAAGCACTCTCAGCAACCTTTGATTACATATGAAAAACATAATGTGACAGATGATCCGAAGAGCGTGGGAGGATCCCATTCTTTATTCCTTCTGAAGGCTCATGGTAAGTTACATGGGAAGTATTTTTACTACTTTGTGCAGGAAATTTACCTGATGACCCAGTGCTGGCTGGATTAGGAATGGCGGTGGGTATAATTTACCAAATGTTTATCAGTCTTCCATGTTTAAATATTAATATTTGCAAGTAGCCATATCTGTCTTAATGTTTGCAACTTTTTATTAAAAATGGAAAGTAGAGATAATTAGTGGTTTTAACCCTGGCTGTACATTAAAATCACTAATGGAGCTTTTAAGACATCCATAATTTTTCAAGAGTGCCCTAGTTATTTCTAACCTTAGCCAGAGTTGAGTATCTGGGTTAATCAATTTAATTTTTGTAGCACCTTAATTAGGCCATTTATTAAAATGAAGGCTTGTAATAGAAGAGTGCTTTGTGATTTTGATTGTCTAACAGTAGTTTGGCTTCAAAGATACAGTTTGGTTGAAGAACTGACCAGCATATAAGTAATTAAGGGTATACAAATTTTTTTTTTTTAAAGATTATTTATTTATTTATTTGCCAGTGATAGAGGGAGAGAAAGCGAGCAAGCACAGGCAGACAGAGAGGCAGGCAGAGGCAGAGGGAGAAGCAGGCTCCCTGCCGAGCAAGGAGCCCGATGTGGGACTCGATCCCAGGACGCTGGGATCATGACCTGAGCCGAAGGCAGCCGCCCAACCAACTGAGCCACCCAGGCGTCCCAAGGGTATACAAATTACTCAATGCTACACATATGATGATTTTAAACATGAAATGATTAAATGATTAAAATAATGAAATTAACCATGTTGGAAGAGCAGTAGCCTAAAACAAAACTCTAACATGCTCTGGTTCTGCAGATGAAAGTTGATTCCATTTGAAAAGTAGCCTGGTTTATTGTTGAAAAGATGGGATTCAAAAGTAGGGGAATAGTGAAGTGTATACTTGTATGGGGACGGGATGTCCTTATTTGATATATTTATTTCCTTTATATTCTCCAGAGTTATTCTGTCCAGTAGAGTTTTAATAAATGCCATCATAGTTAAGCTTGAAAATAATTTTATAATTGGCAATTTGCTTCTACAAGTAGCTCCAGGGGGACAGTAATTGGATTCTGCACATAATCTGCCTATTTGTTTTTCACTATTTTGGAATGAGAAGTGAGAAGATGCTCGTAGACCTGCAGAAGGGCTGTATTATTGTCCTGGTTAAGGGTACAGTTGCTGAAGCCAGACTGGGTTTGATTCCCAACTTTCTAACCTTAGGCGAGTTACTTAACTTCTTTCTTCCTCAGTTTCCCCATCCAGCAAAAGTAGAATAATCATTATAACTACTGAATGGGATTGTTTTAAAGATCAATTAGAGTAATACATGTGAAGCACTCAGTGCCTGGCACAGGGTAGGAGTGATGGAAGTGTTAGCTATGAGAAGTAGTAGTAGTGGTGGTGGTAGAAGCTAGGATATGCAGGGTATTTTTAGGTTATACTTAATGTTCATTGAATCTATTTCCTTAGTTGTTTTCTATGTTCTGAACATTTGGTGTGGTCTTTAAGAAACAGCTTGGGTTGTGATGTCAACCATTCTGTCTTTCCACCTGCAGGTGCCTTAATGTTTGTGGCATGGATGACTACCGTGAGCATAGGTGTGCTCACTGCTCGGTTCTTCAAATCTGTTTGGTCAAAGGCTTTCTTTGGTCAAGCAGCTTGGTTTCAGGTAGGCGGGAGAAAAAGTTGAATGAAATTTCCATATTATTTGAACATTGTGATATGAAGACATACGCAGTATGTGGGTTTTTTTCCCCTGTGTGTGTGTGTGTGTGTGTGTGTGTATGATTCTAGTTGTAGTTATGGAATCTTAATAATTCCTTCAGTTTGCCCTTTGGTTTCCTAACCAGTTGAGAAGAGACGTAAGATGCTTGGTGGTGGTCAAAATAGAGACAGCTTTATGAGGGTCAGGCCGGATTGGAGAAGGTCTCAGGGCCATGTGCATCCCTTTGTAACATAAACTTTGGGACCCAAAGATCTGACTTGAATGTCTATTGGCCGAGGTAGAGCCTGCAGGAGCATTCGTGCACTGCCCTCCCTGAGTGCAGTTAGGTCAGGGAGGATGGGAAAGCCGAAGACCGAAGTAGCAGGGGTTAATGCATTTCCAAACAGGGGCCTGTCCTGTGGTTGGTGCCTGCAAATGTTAGACTGTCCCTCACTCACTAATCAAGATCATCTATCTCCTCTGTGGGTGGGAAGAGGAGCTAGAAGTGTTTCTTTTCATGCTGCCCCTTTGTATGAGATGAAGAGGCAGTTTCATAATAGAAAGACAAGAGTCAATAAGCCTGCTTCAAAACAGAGCAAAGCAAACCTTCCCTTTCGCATGTCGTGGACTATAGATGTGGCACGTCTAGTGGAAGATCAGTGCGTCTGTGCTGAGATGAAGGTACAAGTCTGCTTTTGAGAAAATGCTGCTTATTGAAACAGTTTGAACTTTGTAAGGGTATTCTTGAAACTTAATGTTGATATATGTTGGTAGCCTTTAAGACTTACCGTATCCTAGCCTGGTTTCTCACTATTGGCTGGTGGGGTCCATCTGTTTTATATGTTCTTCTACTGCTATGTGCCTTGCTCATCTCTGTCTCTGGCTTTGATTTCTCCCTCTGCCTCTTTCTGTCTCATCTGCTCGTATGGATATTCCCAGTTGGAAAAATCTTTGTGTCTCCACTTTATCAGTTCAGTTCTCTACTGCCTTTCAAACCCGGATGTGTCTATGTGTAGTGTGATACATAGAGCGATTACGAGTCCTCCTTTCCCGGAGACGGTTTCTGTTTGCACCATTTATCCTGACATACTCAGTTGACAGTGTCCTTCCACTCGTATAATTTAGACAAGGAATTGACATTGCATGTACGTTTCTCTCATCTGCTCACTGTGTGCTAAGCTCCTCAGGAGACAGTATTTTCTGTTTCCTTGCTGTCCCAGAGTATCTGGTACAGCACTGTCCTTGGCGGTGGAACTTAACAAAGGAAGGAAATGAAGGACTTTTGGCAAGTAGGCGTGCTCCACGTGTGAAGCAGTCGTTCCTGCTGCTCTGTGCAGATGAAATCATGGCGAATGCTTTTGAATGACGAAGATGGCAGCTCAGAGTTTAAGTTCAGTCATTTACCAAACTTTTTTTTTTTTAAGCTCAATGTAAATGGTGACTAGATGTTCATCGAATGCGTGCCTTCTGTGAATGCCACCCCACGGTAATGCCAACACCGTCCTCGTCCTCTTTCCTAGTTAATTGAATTCTCCTGGTGCCATTTCACCCTTGCAGGTGCATCGGGCGCTCATGTTCACGACCACCACACTTACCTGCATTGCTTTTGTTCTGCCTTTTGTTTACAGAGGAGGCTGGAGCTCGGTAGGTATCTCTTAAACAGGATGTTTCTTTCTTTCTGTTTTTTTTTTTTTTTTTTAATTTTTTTTTTTTTTTGCCGGGGGGGGGGGGGGCAAGTAGGCAGAGAGGCAGGCAGAGAGAGAGAGGGGGAAGAAGGCTCCCTGCTGAGAAAAGAGCCCAATGTGGGGCTCGATCCCAGGACCCTGAGATCATGATCTGAGCTGAAGGCAGAGGCTTAAACCACTGAGCCACCCAGGTGCCTCTTAAACAGGATGTTTCTATAGAAATTCATTTTGATGTTGCTGTTTCATTCTCCGATGAGAGCTTAAAAGATATTTCTGCATGCATCTCTCTTTCTTTTTTTAATCATCTGGCGACTGTTCCATATGGCTGGGGGGTCTGGGGGAGATCGACGTTGTCATTGCAGATTACTTGGTAATGAAATATATATATATATATGTATATATATATATACATTTAAGATTTTATTTATTTGACACAGAGAGAGAGATCACAAGTAGGCAGAGGGGCAGGCAGAGGGGGAGGGGGAAGCAGGCTCCCCGCTGAGCAGAGAGCCCCATGCGGGGCTCAATTCCAGGGCCCAGAGATCATGACCTGAGCCGAAGGCAGAGACCAGACATCATGACCCACTGAGCCACGCAGGTGCCCATAGGCTGCATCCAATGTTATGAAGACTCCACATAGCTTGGGTGAATTTTCTCACTATGGAGCAGTGAAAATTCACAGTGTGATATCTAAGGAACATGAACACTGTAAGTGTTTTTCTCTAATACTATGATTGCCAGTAAGCTAATGACAGAGCAATGATATTTACTGGTATGCTCACTGGTGTATCTTAAGCACCCAGAGCAGCTTCTGGTATATAGTTAAGTCCTCAGTAAAGAATGAATGAATGAGGAAGGCTTACTGAGAATAAGTGATATACCTAAGGTCAGATCTGTGCTTCCATGACAGTTTTCCAATTTTATAGCTGGCCTGAATGCGATCTCAAACTTTAGTATTTCAGTTTGGACTGTTGTTATAAGGGCAAGATTGATAAATCATGGGTTACTAGGAAGCCTCCCTCCTGCTTTTTAGGTAGTTTCTGAATTGGTCAACCTGTTTTTTTTTTTTTTTAAAAGGAAATGGTGATGATTTTCTGATATGAGCCTAGACAGCAGAAACTTACTTTATGCAGGTATTTGGGACAAGGGTATTGCTTATTTTGTAAGTTTTGTAGTTTGCAGTCTTTGCAGTTAGTGAATCGGATCGTATAAAGGGGAAATTATAATAACTACCTCACAGGCTTTTTGAGAATTGAGAATTAATTAGCTGAAAGAACTTAGGATTGTTCCCTGCACATTCTAAGCACATACCGGAATTTTATTGCTCTTGTTACTGTGGTTTTATGAAATAGAGACACTTTCCCTCTCCATGGTCCTGGTTATAATTTTATCCACATATAACCGAGGCCATAACTTGAGCGTGTTTTTATAATGTTCTTTTGTCAGCTTATCCTGTTGACCAAAGCTTCCCATCATGAGTAGAAACATCATTGAGTAGAAACACCCTTGTTCTAGATCACAGATTTTAGAGCCTACCCATGCATGGCAGTCAGTGACAACAGACTGTAATGTTCCCCCATCTAAACATGTCACAGGTTAGAGCATGTCCTTAGTCCCTCTCTAAGTTTTTAAGTGGAATAATTGTGCCAAGTGGTCTGACCCAACCATCTGCTGTTTTAAGCAGGCATGTGGCATCTCTAAGGGAGGAGTGGAGCTGACAGTGTTGAGATACTTTGCTGATGTTTTTTCTCAAGTTATCCCTCCATTCTGAACCAAGGACCTGAGATTTTCATGCAGTGGCTACCTGGGTTATTCATTCATTCAATGTTTATTGAGTGACTAAGGCTCTGTTAAGCAGTTGAGTTACAAAGGATCATCTAGAACCTTCAGCTCAGGGAAACACAGAGTTCTAAACAAAATTACTGTACATCGGGGTGATTGCTCTTGGCATGGGGATACTAACTAGTCGTAGGTGGGCTGTACGGGTGTTGGTAATCATCTAACATCCTGATGGGGGTGAGGCAGCACTCTGCGTGGACTGCACCACAACCATTTACACATTGGACACACTATTTGATATCTCTAAGCCTCAGTTCCCCAGGAGTGGGGTAATAATAAGTGTCAAGCATTGTAGTGAGCATCAGTAATAATGTATATGAAGTACATGCCTGGTATATAGTAGGTGCTCAGTGAATGGTCCTGTTCTATTAGCAAATGTTTTAAGCGACAGAAAAACGCTAAGAATACATCATTTGTGCATCTTATTTTTAACTTGAGGATTTAATTTGCTGGGCGAGATCGAGACCATTAAAATGATGTAACTTTGTTCAGTATGCAGGTTATCATCCGTACCTTGGTTGCATAGTGACGATTTTAGCAGTTCTTCAGCCTCTTTTGGCAGCCTTCAGGCCTCCTTTACATGACCCAAGGTACTTACAGCTTTTCTGTATAAGTGGTCTTAATGTGGATATCATTACTTGGTGAACTAATTCCTTTTTAAGTAAAAACACTTTGCATTTTGTAAAATTCAGTGATAAACTATGTTTACTTTAAAGGATTTTAAAACATATTTCAGATACCTAATTCCTAGGCAATAGGAGGAATTGCTTGCTTTTTATTCTCTTGGGAATTAATTGTAGTTCTGTCACTTCTGAGAATGCTGACTGGTTCTTTATTTGGTAGAAGGCAAATGTTTAACTGGACTCACTGGAGTGTGGGCACAGCTGCTAGAATAATAGCAGGTAAGTGATTGTGATGCCACTTACTCATATATAATTGCTGGTGGTTTATATTGCAGGTGGTAATTTGGCTTAAATGATTTTTGGATGTATTAGTAATTGGAGTAATTGGTTGTTGAGGAGAGATCAGCCTTAAACGTTGAAATCTAGAAAGTAATTTCTAGAGGTGACTAAGTCATTATTTCAGTGTTAAGTTTAAGGTTTTTGAAATGGCTTTAAAACTTTTTCTTCAAAGGCTCGTGGTTTTTTTTTTTTTTTTTTTTTTTAGCATTTGCCTTTGCCCACAGAACAAGCTATGTTAATGGCCAAATGCTCAAGTTGAAGGTCATTTGTGAGTTGGGCTGAGGTGGGCTGGGGGTGTCCCAGCCTTCTGTCTGCAGGTCCTCTCCATGGGGATGGTGCCTTCCAGGGAAGGGTGATTTTCAGAAGTCAAGTATGGTTATCCAGTATTTTTTGATGCTTTGTATAATAAATACCTAAACTGATACCTCCTACGCTTACATTTTGATAGTCTTTGGGGGTTCTTCGTGGAAGGAGGAGGATAGTCAGCAATGATTTCCATACGTTTCTCCCTTTCCTACACTGCAGACTTAAAAAACTTTTTGGAAAGTTTGAGCGTCTCTCTCTCTCTCTCTCTCTTTTTTTTTTTTTTTTAATATTTTATTTATTTATTTGACAGAGATCACATGTAGGCAGAGAGGCAGGCAGAGATAGAGGAGGAAGCAGGCTCCCTGCTGAGCAGAGAGCCCAATGCGGGGCTCAATCCCAGGACCCTGGGATCATGACCTGAGCCGAAGGCAGAGGCTTAACCCACTGAGCCACCCAGGGGCCCCTTGAGTGTATCTTTTTAAACAATTTATAGATCATAAGTATAATTTCCCATCTTACCGTTTCTCGTCTTACAATAAAAAAAAAGACTGAGTTTATTATTTGGTCTTAAACATTAGTCTAATTCATCTCATAAACTCTTTTGTTGTGTTTTACTTGATATAATACACACCCATGTACTCACATAATTACCTCTCTTGAGGGGGACTACATTTGAATAGATACATTTTTCTTATACATGTAGTGGCAGCAATGTTCCTGGGAATGGATTTACCAGGACTAGATCTTCCTGGCCCGTGGAAAACCTATGCAATGATTGGATTTGTAGCCTGGCATGTTGGGACAGAGATTGTTCTGGAGATGCATGCCTACCGACTCTCTCGAAAAGGTAACCTGCTCAAACAGCTATGTTATGTAGAATCACCTTTATACAAACTCCAGGAATGTAATTAATTTGTAGATACTGATGGTTGACTCTTACAGGGTAGCTCACTGAAAATGTCTGTGGTGATTAGTCAGTGTTAGAACTCATGGAAATATTCTGCTCTTGTGGTTTTGATACTCATTTGAATTTGTGAGGGGAAAAAAGGTAATGATCTTAGGTTTTAGGGAAGAAGTCTTTTGTTATAAATACTTATTATGTTGCATCCCGGTCTGACTTGGAGCCCGTCCACACCGAGAATCCTGAATGCGTGGAGCTAAGAGAACCCAGAAGTAGAGGAAGAAGAGATGTCCAAAGTCAGCACAGGGCAGAGCTGCAGGCTGACTTTGCCTATTTGATAAACTTGCCATGTGCTAACAATTCGGTTGCCATCTACATCATATATAGCTAGCTAACTAGGCAAGTGGGATAGGGAAAACTTCTTTTGCCCAGCGTTTTCTTTTCTTTTTTCTTTTTAACTATTTTTAAATTTTTATTTATTTATTTTTAAAAAAGATTTTACTTATTTATTTGACAGAGAGAGAGAGATCACAAGTAGGCAGAGAGGCAGGCAGAGAGAGAAGAGGAAGCAGGCTCCCTGCAGAGCAGAGAGCCTGATGTGGGCCTCGATCCCAGGACCCTGGGACCATGACCTGAGCTGAAGGCAGAGGCTTTAACCCACTGAACCACCCAGGCACCCTTAACTATTTTTTTAGAAGATTTTATTTATTTATTTGACAGAGAGAGATCACAAGTAGGCAGAGAGGCAGGCAGAGAGAGAGGGGGAAGCAGGCTCCCTGCTGAGCAGAGAGCCCAACGCGGGGTTCGATCCCAGGACCCTAGGACCATAACCTGAGCCAAAGGAAGAGGCTTAACCCACTGAGCCACCCAGGTGCCCCTTACCCAGACTTTCTAATGGCAAGTCTGTATCGATCTTAGTGCCAAATGGACCTTAGACAGGGTCAAGATACCTACAGCTATTAGGAATGGAGACATTAGTAGAGGCTGCGTGTCACTTTAAACTAGCTGGGCTTCTGAGCTGTGTCCTTTGTGTCTTTGGTTCCAGCCTCCTAAATGATAAGTTAAGGGGGACTTCTGAAAATAGGACCTTTTAGGGTTTTTTTTTTTTTTTTTTAATTTATTTGACAGACAGATCACAGGTAGGCAGAGAGGCAGGCAGAGAGAGGAGGAAGCAGGCTCCCTGCTGAGCAGAGAGCCCGATGTGGGGCTCCATCCCAGGACCCTGGGATCATGACCTGAGCCGAAGGCAGAGGCTTTAACCCACTGAGCCACCCAGGTGCCCCAGGACCTTTTAGTTTTCAATCTAGGAGCCTGGACAACTTTTAGGAGGCTAGTACTAAATATCTATCCTGCCATTTTTGATTCACAGTAGAGTCACATCCATAGGGTTTCTGATGCCCACTGAATTATGGCTTGCTATTTAAAATATATATGTACTTAAAATGTTGTTTGTTAAAACTTTGATATGATGTTTACTGACCAGGAGAAGGGGCATATTTTAAGTTCCTTGACAAGTATGTTCTGTAGCCAGCTTGTCCCAATTTGTGAGAACCTTACATATTCAGGAAGTTTGCAATGTTTGGTAGCTTGACATGGGAGAATATATATACCTGGAAATCAACAAATGCTACACATGGACTTTTTTTTTTTTTTTTGAGTTAGTTTACTGGCATACTCACGGGCCTTACAAACTTATATTGTTGTTTTTGACAGTTGAAATATTGGATGATGCCAGAATTCAGATCCTTCAGTCATTTACTGTAGCTGAAGCAGAAGTAAGTCCCCCTTTTCTTATTTATTGACACAAACCTTGATGAGAGTTGTTTCTTTCTTTCACGTCTCAATTTTTCTTCCAGGGTCATGCTTTTAAAAAGGTGGTGTTTGCAGTTTATGTCTGTGGGAATGTGATTTTTCTCATCATCTTCTTATCTGCAATCAACCGACTCTGAGCAAGCAAAGACCTTGGCTTTTGCAGACCAGATGATAATGATCATTAAGCCAAAGAAACTTGAAGCCTGTACTGACTGCCTGCGCAGCGTAGCATGAGTTCTGAATTGGAAGAGCAGCTCACATCTGCAGAGGAATTCTGAGGTGTGGTCTTTAGAAATCCTCTGTCAGCAGGGTTCTACGGACTCTAAAAAGGACGTAAAGTCTTTATGTGTGATTCTGAGCGTTACCAAGGAGGTTGTCCTTGAGGAGAAATGACTCTCAGGTATTTTCCATGATGAGATTTCTAGAATGCTGGCATTTAAGAGAAGAACTATTTGGAAAGACAGAAATGATGTCATTTGGAGGAAATGGAGATTGTATTAAGTTGAATATATTTTGGACTATAAAGGTGCTGTTTTAAAGAAAAATTTATGCTAGTTTATCTGAATGGTCTTTCTTAAGACTTTTTTGGGGGCACACTGTGTTTTTCAGTCCAGTTTTTTGAACATGTCCTTTTTTCTGTGTATTCTGTCACTTCTTTGGTAAAGGTGGAAATGGGGCTAACTCCATTTTATTAACATTTAAATATATTTAAATATATTATATACCTTATATATTAAATTATATTTAAATATATAACATTTAAATATATTATGAATATTATAATTTCTTTCTTAGCAGTGAAATACAAGTGTGCATCTTCTGCTTAAGACTGTATTTTTATATACAGTTACAGGGCTGAAAGGACATTTTATATATTAATTTTTTTTGACTCTTAGGATTTACGTCCTAGCTTTTGGAGACTGTAGAATTGCATTTCAAAAGTAATAAAATTTACCCTTGTGAATATATTTAGCAGTTACTCTTCTTTCTTTGTAATAATAAATAATATGGATGGTTCTTTTTTTTTCAGAAGTTCCTGGTGCTGTAATGAATTAGAATATCAGTGTTATTCTGCTTCCTATTTCAATAATCTTTTTTTAACCGCTGGGTTTCATATTTGCTCTGGGGACTTCTTAGCCAGTGGGTGGCGCCATAGTATCAAAGTAATGCTTTGGTCCTGTTTCATTGTGTTGTTACTCATTTTTAGTACTTAGATAAGTAATACCATGGTGTGGCATTTCCCTTAAATTCACCAATCTTTACTTGAAAAGTTTCTGCCTTTTTGGGAAGTGTGAGGGGGTTGGAGGTGTGAGTTAGAAACTGAAATTAGGGACTGTTACTATTTTTCTGTTTACATTTCCATTTGTTTTCTACCCATGATTATTTGTAACAGTTGCTTGGTTGTTCCATTTACGTTCATCTGATGTTGTGACAAATGACTATATCTTAAGCAGAGGAAGCAAGCAAAACTGGACATAACTAAAAAAATATTTAGGAGGGCATATTTTATGTTTTAGGTGTTCTGTCTGATTGTCTTACAGTTTCTGCTTGGTCCAAGTACCTATTTTACATTTGGCGTGAATAATATCCTTGTCTGTGTATTCTACATCTTTAATGGGGTAAAACAATGTGAAGTTTCAGTTTTGTTCCTTATATAAGTGTTTATCGTACATAGCTTAGGGTTGAGATGTGAATCTTCTGTATTCATGTTCTGTGAGTGGCAGGCTATTATTTACAGCTTAAACTTTCCTTTTAAGTAGTTTCATTAAAACCATTTTTTTAATATAGAAAATTAAATGTGTATTAAAATATTTTCCTCTAGGTTTTAATTATAAGGGGCTTAAAGGTTAATAAATTACCTTTTAAATTATTAGCCAGCAAATAAACTTCTTTTAAATAAATTATAGTCTGTATATGCAAAGAAGACTTCCTTTGTTTCTTCTTTCCTTTTCATTTTTATTTATTTATTTATTTAGTTATTTATTTATTGCCTTTAAAAAAAAACCAACGTATAATGCAGTATTTGCTTCAGGGGTACAGGTCTGTGAATCATCAGTCTTGTACAGTTCACAGCACTCACCATAGTACATATCCTCCCCAGTGTCCATAACATAGCCACCCCATCCCTCCCTGCCCCACCCCCCCAACCCTCAGTTTGTTTCCTGAGATTAAGAGTCTCTTATGGTTTGTCTCCCTCCCTGGTCTCGTCTTTTTTCATTTTTTCCCTCCCTTCTGCCCATGACCCCTCCCCCCTCTCCCTGCCCCTCAAATTCCTCATATCAGAGAGATCATATGATAATTGTCTTTCTCTGATTGACTTATTTCACTTAGCATAATACCTTCTAGTTCATCCATATGGTTGCAAGTGGCAAGATTTCGTTTTTTGATGGCTGCATAGTATGCCGCATCTTCTTTATCCATTCATCTGTTGATGGCCATCTAGGTTCTTTCCATAGTTTGGCTAGTGTGGTTATTGCTGATATAAACATTCAGGTACACATGCCTTTTCAGATCACTACATTTGTATCTTTAGGGTAAATACCCAGTAGTGTGATTTCTGGGTTGTAGGGTCGCTCTAATTTCAACTTTTTGAGGAGTCTCTGTACTGTTTTTCAGAGTGGCTTTACCAACTTGCATTCCCATCAACAGTATAGGATCCTCGCCAACATCTGTCCTTTCTTGACTGGTTTATTTGAGCCATTCTGACTGGTGTGAGGTAGTATCTCACTGTGGTTTTGATTTGTATTTCCCTGATGCCAAGTGGTATTGAGCACTTTTTCATGTGTCTGTTGGCCATCTAGATGTCTTCTTTGCAGAAATGTCTGTTCATGTCTTCTCCCATTTCTTCATTGGATTATTTGTTCTTCGGGTGTTGAGTTTGATAAATTCTTTAGAGATTTTGGATCCTAGCCATTTATCTGATATGACATTTGCAAGTATCTTCTCCCATTCTGTCAGTTGTCTTTTGGTTTTGTTGACTGTTTCCTTTGCTGTGCAAAAGCTTTGATCTTGATGAAGTCACAACAATAGTTCATTTTTGCCCTTGCTTCCTTTATCTTTGGCAATGTTACTAGGAAGAAGTTGCTGTGGGTGAGTCAAAGAGGTTGCGGCCTATGTTCTCAAAGATTTTAATGGATTCCTGTCCCACACTGAGGTCTTTCATGCATTTTGAGTTTATTTTTGTGTGTGGTGTAAGGAAATGGTCCAGTTTCATTCTTCTGCATGTGGCTGTATAATTTTTCCATCACCATTTGCTAAAGAGACTGTCTTTTTTTCATTGGACATTCTTTCTTGCTTTGTCGAAGATTAGTTGACCATAGAATTAAGGGTCCATTTCTAGGCTCTCTATTCTGTTCCATTGATCTATGTGTCTGTTTTTGTGCCAGTACCACACTGTCTTGATGATTACAGCTTTGTAATAGAGGAATTGTGATGCTGCCTACTTTGCTTTTGAAATCTGGAATTGTGATGCTGTGATGCTGGAATTGTGATACTTTGCTTTTCCTTTTCAACATTCCTCTGGCTATTCAGGATCTTTTCTGGTTCCATATAGATTTTAGGATTATTTGTTCCATTTCTTTGAAAAATATTGATGATATTTTGATAAGGATTTCATTAAATGTATAGATTGCTTTTGGTAGCATAGATATTTTTACAACATTTGTTCTTCCAGTCCATGAGCATGTAAAGTTTTTCCATTTCTTTGTGTCTTACTCAATTTTTTTCATGAGTACTTTATAGTTTTCTGAGTACAGATTCTTTGCCTCTTTGGTTAGGTTTAATCCTAGGTATCGTATGGTTTTGGTGCAATTGTAAATGGGATCGTCTCTTTAATTTCCCTTTCTTCTGTCTTGCTCTTGATGTATAGACCTGCAACTGATTTCTGTGCATTGATTTTACATCCTGACACTTTACTGAATTCCTGTATGAGTTCTAGCAGTTTTAGAGTGAAGTCTTTTGGGTTTTCCTCATAAAGTATCATATCATCTGCAAAGACTGAGAGTTTGACTTCTTTGCCGATTTAGATGACTTTTTTCTTTTTGTTGCCTGATTGCTAAAGCTAGGAGTTCTGGTACTATGTTGAATAGCAGTGCTGATAGTGGACATCCCTGCTGTGTTCCTGACCTTAGAGGAAAAGCTCTCAGTTTTTCCCCCATTGAGAATGATATTCACTGTGGGTTTTTCATAGATGGGTTTGATGATATTGAGGTATGTATCTTCTAATCCTACACTTTGAAGAGTTTTGATCAAGTTTGAGTTGGATCTTTGATCAATAAAGGATGCTGTACTGTGTCAAATGCTTTTTCAGCATCTATTGAGAATATCATATGGTTCTTGTTCTTTCTTTTATTAATGTATTGTATCACATTGATTTGTGGATGTTGAACCAACTTTGCAGCCCTGGAATAAATCACACTTGGTCATGGGATGTACTGTTGGATCCTATTGGCTAGTATTTTGATGAGAATATCTGTATTCTTGTTCATCAAGGATATTGATCTGTAATTCTCCTTTTTGGTGGGATCTTTGTCTGGTTTTGGGATCAAGGTAATTCTGGTTTTGGGATCAAGCTCATAAAATGAGTTTGGAAGTTTTCCTTCCATTTCTATGTTTTGGAACAGTTTCAGGAGAATAGGAGTTAATTCTTCTTTATACATTTGGTAAAATTCCCCTGGGAAGCCGTCTGGCCCTGGGCTCTTGTTTGTTGGGAGATTTTTGATGACTGCTTCAATCTTCTTACTGATTATGGGTCTGTTTATGTTTTCTATTTCTTCCTGGTTCAGTTTTGGTAGTTTATATGTCTCTAGGAATGGATCCATTTCTTCCAGTCATATTTGCTGGCATATAGTTGCTCATAATATGTTCTTATAATTGTATTTCTTTGGTGTTGGTTGTGATCTCTCCTCTTTCTTTCATGATTTTTATTTGTTTGGGTCCTTTCTCTTTTCTTTTTGATAAATCTGGGCAGGGGTTTATCAATCTTACTAATTCTTTCAAAGAACTAGCTCCTAGTTTCGTTGATTTGTTCCATTGTTCTTTTGGTTTCTATTTCATTGATTTCTGGTCCAATCTTTATTATTTATCTTCTCTTCCTGGGTTTAGGCTTTCTTTGCTCTTTCTCTAGGTCTTTTAGGTACAGGGTTAGGTTGTATACTTGAGACCTTTCTTGTTTCTTGAGAAAGGCTGTATTGCTATACAGGTTCCTCTCAGGACTGCCTTTGCTGCATCCCAAAGATTTTGAACAGTTGTGTTTTCATTTTCATTTGTTTCCATGAATTTTTTCAATTCTTCTTTAATTTCCTGGTTGACCCATTCATTCTTTAGTCGGATGCTTTTTAACCCTAGGTTTTTGAGTTCTTTCCATTTTTCCTCTTGTGATTGAGTTCTAGTTTCAGAGCACTGTGGTCTGAAAATATGTAGGGAATGATCCCAAGTACTGGTTGAGACTTGATTCGTTATCCTGGGTGTGATCTATTCTGGACAATGTTCCATGTGCACTAGAGAAGAAGGTGTATTCTGTTGCTTTGGGATGGAATGTTCTGAATACATCTATGATGTCCATCTGGTCCAATGTGTCATTTAAAGCCTTTATTTCCTTGTTGATCTTTTGTTTAGATGATCTGTCCATTTCAGTGAGGGAGGTGTTAAAGTCTCCTACTATTATTGTATTATTGTTGATGTATTTCTTTGATTTTTGTTATTTTTTTGTTTGTTTGTTTGTTTTTTTAAGATTTTTTATTTATTTGAGAGAGAGATAGTGAGAGAGATCATGAGTGAGGAGAAGGTCAGAGAGAAGCAGACTCCCCGTGGAGCTGGGAGCCCGATGTGGGACTCGATCCCGGGACTCCAGGATCATGACCTGAGCCGAAGGCAGTCGTCCAACCAACTGAGCCACCCAGGCGTCCCTTTTTGTTTGTTTTTTAAAGATTTTATTTATTTATTTGACAGAGATCACAAGTAGGCGGAGAGGAAGGCAGAGAGTGAGAGAGGAGGAAGCAGGCTCCCTGCTGAGCAGAGAGCCTGATGTGGGGCTCAATCCCTGATGTGGAGCCCTGGGATCATGACCTGAGCTGAAGGCAGAGGTCTTAACCCACAGAACCACCCAGGCGCCCCTGATTTTTGTTATTAATTGCTTTATATAAGTGGCTTCTCCCATGTTAGGGGCATATGTGATTTAGTGTCCTTCTTCATCAACTAGTAGAGTCTTTGGGTTAAATAATCTAATTTATCTGATATAGGGATTGCTACCCTGGCTTTCTTTTGATGTCCATTAGCATGGTAAATTGTTTTATACTCCCTCACTTTAAATCTGGAGGTTCCTTTGGGTCTAAAATGAGTTTCTTGCAGACAGCATATTGATGGGTCTTGTTTTTTAATCCATTCTGAAACCCTGTTTCTTTTGATTGGGGCATCTAGCCCATTTACATTCAGAGTAACTTGAAAGATACGAATTTAGTGCCGTTGTATTGCCTGTGAGGTGACCGTTACTGTATATTGTCTCAGTTCCTTTCTGGTCTGCTACTTTTAGGCTCTCTCTTTGCTTAGAGGACCCCTTTCAATATTTCCTGTAGGGCTGGTTTGGTGTTTGCAAATTCTTTTAGTTTTTGTTTGTCCTGGAAGCATTTTATCTCTCCTTGTATTTTCAGTGACTGCGTAGCTGGATATAGTATTCTTGGCTGCATATTTTTTTGTTTAGTGCTTGGAATATATCATGCCAGTCCTTTCTGCCCTGCCAGGTCTCTGTGGATAGGTCTGCTGCCAATCTTTCTACCACCATAGGTTACAGACCTCTTGTCCAGAGCTGCTTTCAGGATTTTCTCTTTGTTACTGAGACTTGTAAGTTTTACTATTAGATGACAAGGTGTGTACATATTTTTATTGATTTTGAGGGGGGAATTCTCTTAGACTGGTGAATGAAATAGCACCACACACTTGATTTTGGTTGTATTTTGGTCTGTTAGAAAAAACTTCTTCTTAAAATTTTAAAGAAAGAATATCTTATATATATCCAGAAATAAGGGTAAACATGATAAAGGGATGGAATATGATTGTAAAGATGAAAATTAAAAAAGATTCTAAAAATGGAATTGATAAGAAGTTGGTTGAAAAAAAGAAAAAGAGGAAAGAATGTGATCAGGCTAGAGACTAGAACAAAGCCATGCACTAGATTTAGGGTATATTTTGATCTGTTAGAAGAAACTGTATCCCAAAATTTTAAAGAAAGAAAAACCTATACGTATACACAAAATAGGGTTAAATACAATGAAGGGATAGAATATGACTATAACAATGAAAATTTAAAAAGACTTTTAGGGGCACCTGGGTGGCTGAGTGGGTTAATGCCTCTGCCTTTGACTCAGGTCACAATCCCAGGGTCCTTGGATCAAGTTCCACATTGGACTCTCTGCTCAGCAGGGAGCCTGCTTCCCCCTCTCTCTATGCCTGCCTCTCTGCCTACTTGTGATCACTATCTGTCAAATAAATTAATAAAATCTTAAAAAAAGACTTTTTAAAACAGGTATTGATAAGATAAAATAGGTGAAAAACATTAAAATAAGAAAGAGGACAACGTTTAAAAATAGAATAAGAAAAAATAAAATTAAAAAAATTTAACTTTGAAAGACTAAGGAATCATGGGAAAATAGCCATGAATTCTATGTGTTGCTTTCCCCTAGTTCTGAAGTTCCATATTTCTGAGTGATCTATTTCTCAGAAATTGATTATTTCTCATACAATCAGTGATTGTATTTCTCAGTGATTGGTCTTAGATAGATGTTCTTGCTAATCTTTTGGGGGGAGGGGCCTACTGCCATGATTCTCAAATGTCTTCCCTGGAGTTGCACCACACTTGTTGGCCTGAGGCGGAATTGCACTCTCTTCCCAGGGTCTAGGCTAAGTAATCTGCTCATGATAGCTCTCTGTGGCTTTTTGTTCCCTGAATGCTTTCCTTACGCTTTGGAGGTTGGAAATGACAATGGCAGCCTCCTAATCTCCACATGGAGGAGCCAAGAGGTTGGCACTGCACTCCTCAGTGCGCCCTTGGAGAAAAGAAGTCAGTCCCTCCCAACTCCCTGGTCTCCGGCTGTGCTCCAAGCTTACCCAGCCTGTGACTGAGCGTTTCTGTCTCTGGTGCACAGTCCCATTTGGAGTGTCCAAACCCAGCAGATTCCTGCCTCCAGAGAGGAAAGATAAGTCTCCCCACTTGTGGGGTCCCTGCTTGAAGAGCAGTGGCCCAACTGTACTGTGGATCACAGTCTAAAATAACCCTGAGCTGAGAGCCCATTCCTCAGCTCCATCTTTGCAGCTGGCTTCCTGGTTCCGATACTTGGGAGCTCTGCCACCCTCAGACACCCCCCGGTCTTTCTGTGACCCCAAGGGACCTGAGACCACACTGTCCCCATGAGGGCTCCACCCACCTGCTTAGCCTCTGGAGTGATGTCCCTCAGTGAAGCAGATTTCTAAAAGTTCTGATTTTGTGCTCTGTTGCTCTACTGCTTGCGTGGAGCCAGCCCCTCCACCCGCAGTCTATTTTCCCATAGGTCTCCTCAGATTCACTTCTCCACACATCCTACCTCCCAGAAAGTGGTTGCTTTTTTGTTCCTAGAATTGCTGCTCTAATTCTCTTTGATCTCCTGTTATGTTTGTAGCTGTTCAGAATGGTTCGATTCTATCTAGCTGAACTCCCAACTATATTTAGATTTCCTACTCTGCCATCTTGCCATCTTGCTCCTCCCTCAAAGAAAACTTCCTTTTAAGGGGAAAATGAACCTTGGTATGTTTGGTTTTCAAATACATGAAGTTATGGGATTTCTAGTGCTGAGGCCAAGATATTTTAACTTTTTCTTTTCCCTGATTCACTGTTGGCACTATTTTGCTGTATCATCAGTTGATATACAGAGTTGTTAAAAAGTCTTTCTTATTTAGTCTTGATAGAGACACCATTTTATTAATACCAAATTATGATTTTTCTGCTTATGAATGGTTGATATCCACAGATTGAAAAGTGTTTATTTTTCACTCTTATCATGATTTTTGTTTTTGTAATAAACAGTTTTTTAAAAACTTCCCTTAGTAGGAGTGATTATAAAATGAAATGTCTTTAGATTTTCAGCAGTGTTGCCCTCAGTGATCAAAATCATAAGTTTTCTTCCTAAAGATGATTTCCTCTATAAAATAAAAATAAGTGGTTGGGTTAGCATTCACAGCTGAGGTTATTTTTTGCTTTTATTATTTTCTCCTCTGTGGAAATGAATCTTAAGGGTGTAGGTAGCCTATGGCATAAGTTATCAAATAAATGAATCAAATTCACTTTAGTGCTTACTTGGTTTCAATCAGGATTTTGGCTATAATGTGTGGGAAGTGATATTCATCCCTTCCACATCCTGCGTCAGTCCAGGATGCAGTGGAAAAAGACAGTGCTGACTGGCAGTCAATGCCAACTAGGAAGCTCTAGGGGCACATGTAGCTTTTGGCTGAAATTTTATTTACCTCTATGTTCTGGTAAAGCAGGAGAAAATAAGAGGAACAAATGTCCTTGTTTAAGATAATCCATTATAGATGGGAATGAAAGCTAGGATTTTTCACTCTTCTCAGATTTGATTAGGATACACACTATTCCTATCCATATCCTGCTTCTTTCTTCCTTGCGTAGTACTCAGGCTAGTCTGCACCCAGGTCCTGGATGGTCATGATGATGCCTGGAATGCCCATTGTGTTTCTCTCTTTCTAGCAAAAACTGGTTTATCAAGTTCTCTCTCAAGATCTTCCTTGTCCCTGGGGCCTCTCTGTTTCTCCCTTCCATGTAGGTCTCTCCTGACCATCCTTATAAGTGGTGTGGTATTGGGCTAGGAGGCAGCTGATCCTTTCAATTAAAAAGGATTGGGAGTGCGGTGCCTGGGTGGCTTAGTTGCTTAAGAGCCTGCCTTCAGCTCAGGTCATGATCTCGAGGTCTTGGGACTGATCCTGTGGTGGACTCCCTGCTCAGTGGGTATTCTGCTTCTCCCTCTCCCTTGGCCCTCCTCCCCCACTCCAACTCATGTGCTGTCTCTCTCAAATAAATAAAATCTTTGAAAAAATAAAAGTAAAAAGGACCAGGAATTTGGGAATGGAATTGGAAGATCTGTGTATGCATGTTTATATTATAAGCTGCCTGTCCTTGGGCAAATTAGTTATATATTCTCTGAACATGGTTCCTTCATCTATAAAGCCCACCTCACAGGGCAGTTATGAGGAATGAATGAAGTAATTCTAGCAAAAGGTGCTTTGTTCATGTTTTTGATGATGTTGGTGCTGTTTGATTACAGTGTTAAACTTTAGTCATTTTTACATATAAAACATGTATTTTTGTTTTATAAAAACTTTTGATTTTCACCTTTAAAACATTATGATCAGTGAAATGCCAGGCATAAATGGACAACCAGGGTGTGATTTTATTATTTGAAGTACCAAGACTTGTCAGATTCATGGAGAAGAAAGTAGAATGGTGATTACCAGGGGCTGAATAGCAGAAGAGAATGTTTAAGAGAGTATCTGTTTGAGATATTGAAATAGTTCTGGAGATTGGTCATGGCTATGCTTGCATAATACTGAATGTATTTGATGCAATGAATTGTACACTTAAAAATGGTTAAAATGGTAAACATTGTGTTATGTATATTTTTAACACAATAAAAAAAACAAAACAAAATAAGAAATTTGGTGTTCATAGCAGCACTAGTCACAATAGCCAAATGGTGGAGAGAATGCTATAAAAAAAGAGAATGTTAAAAAAAAAAAGAAAGAGAATATCATCAGCCATAGAAAGGAATAAGGTACTACTACATGCTATAATGTGGATAAACCTTCAAAATATCATACTAAGTGAAAGAAGTCAGATGTAAAAGGTCACATATCGTGATCCCACTTGTATGAAATATCCAAAATAAGTAAATTCATAGAGACAGCAGAATGGTGGTTGCCATAGTCTTGAGGGTGGGGGAGGAGGGAATGAGTAATTGCATATCGGGAATAATATTTTATTTTGGAGTGACAAAAATGTTTTGGAGATAGAGGTGATAGTTGTACAACATTGTGAATGTGAGAAATGCCACTAAATTGTCCACTATAAAATGGTTATTTTATGTTGTTTGACTATCACCTCAGTGAAACAAATACTTATGATGTTACTGCTTTTGGATTATACCTTTGGGTGGAAAGATCTAGGGGTTTTGCTGGCCCTAAACTTGGTTTCAGCTTCATTATTTCATTATCAGAGAAGTTAATGTAATTTTATTTTATGCCTGGTTATATTCCCCTAGTTTAGGGGAGAAAAGTTCCTAGGACATACCTTTAGAAGTATATATGTTTCATATGATGTCTTACTCGTGTGTAAAAGAAATTGTTACTGTACTCTGGGTTTTCTGTAAGGACCTAAACACATTTTCTGATTTGTAATCAGATTCTTGGTACAAGAATTTCCTGAACCCATACACTTTAAACATGTACTGCCAATAATGGCTGATAATGCCGATAATGGCTGAGTGAGATCCTGCCAAACGAACTCTCCTCCAGAAAACTAGTATAAACTTCAATAGAGTATCTACTTGAAGGTCCCAGGAATGAACAGAAGTAGGAGGATGCTGGTGACGAGTCAACAGCCAGAGAAGGCAAATGGTTTAGGGTGCCCTGTTTTCAAAATTTTTAAGTTCTGGGGAGTTGTAATCAATGGTGTGTGGTGCTGGGTGGTGGGGGACCTACAGTGCTTCTGGCATAGGAAACCAGAAGACTGATGGCTGGGACAACTCCCATTGTCAGGGGGTGGGGTAAGGTAAGGGATCCCACGAGAGAGGGGATCCCAATTCCTATTTACCCAAAGCTCTGGTTGACCGTTGGATATGTTCACATGTGTGAAGCAAACAAAGAAGTTTAGAGCAAAGAAAAAAAGTTGACCTGAAATTGGAGCTGTAACACAAGAAACAGAGTTAGCCTTCTAATCCAGTTAATTGGAAAAGTTAACTGCTTCATTTCCAAAGAAACATCATTCATTGGAGAAAGATAAGAGAATCCAGTGTTTTTTTAAGAAGATATATTTGAGAGAGAGAGAAAACGTGTGTGAGGGGGCAGAGTCAGAGGGAGAGGGAGAAGGAGAGAAGCAGACTCACCTCTCAGCATAGAGCCCACATGGGGCTCGATCCTATGATCCATGAGATCACAACCTGAGCTGAAACCATGAGTCATATGCTTAGCTGACTGAGCCACCCAGGTGCCCTGAGAATCTGGTATTTTCATAATGTAATATTTTATGCTGTACAGGTGATAATCCAAAATTACCTAATATAAGAAGAACCAGGAAATTCTGACCCATTCTTCAAAGTAAAGATTGGCTAACTTTTTTGCTAAAGGGCTTGATAGCTAATATTTTAGGCTTTGTAGACTACATATGGTCTCTGTAGAATACACATATGTGGGGTTTTTTTTTTTTCACCAATCCTTCAAAAATTTGAGAAAGCATTTTTAGCTCGTGGGCCATACAAAAACATACACAAAAGAGGGTGTGGGATGGATTTGCCCTATGGGCTATAGTTTTTCAACCCATGCTTTAAAGAAAGAATAATCAATCAAAACTAACCTTTGAGATTTCTTAGATGATTAAAGAGATAAAGATTTCTCAGCATCTATTATAACTATTCTCAATGATGTAAAAGAATATATGCTTCCTATAAATAAAAAAGAGGCATATAAATAGAAACAATACAAAAGAATCATATAGAAATTGGAGAGCTGAAAAAATAAAATCATTTGAAAAATTCCCTGGAGGGAATTAATATCAGAATGGAGACAGAAAAAAAGAACCCATGAACTTGAAGACAGATCAATGGATATTGTCTAATCTTTTAAGAGAAGAAGGAAAAAAATTTGGAAAACAATTGAACAGGAGTCTCAGTGACTTGTTAAATAACATATTTAGGTGTTATTTAAGAAGGAGAGGAAAATCTGAGGAGAAAATGAACAGAAAATTCCCAAATTTGCTAAAAAGCTTAACTTTACTGACTCATGAAATAGGAAAACAACTTAAACAAGCAAACAAACAACAAAATTATATATATATATATATATATATATATATATATGTATATATACATACACACACACACACACATAAAGACAGTCATGTTTTAAGAATCATAGTCAAGCTTTTGAAAGTAAAAAAAATGATAAAAAGGAGGAATTATATACAGAGAAATAATGATTTAATATCTGACTTCTTGTAGGAATATGTAGAGGCCAGAGAAAGTGGAATAACATCTTTAAAGTGCTGAAAAGAATCATCAAGAATTCTATCTAGAAAAGAAAAAAAATCCTTCAAGAATGAGGGCAGTATGGGGGGGTCTGGGTGGCTCATTCAGTGGTTAAGTGTGTGCCTTTAGCTCAGGTCATGATCCCAGGGCCCTGGTATGGAGCCCAACACTGATTTCCCTGCTCAGTGGAGAGCCTGCTTTTCCCTCTCCTTCTGCCCAACCTTCCTCCCCCCACCCTGCTTGTGCTTGTGCTCTCTCTCTCTTTACCTGTCTATCTCAAATAAATAAATAAATAAATAAATAATCTTTTTAAAAAAAGAATGAGGGCAAAATGGTGACATTTTTGGGTGAAAGACATCTAAGAGAATTTGTTGCTAACACATATGAACTATAAGAGAAATGCAAAAGGAAGTTTTGCAGTCTAAAGAGAAGTGATACTCAATGGGAGCATGGATGGAATGAGGAGCCCTCAAAATGATAAACAATTGTAAATATAAAATCTTTTTTGGATTTTTCCCATTTCAATTCTTCATAATAAATATGTCTGTTTAAAACAAGTAAATAAAAAAGCCTACATTTTTTCATGGGACTTATAATATAGGTGAATGTACTACATACAACAATTTAGTATTAAGGATGGGAAGGGATAATGGACCTAAATAGTTGCAAAATGTTTGCATTTTATTTAAAGTTACAGTCTTAGTTCTCAGTAACTTCTAATGTAAAAATTAAGAATGTATATTGTAATTCCTAGAGAAAAAAATAAGACTTATATAAAAAAGCCAAAATTCTAAAATTATTTAAATAACTTTGAAAGGCAAGAAAGGAAAAATAAAGGAGGAAAAGCAGAAGGGATAGAGAACAAATAATTAAATGGTAGGCCAAAACTCAACCATATTATTATTACATTAAGCATTAGTGGATTAAATACTCTAATTAAAGGTCAGAGAATGTCAGACTGATTTAAAATAAAAGGGAAAACTCATTATGTGACTTAAATATAGTCAGATACTTTGAAAGCGAATGAAAAAAGGTATACCATGAAATATTAAGCACAAGAAGGGTGCAATGTCTGTATTTATGGTAGATAACTTCATTCCCGCCCGAGAGTATTATCAGAGATAAAAGGAGACCTTTCTTAATGACTAAAGCATTCATTTATCAAGAATACATTGCAGTCATAAATATGTATGTTCCTACCAGCAGACTTCAAAATGCATGAAAAAAAAGTAGACAGAATTAAAGAGAAGCACTCATTCATAATATAAAACACACAAAAATATGAAATAAAAGGGAATTTCTCAATGTTAAAGTTATCTGAGAAACACTATAGCTAACATCATACTCAATGGTGAATGACTAAACACTTTCCTTCTAAGATCAGGAATAAAAAAAGACAAACACATTAGCCATTTTGCATCTCCATGGTATTGGAGGCTTAAGCAAGGGCAATCAGGCAAGAAAAAGATATAAAAGGTATCCAGATTGTAAAGGAAGAAGTAAAACTATCACTTTTTATGGACGAATAATCTCATATATAGAAAATTCTAAGGAGGGGCACCTGGGTGGCTTAGTGGGTTAAGCCTCTGCCTTCAGCTCAGGTCATGATTCCAGGGTCCTGGGATCCAGCCTTACATCAGGCTCAGCAGGGAGCCTGCTTCCCCTTCTCTCTCTGCCTGCCTCTCTGCCTACTTGTGATCTCTCTCTGTCAAATAAATAAAATATTTAAGAAAAAAAAAAAGAAAGAAAATTCTAAGGAATCCAGTAACTACTAGAACAAATGAATTCAAGAAGGTTGCAGTTGCAGGATGCCAAGTTAATGTATAAAAATCAATTGCATTTCCAAACACAAGTGATGAACAATCTGAAAATGACATTAAGGAGACAATTCCATTTACAATAGTATCAAAAAGAATACAATAGGAATAAATCCCAGTAAATGCAAGACTGTTAAATTGAAATCTGCAAAACATTGTTGAAAGAAACTAAAGATATGATGAAATGGAAAGACACTTCATATTGAAAACATTTATGGGCATACATAAAAGGCATACAGGAGTCACCTTAAATGGCCCAAACTGAAAAAAAAATTTGAGCAGCAAATTGTGTTGATTTAGATGATAACTCAAGTGTAAAGTAAACATTCATGAGTCCATATTGATTTAATGATTGAAAAAATAAATAAGGAAAATAAGCAAATCTCTCGTGCAGAGGAATTTGAAATAATTTATATAGGTACTCTGCTTTCAGGGAAAAGGAGCCTAACTCCCTACTCCCTTAAGCGTAGGCTGTATATGGTGATTTCCTTCCAAAGCCTACAGTTGGAAGGGGATAAAATAATAATTTTACAATGGAGCAACCTGACAAACACATTAGCCAGGAGACCAAGGTCAACATCACCAGTAATAAGTTGTTGATATTATGTACCCTTGATATGATGCAATGAAAATGTCACTTTACCTCTGACAATTTGTAACAGAGGGACATCCTATAAAATATCTGACCAGTAATTTTCAAATCTTCAAGCTTATCAAAAACAGGAAAAATCTAAGAGGAGCATAAGTAGACATGAGAAATAAAAGTAATGTTTTCTGTGTGGGATCCTGGGACAACAACAAAAAAGGATATTAGGTAAAAACTAAAGAAATTTGCATAAACTATGGGACTTAGTAATGTATCATTACTAGTTCACTTGATTATAACAAGTGTACCACACTAATAAAGAAATTAGTCATAGGGGAAACTGGGTGTGCAGTATATGGAAACTCTGTATTATCTTCTCAATCTCTCTGTTAATCTAAAAAAAAACCTCCAAAATTGTTCTTAAAAGTAATGTCTAATGTAGTTAGCTGTGGATACAATGATTCTTGAGAGTGTGTGTCTCCTCTTTTTGGGGAGAGGGTGAAGTCATTGTATAAAAGATAGCAGCATCTTATTAGATGGAAGCAGAGTTTTTCAGTTTCTCGAATAGTAAAATGTGTGTGGAAGGATAAATGTGGAAGATGGGTTAGAAAAATGGGTGGACTATGGTAGTTTAATGCTTCATCTTTATCTTCATCGTTTAATGCTTCATCGCCAAATGCACCCTTTGCCCTGTTTCATGATCTTGACCCTGTAAACAGCTCTCCTTTGCCTATTGATGCAACGTTAGGTTTTGCCGATAGAGGGTGCTGGAGGGACGCTGTGAGGCAAGAGCCGCAAGAAGGCACCTCACTTCCGTTTTCTGGTTTTCCTTTCTTCACTGAGCGCAGGAATCAGTGAATTGGTGTGTGGGATAATACAGTTTCACTTCGGGAAGACTGGGTGGCTTGGTCGGTTAAGCCGCTGCCTTTGGCTCAGGTCTGGGATGGAGTCCTGCATGGGCTCCTTGCTGGGTGGGGAGCCTGCTTCTCCGTCTGCCTGCTCTGTCTGCGGCTCCCCCTGCTTGTGCTCTCTCTCTGACAAATAAATAAATAAATAAAATCTTAAAAAACAAAACAAAACCAAGGTTAAAGCCTCTGCTTTCGGCTCAGGTCGTGATCCCAGGGTCCTGGGATCGGGTCCCGCATCGGGCTCTCTGCTTCGGCGGGAAGCCTGCTTCCTCCTCTCTCTCTCTGCCTGCATCTCTCCTACTTGTGATCTCTATCTGTCAAATAAATAAATAAATTAAAAAAAAAAAAAAGAGCTTTCTGGGGAAAAAAAAAAAAAACAAAAAAAACCCCCCAAACTTAAAACAAAACAAAACAAAGCAACTTTCACTTCGGCCGCCCTGACTGGCCTTCCCCCGCTTCCATCCCAGGGCAGACCACATCTTTTCCTTCCCGAACCATTCATTTATTTATTCATTTATCGATCACTTACTAGGTGCCAGGCAGTGTTCTAGTAAACATTTGTGTACACACAATCAAAACTAAAAGCCAATGCTTTAATCACCAGGATGGCAGAGCTACAAAAGAATTTGCAATTTTGATGAGTCACTTATGCTAAAGTCAGAGCCATGAAAGGGAAGGAGTGGGACCACTGGACCTGGGGTAGGGGAATTTGTGTCAAAGTGTCTCTGAAATTTGAACCTCCAGATTTCCCGGATTTCAGGCCAGCAGAGAGAGGAGCTCTCTCCTGCTAGAGAACAGCTGCCCCATGCAAACAATTCACCTGAGGTCGATGCTTGGCAGGGTTAAGCTTGTTCTCATCAGGATCTGCTTCTTTGACCTCTCATTGCCTTCGCACCAGTAACTGAGGTAAGGTCTCATTATAGTTTCACCAGAGAAATTCAGTTTCTGCCCTGAGAGGAAACAGACTATTCACTGAAGGACTTGCGGTTTCTGTGTAATATGCACTGGCATGATCCAGGGGAAGGTGTGTGAGGATGGATTTTGAGAGCGTTGGGTGGAGGACAGTACAATAAGGTAGAGTAGGAGAGAACTGGCATGGGAATATTCTTCAAGTTGGGATTTAACATCTTGGCAAGAACACTTAGGAATGAGACGCTGTATGCATTCCTACTAAGTTTTAATATTAGGCTTCTAACATCTTTATAAGGATTGGTCAAACATAGACTAAATTTGTATTCTTTGAGAATATGGGAAGTTCTCCATCTAATAGCCTTAGGTCATAATCAGTCATTGCACCATGGAGTTCACACTGAACCAAATGAAAGAAAAGATAATATTTCAAGAAGAATCAATGTGTCAGTTATTATGGACAAAAGTCATGAACACTATCAAGATACTACAAACCTAGGCCCAAAATATGAGGTTAATTATTGCATGCACCTTTGAAATGGATGCAGAGTTTGAAGTCTCTAGCAAATAAACTGGTCCTTAGCAGGAGGGTGCAGTTGTCTTAATGCCTTGTAGATTTGGGAAACCATGTTTACTTGTTAGGGTGGAAGATGAATATTTCTGTGATGAGGTTGCAATGGCTTCCTATGATCTTTCAATCTTTGTATTAGCAAAACTACCATGTCAGTTAAGAGACTATAGTCAGGCTGTTTTAAATAACTTTATTCTTAAATTTAACACACTCTTATTAGAAATGCTTTGGTATCAATACAATAAAAATATGCTGGTTTCTCCCCCCACACTGAATTGTGTCAAGTAACTGGAAAAGTTAAGCATTTGTTCTCCCTAGTTTTTTGGGGATTTTTTTCACAAATGATGACTACTGCTTATTCACATGGCTTAATATGGCTATAATTATAATTTTTGGAGTCTCAGGAAAAAAGAAACAAAATACCGAGAAGAGAAGTTGGCAAACGTTTCTTAGTTTCTTCTTCAAAGGATGTTTAGGTAGATGATGATACACATCTCAGATAACTTTTTTCCCCAGTTTCGCCATTCTCATCCTTAAAGCTGAAAATTTAAAAAACAATAGAGAGTTATAAAAGGAGAGCTTTAGTTTTCACTCTAAATGACCATTTCATAGAATGCAGGAAAGTTTGAAACATACCTCAGATGATTTTATCCAACAATGTGAGCATTGTTTTAGTAGCACAAAAAGATAGTAGAAATAATAAGCTATGGTTAACTAGGGCTGAAGCAGGTTCAGAACTAGAAGGAACCTATTTCTATAAAGATTAGAAAAATTAGTAGGGTAAACACAGCGTAAGTTGAGTAAGTATAGGATTAGTGTGCAATTGTACTATTAGCCTTAGACACATTCCTATACATCAATGACCATGTTCTGTTCCTATTTCTGAGCTATGCACTACTAAAAATAAAAAAGTCATTGACATAAACTTTAATTCATGGTTATAATTTAAGTCATCAAACTTGGTTATCCTGGGGGCTCCAACCTTGGATACAGAATGATAAAAACATTTTTCTTTGTGAGTGAAAAAATGTGAACCCAGTTAATAAGAGCTGGAGTGATTATAAAATTATGTCTTCATCAGGTATACTTTCAAATGACAATATATCTTTTGAGCATATGCCACTGCTAATGATAAATATGATGTAAAAACCATTTTTTAAAACATAGATTTAGAATTTGTAATACTCCTCCAATGTTCTGGTATCATGCCCTTAATACTTAGGGTATCAGTATAGCTGCCTGGGTCATGTTCCAAAAGTTGAAAGATGCTTTCAAGGCACTGATCATTGTATTCATGTGTAAATATGGCTCAAGAGCCAGCTGTTTAACTGATTGCAAGATTTCATTTAATGAAAAAAAATTTAAAAAAAGGGAAGGCTCTTTCCCTCATTTTCCAGCCATTTAATTAGTTGTCTATTAACAAATGAAATGATCTCATCTCTGAGGTGCTCTTTTTCATAAATATGAGAAGGGATGGGGGATCCAATACTGTAACAAGACTATGATTATTTGTTGCTGTTGTTGTTATTCTACTTATATGAAATATTTTCATTTAAATGAAGTCAAGGAGCATTCTTTCCTCTGGAATCTTATGGGGAATGGTCATTTCTAAGGTCAGGGTCAAGAATATTTCCTTGAACTTAGGACCAGCTGGGAGAACGTCCTTTACTCTGTAGCCAGGAGGATGGTCTCTGTTGCTGGGAGATGATGGATGGTGGAGCCTGAGGAGAGGACTATACTTCCACAGCAGGAGGTGAACTGAAGGCAAAAGGCAAGGCTTTACGTTTTCTACTCTTGGATTTTATGGACCTCCACCTTGGTCATGCCAAAAATGAGAGTGGGGGAAAGTCCATTTTAAGAGACTTTTTAAAGGTCTCTCTCTCTCTCTCTTTTTTTTAAAGATTTTATTTATTTATTTGACAGACAGAGATCACAAGCAGGCAGAGAGAGAGAGGAGGAAGCAGGCTCCCTGCTGAGCAGAGAGCCCGATGCGGGGCTTGATCCCAGGATCCTGGGATCATGACCCAAGCTGAAGGGAGAAACTTTAACCCACTGAGCCACCCTAGCGCCCCTTAAAGGTCTCCTTTAAGACAGTTATTCCTTACAGTTATTCCTCAATTTGAGATTCAGTAAATCAGGCACAGCCTTTGTGCTATAGACAATTCGTTGAAGTTCTTGAAGGACATCCTAGATGTGCACATCCTTGGGAGGAGGGTGTGCAGTAGCTCACTGTCCAACTTCTTAAGGGAAGAAAATGAATTCTAGGGTGTTAGAGTCTGCTATTTTTTTCTTTAGGCCTATGGCTGGTAGATGGTGTGAGTTTCATGTAGAAGTTTGGGGCCTGAGCATGTTGGCAATAGGAAGGGGTGGCAGGTAAATAACCTGGGCCATCAGCTCTTCTTTATATTTCTGCTTTCTGCTCTTTTCTGATCTTCATCTCCTTCCCTGACAGCAATTCAGACACATAGTTTTGGCTGGTTGAACTTGGTGGAGGAGAGCTTGCCTCCTTACTCTCAGCATTCCTTGGCTCCCAATGATTGCCACAGGTTCGCAGTTTTAACACCAGTAGCATAGGAATCCCTCAGAGCTGAGGTTCCCTGCCTCTATCATCCTGAAATGCTGCAGATGTATCTAAGAGGGGGGAATAGAGCTAGAAGGAATACAAGAGTAGGTTGGTGAGGACTAACTACCAAAAAGCCAGCTGCCTATATGGTGGGCATAGTAGTAAAATCCCAGTAAAGCTTACTGGGACCACTCATTGGTGGCTGTGCCCAGCATTGACCTATACTTTAGAAAATGACCCTGTTACGTTTACATTAGCAGATGGACATAACTTTGCTGAATTTTCTTGTCATGTCTAAACCTGTTCAAAGGTTTTGATTAAGACATATGGACTTCCAGGCTCCACTTTTCAACCTCTTTCTTCCTTTTTTGTGCTCTTTTCCAAGTTCAAAATTGCTGTTATATAAGACTTTCATAACATTTACTCTAAGAGACTTATTATGCCTACCAAGAATATTTTAGCAGGGGGCCTAAAGCTTGGATGAAGGAATTTATTGAGATGATGGATTTTCAAGTATCAAAAAGCATTTTTGGGGTGTTGGGGGAGACGCTTAACCTACATGGTGCTTGTGGAATTGAACTGCACAGGTGGCTATCTGTTCTATGTATATGGATGCCTCCTGAGGCTGAGGGCATATGTCAATATGATACGCTTATTTAAAAACCCCTTAGAAAAATATCAGCTCTGTAATCCATGCACTGAATTTGAAAACAGGATTGTAAAACAATATCATGATGGAAGGCAAGGAATTTGGAGCATTCTGTTTGTAATATGCTTTGATTGATAGTACGGAACTTTGTATTGTTACTTGGTCTGGAAAAGGTCTTCCTGTTTTCATTATTTTAGTTCAGTGGCATGATTAGTGTTGTCTGGAAATGTTAGTCACTTCCTGTCTTTTTCTATGGGGTAAATGTGTTGACATGGGTAGGGGAGAAGGAATAAGGGCATTCGGTGGGAGGTGACTAACATCCAAGTTCAAAAATGGAAGGTTTTATAGTAGGTAATATTACTGCTCTTGACCATAATCAGTGTGATTTTCTTTTCTAAGTCTACTGTGTTGTTGTTTTAAAAATGAATTTAAGATGCAAAATTTGATCAGCAAACAAAATTCATTCTCAAAACGGAGAGGAACATTTAGTTTTAGCAGGTTTTCATTGTGGGGATGCATCACTCAACTATGAGGAAGATAACCGTGTACTTGCCAAGAGGTTAGAAATTCCTCAGGTAATTATTTCAGTGTATGCCTAATTTAACTAACCAAAAGAATGGAAGAAGTCAATTTAATTATATTATTGGCAGCCCCAAATTGAGCTTATGGGTTGCAGAAGAAACCTTCCTGAACTGTGCAAGTACTTCCACACTTCTACAGAATTATCCAGTTCTGCTTGCTGAATTAGCTGAGTCTTGATATTTATTGCTATTTAACAAGAATCCTTCCATTAGATACACTTAAAATTTACCATCCCATCCATTCATCCAGAATCTGTATGTCTGGATAATTTATGTTGGTCTTTAGCTAAGGTTAAGTACAGCTATTATAATTGATTTTGTCAGAATGTTCTTTCTTTCTTTTTTTTTTTTTGTAAGTGAGGAGTAGAATACAATATCCAAGTGGTAATAAGGAATTTAAACCAATGAGCTATCACTTTTGTAGGAAAAAGTGTTATTTTCCATTTAATGCTAAACAAGCTAGATAGCTATAGAACTATAGAGAATGAAAAATATGAGTATGTAGAAAATGGAAAAAATTGCTAAGTTCAGGAAGACTATGGAAAGATAAATGTTACAGATAATTAAAATAAATTGACATTCTGCTTTAAAATGTAGAAAAATTAAGGAAATGAAGTTAGTTTAACTTTAATAAAGTCAGTTTACTTTTAAAGTAACTTTAAACTACTTTCATAGTTCAAACTATGAAAGTAGGGAGAAACAAGATATAGCAAAGTAATAAAATATCACATTGAAAATAGAATTTGTTTCTTTTTTTTTTTCTTGCAAAATTAAGGCAACTTGTTAACTTAGGTAAGATGTTTAAATAACAAAAAGGTACAAACAATTAGCTGGCATCAGTTTCTGGTGGGAAAAGGCGTGATGTAGATGATCCAACATATTAGTGATCCAAATACATTCACAAACAGTACCACACTGTGACAGAAGACAAATTTCAAGTTTCTAAGGTCAATCCATTGATTACTATTACTATTGCACTATCCAAATAAGACAACAGTTGTTTTTTTCATTTCTATCTTTCCAAGTGACTTAATCACTTTAGTTACAGTGACAATAATTCAGGTCATCATGAATTTAAAAAAACCCCAAATCCTTAGCTTGTATTAGTCTATGAGATGGTCAAAAAAGCTGAAAGCAAAAGGGTTTGTTAAGGCAAAAGGAAGGTTGTCACATGATTAAACAGCAGTGGCAAGCCTTATCATTCTCATTACCTGTTAAGGATGGGTCCTCAGTCCCATCTCCAGCCATCTGAACGTCAAGTGGAGAATGAACTGGATTGCCCAAGCTTTCTTCTTGCTCTTTCCGGGATATGGAATTTTTGTGGGGAGATTTGTGGTTTGTGTTTTCGTAGGGATTAACTTCTGCTCTCTTTCTAGGAAGTGGTGTTGGTGTGGCAGGCTGGTAAACCTGGCTGCAGGGAGCTACGGGATGGTAAGATGGTTTCTCAGCGGCCCCTTCACCCTCCTCCTCATCATCAATCACAACCAGCTCGGCATGGATGATCCCGTCATACCCTGTCAGAAGCTTCTTTTCTTCTTCATTGTCTTCTGCCTGCTGATACCCCATGAAAATCATTGTCACAGGTTCTGAATCAGCCATATCAGAAGGCAGGGAATGAACGATATTATATCTAATATCTTCCTCATCCTCCTGGCAAGCAGGAGAAGAATCCTGGTGTTTTGACTTTCCAGCTAGGGCTTCACTGGGACTCAGTCTTGCCTCTGGAGAAGCCATATATTTGTCCTGGATCGTGTTGGATTCTTCCCAAGGAGTCATCAGCCTCCTTTGTAGAGTGTGGGGCATCTCCTCAACTCGTTGAGTCATTGATCGGGGTTGAGGTATGGGCCGAACGGGGCTGACATGATTGAAGCTGTTGCCCCTCCCCTCTGAAAACCCATTGTCCAGATTGTTTACGGATTCATTCATATCATTACCCAGTGCATTAGCTTTCATCTTTATCCTTTCTTGAAAGTTTGGTCCAGGAGTTACCTTCTCCCTCTGTGGAGTCGTAGGCCTGCAGAATGGATTGGCGTAGACAGGCTCATGATACTCTGTTGGGGATTTAGAGTTTCTCTCTGTGGCTTGTCTCAAAAGTTCCTCCACCTCAATTGGGGCCAGGCCATTGGTGCCATTGTATGCTGCACTATGATTAGAGCTTACTGCATATACTGACTTTTGCCCATCGTCGTAAACTTTTATTCCTGTACCTTTAAAGTCATCTGAGGGGAGAGGTATTGAAGACAGGACTGTGCTTTCTCCAGTTTTCAAGTCTTTTTCAACTTTAATTTCCATGGCATACAAAGCTGTTGAGAGAGAAATTTGATCTCTGATGTAGTTAAAATTTTCTCTTCAAAAGTATAGCCTGCTTTCACAGTGTGTTTTTATGCTAAGTATACTCTTTGATATTCTTTTATGTGAGATGTTGTTGTCTGTTTTTACAACTTTTAATTGCATTCGTTGTATAATGGCCAACATGGTAATGACATAGGTCTTTACGTAACGATGCGTGGGATGACTGAGAAATGGGATTGAAAAGCTGATTGGAGAAGAGAAGCTGATGATTCCAAACAGTAAGGCTCAAAATATTATATACCAAAAAGTATTTTATTTATAAATAATAAATCTGACAAGACAGATAGATTATACTCTTACATTATTCAATGGGAGGAATCAGACCTCTTTTTTAGTTAGGAGGAATATGTAGCACTAGGCATTGCAACAGGTAAAAGGCCTAGCACAGTATATTTTGTTAAGTTACATCCTTGCTGTGTGGGCCAGTAGCCCACTGAAATTATAGAGGAGTGTTCTAAAGTTTCCACAGCAGGAAGCTTGTTTAAATGCAGAACAGCTATTGAAGAGGGAGGAGGGAGGTAAGAATCATGTGCTTCTCCTTCTGCCTTTTTTTTTTCTGTTTCTTTTGCTCCAAATTTCAAGTAGTGGGGACAATAGAGCGGTATCAGCTGAACTGAAAACAACTGAACTGGAGAGCACTGGGTAGTAGAGCTCTGCTGCATGGCCCAGGCAGATTCCTTATGACTGGAGTTTTAAGAACCAATAGGAATCTGGGCCAAATGACAATGTGGCAGTGCTTACTTCCGTTGTGACCTCCTACCTCCCTTTCTGGACCCATCTCAGATTCCATACCTCCTCCTCAGTAGCCTGGTGGTTCTTGGCCTTCCCTAACTACCCAACTAAAACTGCAACCCACCTCCACGAGGGCACAGATTGTTGCTGTTTTATCCACTCCTGGACTCCTAGTGCAAGAACTGAGCTTGCCATGTAGTACATGGTCACTAAATATTCTGTTGAATATTTAAAGGAATGACTGTTCCCTGCCTGTGGAGTGTGGCTTCTTTTTCTAGTCTAAACTTCAAAGGTTCCCACCCTGCCCCCAGACAAGCCTTCATTTTGTCTGGAGGCTTTGAAGTATGTTTTATGAAAATCACTCCCACATGGGGGTAAATCATATCTAAAGTTTCCAAGGTGATATTTTTATTTTCATAAAGGACCTTAGTAATCCAAGAGAGTGTCTACGAGATGGAGTACTTGGGGAGAGAGATTTTTGAACAGGGGAGCTTTGCTTTTAAGTTTGTCTCTTTCAAGTCTTGACCTTCTTTGCCTCTACCTAGTTTGCATAAATACTGTAACCCCTTTATCCCTACCAATGCAAGTGACTCGGATAACTCTTGGAACTTTGTAAAATGGACCATTGCTTCACCTGAAGCATCAGATGTCTTAGCAAGTTGCTAATATCTGACATTGTAAAATCTGAATTTGAGAACCCGCATTTGGATATAGATTTTTCATATACCTTTTCTGTTTTGTTCATCATCTTCTATTCCTTCATTTCTTTCCTTCCTTAATCTGGAAGGCACGTAGGATTTTGGAAGGTCAGGGATATTAGCATAGATGTCTTCAATTGACTCTGTAAAATTAATATTAATTCAAAATACATTTAGGATATATAATAATGAGAAAGATTTCTGTGAGTTTATTTAAAAATGTCATAGTTAGCCATAAAATAGGATGTTTGGAAACATACCTTCTGATGTTTCTTCCTTTTCCACCTTCACAGACTATAAGAAAAAAGAATCCTCCGTGATTAATACAGTTAAAACATAAATTCTAAATGTGGATATAGTTTAAAGAATTATATACTATTTGTGGACTCATTCTGGGAGGAGCTCATAGTTTAAATGTTAATGCTCACCTTTATTATATCTTCTGTTGTCCTTTCAACTGATTTTAGTTTCCTTAAAATTGCCTCTTCGTTGGTTGAGATTTGGAGCTCAGCCTTTTCAAGATCTTGGATTTCTTTCTCAAGTCTGACAACAGAAAGATATGCTTTTCATTGCTTAAGGCACTACAGAGTTCCCAAATATATTTTCTCCATATATACACTTTCCTTGGAATACTGCATGTAAATATCTGGGTACCTTTTAAGAACATAGCATCACACCAACCACCACATTTATTACATATAAGGGATATGACACCTGACTTTGATTTAACAGTTTTTAAATCAAGTTGAAACAAAAAATTTTTCTGACAAAGGGAATTCTTAGGTAAAGTGTTTGAACCTTGCCTCATTTTCTTTATTGCAATTACTAATGTTATGTCCAAATAATTAGAGAAATTTCTTTTATAAAGAGACTTAAGTTTAAAGTTGAACCAAAAGGAATGGTTCATTGGTAGTTATTATGTAGCTCACCAATTTTCTTACCTAAGTCTTTATATAAATTATTTGGAGAAAGCATTATAATTACTTTTTTTTCTAACCAATCAACACTTCATAAGACTATAATGTTTAGAATTAATTTAATAATCAAAATTATCACTTCGAAACCCTGTGTATCCTATCACTGGAAATGACATCTCCTTTTAATTTTATAATTTCCCAAGAATTGTGCCATATTATAATGAGTGGAACAGAGACATGAGAAATGGACAAAGCCTAGGGTAGTGGACTCAGTTGCTGCTGTTTATAGAGACTACATTTTCCGGAGGGGGGAAAAAAAAGCACACATAGCCTGATGAAATGTAAGGGAACTTATAAGGACAAAGAAACAGATATTTGATATTGGACTGTCACAAACATTTTGAGCTGGAATCTTGACCAGAGTGCAGCTGCATATCCGATTCAAGTTAACATCGGGGTGTGTTGTCATGAATTCTGTCCTGTATAAAAACATCAGGCATGGCACTCATAAAGTTAGTAAGGCTGACCCTTGGCTACCACGACATATGCATAGTTTCTCAGCCAAATGCTCTAAACTCCAACGTCAGCTGCCTCTGGGAATGGCTGATTAGGCAGAGCAACTAGTCCAGGAGGTGAGAGCCAGGGGTATTCACATCTGCTATGGTAATTGTCAGTTTTCTTGACTTCCTTCTTTAAGATGATTATGGATCTGGGAGTTCAAAAATCTTGTGCTATTGTCACATCAGTAAGAGATGAAGATATGGTCTGCTTAACTATTCTCCTACTCATTGCTTGAGCTTCAAAATTCTGACTTTCCTGCTGCCTCTGGCCATTGGTGATTGGCTATTTGTAACTAAGGAAGATTTATCATATATCATAGAACTCCAGGTAAAATGTAGTACTTTTGTTTTCTTAGAAGTTACTGAGGTGTGATTGTTATCCTAGAGATCAATGGAACAGAACAGAGAACTCAGAAATGGACTCTCAACTTTATGGTCAACTGATCTTCAACAAAGCAGGAAAGAATATCTAATGGAAAAAAGTCTCTTCAAAGATATTGGAAAAATTGGACAGCCACATGTAGAAGAATGAAACTGGGCCACTTTCTTACACCATACACAAAGATAAACTCAAAATGGATGAAAGACCTAAATATGAGACAGGAATCCATAAAAAATCCTAGAGGAGAACACAGGCAACATCTATGACCTCTGGCTGTAGCAACTTCTTGCTAGACATATCTCCAAAGGAAGTGGGGCACCTGGGTGGCTCAGTGGGTTAAGCTGCTGCCTTCGGCTCAGGTCATGATCTCAGAGTCCTGGGATTGAGCCCCGCATCGGGCTCTCTGCTCAGCAGGGAGCTTGCTTCCTCCCCTCTCTCTGCCTGCCTCTCTGCCTGCTTGTAATCTCTGTCTGTCAAATAAATAAATAAAATCTAAAAAAAAAAAAAAAAAAAAGGAAGAGAAAAAGAAGCAAAATGAACTACTGGAACTTCATCAAGATAAAAAGCTTTTGCACAGCAAAGGAAATAGTTGACAAAACCAAAAGACAACTTACTGAATGGGAGAAGGTATTTGCAGATGTCTTATAAGATAAAGGGCGAGTATCCAAGAACTATAAAGAACTTATCAAATTCAGCACCCAAAGCCCAAATGATCTCGTCAAGAAATGGGCAGAAGACACGAACAGACATTTCTTCAAAGAAGATACAAAAATGACCAGCAGACACAAGAAAAAAATCTCAACATCACTCAGCACCAGGGAAACCACAGTGAGATACCATTTCAATCTTGTCAGAATGGCTAAAATTAACAAGTCAGGAAAAAACAAATGTTGGTGAGGATGCAGAGAAAGGGGAACCCTCTTGTACTATTTGTGGGAATGCAAGCTGGTGCAGCCACTCTAGAAAACAGGATGAAGTTTCCTTGAGAAATTAAAAATAGAGCTACCCTATGACCCAGCAATTGCACTACTAGGTATTTACCCCAGAGATACAAACGTAGCGATCTGAAGGGGCACCTGCACCTCAGTGTTTATAGGAGCAATGTCTACAATAGCCAAACTGTGGAAAGAGCCCAGATTTCCACTGATGGATGGATAAAGATGTGGTGTATTATATAAGGGAATATTATTCATTCATCAAAAAAGTTGATATCTCACCATTTACATCAATGTGGATGGAACTGGAGGGATATTATGCTAAGTGAAATAAGTCAATCAGAGAAAGACAATTATCATATGGTTTCACTTCTATGTGGAATTTAAGAAACAAAGCAGAAGATCATCGGGGAAGGGGAGGAAAATAAAATAACATGAAGTCATAGAGGGAGACAAACCATAAGAGACTCTTAACTATAGGAAACAAAGTGAGGGTTGCAGGGATGGGATAACTGCATGATAGGCATTAAGGAGGGCACATGATGTAATGAACATTTGGTGTTATATGCAATAGATGATGATATCTGAACTCTATATTAGAAACTAATGATGCACTGTATGTTAACTGATTGAATTTAAGTTAATTTTTATAAAAAAGTCTATCTCCATCCATTGTAGCATGTCTGTCCATCAGTGAAATTATGGGCATGCATGTTGGTTGGGAGAATGGAAAAGTCCATACTAAAAGTGATAGATCGGGATGACTTTGTTTCTGCTCTTCACCACTTTTGAGAACCATTTCCTTTAACCTCCTTGAAACTTGGTTTTGTAGCATAAACAATGAGCAAATGGTATCTGCCTTACTTTATACAGAAATTTGGTGAAGCTAGGAAGAGGTGATGTATATGATTGATATCAGATGTTAAGTGTTATTTTAATGTAATTATTAAAAGTTTTCTGCCATATGCTGTGTTTCTTTCTCCTTCTACATCTTGTCTCACAGGGTCCTTTACACAATAGCATGTTTGAGATAGTCTAATGAGGAGCCTTTGAGTAGAATATGAGGCTGTTCAAATCATTGCTACAAGTAGCTCTTGGACTGCAGGATTCACCTGTGGAACCAATGGACAAGGGTTTAAACACTGGTTCATATTCTATCTTATTGTGTGACCCTAGAAAAGTCAGCAGACCTTGCTAAGCCTCATTATATTAATTCATTCATTCATTCAAAAGTATTTGTTTAGCATCTATTTTGTCAATGAAAATTAATTAACAATTAATTAGGCCATGACTAAATTTTGTCCTGGGCCCAGTTTTAATAATTAATTTTAATTAATTAACTAATTAATTATGTCAATGGTGACATGAGAAAACAGCTAGATATAAAAATCAGGGGGCTCCTGGGTGGCTCAGTGGGTTAAAGCCTCTGCCTTCAGCTCGGGTCATGATCCCAGGGTCCTGGGATCGAGCCCCACATGGGACTCTCTGCTCAGCGGGGAGCCTGCTTCTCCCTCTCTCTGCCTACCTCTCTGCCTACTTGTGATCTCTGTCTGTCAAATAAATAAATAAATAAAATCTTTAAAAAAAAAAATCAGGAGCTCAGAGAAGTCTGGGTTTGATTTTAAATTTGGGAGTTAGTGGGGCACCTGGGTGGCTCAATCTGTTAAGTGTCTGCCTTCTGCTCAGATCATGATCCTATATCCTGGGATTGAGCCCCGCATGGCGCTTCCTGCCCAGTGGGGAGTCTGCTTCTCCCTCTTCCTCCACCTCTGACCCCCTACTCGTGCTTGCTCTCTCAAATAAGTAAAATCTTAAAGGAAATAAATCTGGGAATTGGTATTTATGGAATTTCCTAGAAAGTCAGGGTTACCAAGGGCTGAATCCTGGAGCAATTAAGCATTTAGAGATCTGGGCAATAATACTAGTTCACAAGGTATAATAAAGAATGAAAGAAATAGCAAGTATTCAGCAAATGCTAGTTTCTTCCTGTTTCTTCCCTTTCCATATGTGGAGCACAGAGACAGATTCTGGATCTGTTTGGCCAATTACATCTCAGGGACTTAGAAAGACACTGTTATTTGTAGTTGTTTTCCACTGTAGAGAGGCCTATGGGTAATGTAAAGAGATGTGATTTTCATGGATGTCTTTAGACTAAAAAGGTAGGAGTATGAGGTTGAAAGCCTGCTAACCTCATCAAAGTATCTGCTAATGAATGTTTTTGAAGGTTTTTCAAGTCACTGGGTGAAAGACGCATTAATATGAGGTTGTAGTCAGATGACACATCTGTTCATGAAAACCAAACAGAAACAAACAAACACCCTCTTTCTGTTCTTTATCATTTACTCACAGCCAACTGTCAGTTAAATCGCATAATAAGGAAGCTTCTTGGTGCTAATTACTTAGAATCACAAACCTCTACAGGAAATGCTTACCGATACAGAGCATTTCCTAAAATTGTCACGTCAATGCAAAACTCTATATCCCATTTTTATATGTTGATTTGTTACTTCTGTATATTATTTGTGGACAAAATAAATAACATCCAAATATAAATATTAGAGATTTGTTCCTCCAGAAAAGCTTTCTAACAGCTCACCATGCCAGCGGAAGTGATGAGAAACCCAGAAAAGAGTAACAGAGCAGGTACCTGGCTGCTGCTGGCCTCCCTCTCCCAGGGAAGGCACTATAGTAGTCTGACAATGGAAGAAAAGGAGAACTAAGGAGCTCCACACTAGATAATGCACCAAGTTTCTGAGGATTGCCTGTTCTTAAAGAACCTAAAACAAAAATTGCAGGGGGCCTGGGTGGATCAGTTGGTTAAGCGTCTGCCTTTGGCTCAGGTCATGGTCCCAGAGTCCTGGGATAAGGAGCCTACTTCTCCCTCTGCCTGATGCTCCCCCGATTGTGCTCTCTCTCGCTCTCTGACAAATAAGTAAAATCCTAGAAAAACCTCCCAAAACAAAACAACTCCCCCCACACACAAAAATTGCAGCTGGTATGTAGGCACTATTTTTGTGTATATAGCACGGTGGGTTGATCTTCCTACCAAGGACATCTGGCAATGCTGGAGACATGTTGGTTTTCATATCTTGAAGACTTGCTACAGGCATCTGGTCGGCGGACACCAGCGACCCTGCTAAACATCCTAAGAGGCGCAGAACTATCCTTCATGACAAAGACTTCTCTGGTCCGAAGTGCCAATGGTGCTGAGGTTGAGAGACCCTTGACAGGTGCTGGTAGGTGCTTGATACATGCTTCATAAGGGATTTTTAAAATATCCATTTCTCTGATATTTTTACTTTCTTGCCATTATTTCTCTTTTCCATATAGCTAATATGGAATCCAAACTAGTATTTGTTGAATAGAATTTAATCAGTCTTATTTTCATTTAAAATTACTATTTGGGTTCATTTTCATTTCAAATTTCAGGGCACCAGGGTGGCTCAGCGGATTAAGCCACTGCCTTCGGCTCAGGTCATGACCTCAGGGTCCTGGGATTGAGCCCCGCATCAGGCTCTTTGCTCAGCAGGGAGCCTGCTTCTCTCTCTCTCTGCCTGATTCTCTGCCTACTTGTGATCTTTCTCTCTCTGTCAAATAAATAAATAAAATCTTTAAAAAAAAATTTCTCTGTATCTATATCTATCTATGCATTTATTGATTTTCTTCTGGCTCCGTGACCATTCGTAGTGAAGAGAATATTTAACCTTGATTTAAAGCTCAAAAAGAATTTGGAGCTTAAATAAGGGACTTATATTTAATCCTTTTCCAAAAGTTTTGGGTAGAGACAAAAATTTAGCAAGTATAAATGAAGTACTGGGGAAATTTGTGTGTGTATATAGATCTGTGCATGAGTATATATATGTGTGTTTGTAAGTTCATCATATTACACACATACAAAAACATATATATGTGTGTAAATATGAGGTTTTAGTTTTAGATATAAAAATAGAAATGTATATATATGTAAAGCTCTTTTGTACATGGAAAGCTTTTGGGGAGGTCACTAGGGGATAATTGTCTAACCTTCACCTGCTTATCTCTCAGCAGGTGGGTTAGAATTTCCATAAGTGCCACCATGCCCGTCTTTAAAAGGTATTACCTTTCTGAATGGGAATTGAGCTCCCAGAAATGCTGATTCAGTTTGAGGAGCAACAGGCAGGCGGACAAAGAGAAATATCCTTCTTTGTACCTCCTGGGCTGTTAGGCGGGGCCTGATGGATGAGTTAGCACCTCTCACGATTTCTGAGAGAGGGTGGGCAGGCATCGTGTGCCAATTTAGATAAGCAGAGTACATGGAAAAGGATTTGTAATGCTATCCATTATTGGAATCTTTCTTCTCCTTGCCTATTTGCTGGGAAAAAATAGGGTTATTTTCAAGAGCTCCCTAGGTGAAAGCAGATAGCTTTCATTTCGTGCACTGTTCTAGTAATAACCTCCCTTAATCATCACAAAGTAATGTCCCCAATCCAATTTCAACATGTAATTTTTTGTCTTAGAAAAAGGACAACACCTAAATGCTGGACGCATCAAGAAGGGCTATTTCAGGAGGCAATTTTTCTGCTGCTAAGTGTCCATTTATCTCTTTCAGTTTTGGGGGGTGGTTAACAAGGACTAATAACCTAATGAAGTTTGCCACTGGGACCCAAAAGGCCAGAACTCGGGAGATTTACATCCTACCTTCCATCCTTTTATTTGCTAGTAATTATAACAACCTCTAAAATGTACTGAGTACCTACACTGTATCAGACGTTGTCCTAATTAGTCCTCCCAACAACCCCCTGGAGCACCATTATTAGTTCCGTTTGACAGATGAGCAAGCAGAGCACCTAGACAGGCAATTGGCCTGGAGGCTTACAGGTGGCTTGTTGCAGCGCAGAATTTGAAATCAAATCTCCACCGACAGTCTGAGCTTTTAACAACTTTCTAATTAACCACTATGGGAACACAACTTTAAAAAGTGGATTCCTGTGAACTTAGACGCAATATTCATTTTGCAAAGCAGTGTCAAAGGATTTCTTGTTTCCTTTCATAATAAAGAGAGAGAAGATTGACATTCAAGTGTTGACTCATCACATATAAAGATAATATTTCTGTCCTGGCCTTCATTAGGGTCACTGTGTTATACTAGGAATTTTTCTGCTTAGTGGACAGCCAGAACAGGATTAAAGTCAAGACTTTGTCTCCTTCCTTCTTCCTTCCTTCCCTCATTCCTTCCTTCCTTCTCTATCCTTTCTTTTCTTTTCTTTTTTGGCTGCTTGAGTTTGGATTTTGGTAGAAGTTCTTAGAACAGTCTCTTCCAGAGTCTGAGGTTTCACTCAGCTCTGGTACTTTATAGAGAGCCTTTCTTTTTTCGAGAACAAAACTATTGTTCAGAGTCATAGGTCTTAAATAAAAGCTGGTTGGTGTAATTTGATTATAAAGCTGCAGTTTGAAGGTAATCACTGATGCTATGCTTGAAATTAAGTTTATGACTGGCTTTAGCCAGATACTTTGAAAGGACTGATGACCTGTTTGCCTCTTGGGGGCCCATGCTGTCTTATGAAAAGCAAGCACTGCACCCAAAGAGCACCCCATGATCACTTCTCTGGGATGGTGTGAATCAGCAGGACTTCATCCAGGTTGTGCTACCTCTGTCATACCTCTGAAACCAGTTGATGGACGTGCTAGCAACACCTCACCAGCCCCACCCCAAGCTAGACAAAGAAGGACCCAGTTTCTTTTGGGACTCACAGGCTCTCAGAACGTGTTTGCTTCCAGCAGATGTTGAATGCCTCCTGGAGTGGTGAGCAGTTGTAATCTTTGACTCTTCCCTTGGGTGTAGATTCTCTTTCCTTTCTTTCCCACAGAATCTTGGGAGAACAGGAGGTGGCTGGTGGCTTACCTACATTTGTGATTATTTTGTGGGAAGGTCTACTTTTTTGTTTTCACTTCTACCCATGGAAACAAGAAAGTGAACCCAAAGTTAACCAAAGCTAACACACTTGGCTTACTTACTCAGCCCAACCAAGTTCCGGTTTTCTTATTTAGTGAATCTTATTTAGTGAAACATAATTTCTTATTTATTGAGTTCACAAAAGGTTGTCTTTGAGAGGGGAAAGGAATCATGTTTATAAGCCCCTAGCACAGGGTGCGACGTGGAAGAATTAGCTGGTAATGTAGTAGTTAGCCTTTTCTCTTCCTAATCTGCTAGGGAGAGGAGGACCATCTAGGACAACTCCAATAAAGAAAATCTACCAGGTCCATTTGGATATTTGATCTTCAACTTTAATATCAATGATTTTGGAGCAAGTGTGGGTTTACTATAGCTTCAGGGACACACCCGTCTTTAAAAATACAGTTCTAGACAGAAAACCAACATAACACTCCAGCATTATTAGAATTTTCATAATATTTATGGAGATGGTGTCTATTTAACAAATGTTATCTATTTTATAAATGAGATAATAGGTCAGTCTGTTTTGACAACCTGCTAATTCCCCCTCACCCCAATCCATTTCTCCTGTTCTTTGTAGTAATAGAAGACCTTGAGTTTTATGTATTTCCCTAGGTATCCTGCCATTTCCCGGTCTCTTTTTCATTTAAATGGTGCCATGTGACTAAATTCTGGCTAATAGGATATTAGCAGAAGTGACCTCTGCAATTTTCAGGTCATACCTTTAAAATAGAACTGTTTGCCCTGCATTTATACTCTCCTTCCTACAATGGAATGTGAACATGGCGATGGTGAGCTGTCTTTGGCCATCCAATCGTGGGCATTGTTTGGAAGCAAAACAAGGGGACAGAAAGAAACAGGGTCTCTCTATCATTTATCATCTCATAGGACATTACTTCTCCTCTTCCCTTGCTAAAATTATTATGGATTGTGAGAGAAATGAACTTTTTAGTCTTGTTTAAGCCATTGCTTTTAATGAATCTTTTACAGCATCAAAACCAGTATACTAAATATTGCATTGCCTTATGGGGATGAATCTTTGAGTCACCACTTGGATGAGATTTTTCCATATTTTTTCTTTGATTTGCAAAATTACTCATTAGTACCTTGCATTTCTGGTAGTTAGCCAGTAAAAATAGAAAAATAAATCAGCTTTGTGCAAAGCGGTTAAGGAATTTATAAGTTTCTAGATGATCTATCAAATCTGACATGGTTTATATGGACTATAGCTAGTTATTATTGAATGGCTAAGGTTTATAACAAAAAAAGAAAGATCTTTTTATTTACTTTTTAACCAAAACTCAGTTAAATTTATAGCATTGGAATCGTGACAAGATACTACTGAGTATATGTAGACGATGACTTTAACCCGGTAATCTTAAAGGAACATTTTTTTTTGATTTTTATTTATTTATTGACACAGAGAGATCACAAATAGGCAGAGATACAGGCAGAGAGAGAGAAGGGGAAGCAGGCTCCCTGCTGAGCAGAGAGCCTGATGCGGGACTTGATCCTAGGACCCTGAGATCATGACCTGAGCCAAAGGCAGAGGCTTAACCCACTGAGCCACGCAGATGCCCTAACCCAGTAATCTTGATTGCACTGTGTTGGTCATATGTAATGGACAAATAAGTGATTACTAATGGATCAGAGGTTAAAGATATTTTATCTTGATAGATAGTTTGCTTCATAGAATTATCAAACTATATTTTCTCATAAAATTGAGAACATGTAGTCTAGTAGAAGGTGTGCTTCTTTGTTTTATTTTTAAAAACTAGAGGTCTGTTAAATTTCATTGAACATTTAACACACTGTTTAAAAGCACTTACTACATGTCAGGCATGTTTTATTCACCAAACTGAAATAAAAGTATATCAAAAAAGATGAAGAATACTTCTCTGCACAGGCATAGGACAAGAATTTGCCTTTGCCAAAGGGCATGGGTCTAATAAGGAAGAGCTAACCCACCAGTGCAAACAATCACATGCTATGGCTAAGCATGCCAGAGAATTAAAGGGCATTTGGCGTACGACACCCAGCATGCCCTGAGCCAGATCTGTTGCCTCTAATCCCAAGCATTTAAGAACAGGAGGAGCACTACAACACAGCAACTTCAAGATAACAAGAGGCAGAGAGCTAGCCCAGCAGTGACACTGAAAAAGTATCAGTCTGCTCTGGTAATTGGGAAGAGAGCAGATGTTTAGAAAAGCTGAATAATTTATAGTTACATGCGAGCAGCTTTTGCATGGGTGAATCTCATCTCCTAATATAACTTGGCAAATATTAATAATTATCTCATGGGCAGATGATACTGATTTGAAACTGCCATGTAGGCAGGTAATGTTAGAAGATAATAATTCAGTAGAAAAGCAAACCCTCTTAATCAGAATCATATTTTGTAAATTAAGGGTTTCATTTGCCACGAAAAATAAGAAACCAAACTGGTTTTCAGAGAATCAGCCACTTTCATGTGCAGATTACAAACATAATTTTCAAATTAATGCAAATAAATGCATGCTCTGGAGGTTGGTGTGGTATGGCAGATTGGTTAGTTATGGGCTTCTTGAATGTTCTGGTAGGACAGAAACCGGATGTGTGGCTTTTAATTAGAGCCTGGAAAGAGCCTTGTTGTACATGAGAAACACTTAATAAGAGTTAAATAATTTGAATGATAATGATTCAAATTGACCTCTCCATAGGTGTCATGAGTTTCCCAAGTGACCTTTAAATACTGTTATCACCAGGTCATGGCAAGTTAGCTGCAAATAGGCTTATTCATGATTTGGGGAATCTTTCTTCTTTAAAAAAAAAAAAAGTTGTAGGAGAAAATATTTTTAGTGAATAAACCACTTGTAACCATATTATGAAATGACAAAACATATCCAATGATGTATACAGCCGCTGACTCTCTCTACTCAGAAATAATGACTGGCTTTGTGCCTGCCAACCCTTAGCCTTTGCCTCCCACAGTATTGTAGAGCAGCCACGAATAATCGTTTCTGCTTTGCTTTTAGTATGAATTGTTCATATTTGATACCAAGAACAGAACTCTATTATTTGAAGACCAATAAATATAATTTCCAACCTTAATATAACATAGAATAACCAACAATGATCAGTTTGCCTGGGGTGGTCTGAATGGACTAAATGACACTTGCTTCGTGGTAGACAAAAGATGCTTTCCAAGGGGCGTGGTGTGGAAGCTTTCTGAGCTGATAAATTTAGCCAAGGGGCTGCAGCTGGGGTGGGGGACACTCTTGGGCCATGGGAGGGCTACACCCTTTGGTAGCACGTTATACAAAAGGCTCTCTGCTTTTGAACATTCCTTATGACCATGACCTGAAGTATGGATCACTGAAACCAACTGCCCTCCCACTTTCTTCTTTGTTCATATACTCCTTTCTTCCTTCTTGACTCATGTCAACACGGCCAAAGTTTTATGACATCCATACTAATGGTTTTAAATTTGTGTTTCGAGGACTGAATGTTGTTTTGAATGCAATAATCAATGTAAAATACTTTGAAAAGTTCAAAGATCTAAAGAGAGGTAAATGTAAATAATAGTTGCTTTGATGCACTTAGGATTCTCAATCTCCTCTGGAAGATAAAGATGGGTTCAAAGTGAGGGCTTCTCTATAGATGTTTATTGAACTGAATAGAGAACAAGCAGAGTGAGTCATGATGGAATGATCTACAGTCAGAAAGATCTATGTGTGACTCATGGCTTGACTGTTACCAGGTTTACAGCTTTCTGTGGTTTAGTGTCCTTATATGTGACATAACGCCAATCAGACTTCCCCCAGAGAATTGTCACTCTCAGAAAATTCTTAGGACATAATATGTGCTTCGTAAAGGGCAGCTGTTATTATTGAACTTCAGTGGAGTGGTATTATTCTAATCTACATTTTGGCCTACCACAGTGGGAGAGTATTTATTCTATGTGAATTTAACCCTTATTGCTACTAACCTATGAATGAGACTGGCAGGTGTGAACAACGGAGAAGTCTAGAAGGCGGGGAATAAGGAAATAAAAGAGCATATGAAAGAGGGGAAGGGTGACAAAGTGAAGTGATGGTGAGCTATCAACAGTGACCTCAAAAACCAGAAGTATGACTGTCATGTAATTTTGCCCTTGACTCAAGATAGTTGGATCTTATTCTTTATTTTTTAAAGATTTTCAAGGCTTTCCTTTTTAGTTGCTTAGTGTTTAAGTCATTGTGTAGTCTTTTTTTTTTTTTTTAAGATTTTATTTATTTATTTGACAGATAGATCACAAGTAGGCAGAGAGGCAGGCAGAGAGAGAGGAGGAAGCAGGCTCCCCGCTGAGCAGAGAGCCCGACATGGGGCTTGATCCCAGGACCCTGGGACCATGACCTGAGCTGAAAGCAGAGGCTTTAACCCACTGAGCCACCAGGTGCCCCCACTGTGTAGTCTTTAGCTGGTCCCTTTCATAGTTGGTATTTTAAAGTCTGGCCATCCATTTAGCCAACCATCCATCCATCCATCCATCCATCATGCATATTTTTCCATTAATTATTAAATATGTAGTGACAGGTATTCCCTACTATGTACTAGGCTTTCTCTGTTGGGGGTTGGGGATAGATTTCTTCCTTTTTATTTATTTATTTATTTATGCTGGAAATTTGATTTATTTTGCTCTTTTTGTGAAATTTAAAAATCTCCTGAATTAAAAATTATCAGAATATCTGGGAAATTAAAAACAACAACAGATGAACTCTCGCAAGCCTGATAAACCAATTAGTCAAATATGGAGAGTGAAAAACATGCTTGGAATGATTTTGACTCATGTAATTGCTTCAGAATCATTTCTTAAGTGTTTCTAAGCAACAGCAAATTTAAGAAGAAGAAACAAATGCTAGGTCCTCTTTCTCTCTCTCTCTCTTTTCCTCCTTTCCCTTTCTCTTCTCTCTCGCATTGTCACAGAAGAGCAGACTGTGTCCCTCTCTCTCACAATGTGACGTTAGCTTCGGCTGGCTGGGTCAGAGCAAGAAGGCAGAAACATTTAGAATGTGATTATTTTTCATGCAGCCTTCCTCGCTTTGTTGGATGAACCATCAGTTTCATTAAGGTACAGCTGGCCTTCACAGGTAGATCTGAGCATCAGGTAGGGGTGCAGTACGGATAGAAATCACGAGATGAACTTTGATAAATTATAACCAGCAACAAAGTCATTTAACCTTTATTTTTCTACATCAGGCCTTTGGGATCCATTTTGAAATCGAATCTTGCCTGCACTTTTTTGAGTTAACTGGGTAGATTATTGTTTTATATGATAGTGAGCAGAATGCATTTCCTAATACTGCATCTCCATTTGTGGAGGAATTTCCCTTAACTTACGTGGGGGTGGTGGTAGCTGCAGTTATGGCCTGTGCTTCAGATTTTCTCATGGCAAAGAGTCACAGAGAAATCCACTCCTTCATGCAACTTACTGTTAGCACCATATGGGCAGGCATTTCCTAACCATTTGGAGACAAATGAAAGCTCATTAAAGGAAAGTGGAGGGTCAGAAGGGTACTTTGGACTATGAAAAAAAAATCCTTACTAGAGAACATTAATCATAAGTAGATAATCCTTCTCAAAGGGGAGGCAGTGCGTTTGCCTCATTCTCCTTGGCAGTTAACCTTTTGCATTTTATGCTTATGGCACTTCTGTCAGGCGCTCTTTGTGCTCCAATTAAAGTCAGAGGTCTTTGGACATAGTTCAAAAAGTAGCAAGTGTCTGGAGGGCAGCGTGATGCAAGGCATTTTGGCAGAGGGAGTCACGGAGAGCAGTTGGGCAGCTGTATAGGAAAGAGGAATCTAGAATGTGAATGACATGGCTCCTTTGGATACTTCTGAGGGTGCTCGGAGTGGTGGCGGGGGGGGGGGGGGGGACGGTAATTTTGGGTGTAGGCTATTGGATGGAGGAAAGCAACAGATGTGACAGAAGAGGATTTTTAAGCCGGCCAACGAATGTGTGCACATGCTGTCTGGACGGAGAAGTCAGTGTTGAATTTGCACCTGTGCCTATAATCAAGAAGTAAATGGTTCACTGGTCACAGCAAGAACAGGGCTCATTTGGGAGGCAAATTGAAACTCTATTTAAGCAAAGTGATTCAGAAGGAGATGTTCAATACCATTTTCCTCCTGGGAACATTTCTTCCTAAGGCGTTAATCAGGGCAACAGGCAAAATACTCACTAACATTGTTCCAAAGCTAAGAATGTGTCTCTGAGACAAAAACCATGGAAACCTACTTATTTTCTGAAATGTTGCCTCTCTGAAAGAAAAGATGAGAGGATGAATAATCAGACATGCTTTACTTAAAGGTTGGGTGTGAGTCAGGGGAACTTTGGGTGTGCTCAATATAGCAGGGTCATCTGAATGTCTGTATGAAATGATGCATGCAGGAGAGTGAAATCATAGCATGGATTGGAAATGAAAAGTGCTGTAAAAGGGTGGTAGCATTTACAGGATTGAACTAATGTGAAATTTGTCTGCAGGATCTGGGACATAACTTATTTTTATAATGAAGACTTAATTAAATTTTAAATCCTGGGTCTTAATTTTTTAGTTACATGAGTCAAGACAAGTTAGGATCTACAAAAGTCATCTTTCTCACTTATTGAATGTTACCTACCTCATAAGGTGGTTGTGAGGAGTCAAAGAACTAATCCCTATGAAGTGCTTAACGCAGTGCCTGGTCTATAACTACACACTCTGTAAAAATTAACTGCTGCTGTTAGCATTTCAGTCTTCAAGCCGTAAAGAAAACCCATCAATTATGCCTGAATGGGAGGAATCCTTGTGGGGCGGGGATCTCAGTTTACTCAAAGAAAAAGATTCTTTGTACTGACATAAAGAAATAGAGATCTTGGTCAAAAGATAAACATCCCCGTCCTACTTTTAATTATTTTGACTCCTAAAAAGGAATAGGATCTAATATTTTTTGAACATCTACCATATGTCAGGCACTCCGGAAGCTGCTTGACTCACAGTGTCCTGTGAAGTCGCTCTCATGGTCCCACTATTATTAACAAGGAAACTAAGGCCCAAAGAGATGAAGAACGTTTCCAGGCTTCTATACCTTATGGATGGCAGAACAGGGATTTGAAAGCCAAAGGCCACGCTCTTCCAGTTCATCTCACAAGACCGTGTAAGTAGTAGGGGAATGAAATCTCCAGAGGCTGACTGGCCCTGCTACAGACTCTGAGGTAATAGCAACGTTTCTATTTTGATGTTCCCATTAAAATCTTATCCTCTGGCTGAGAGGCCTGGCAGATGGCAAATGTCACCCTTGAGCAGTCACCCAAGTCAAGTGATAAACCACATTCAGGCTTTGGGCTGCTTTCCCTGCTCGGGGAAGGAGGATGGTTCAGCGCCCTGGTCTGTCCGTCGACTGGGTTGTTTCTTGGAGCTCACAGGAAAATGTACTTTATTTACCTGCTAAGAAAAGCTCCTGAGGCTCTGTGGGCAGTTGTTTTGGGGAAAGAATAACTTTAACAACACGCACCTGATAGTTTAGCAGCTTTAGAAAGATCTGAGAAGAAAATGTTCAGTTACAGATAAAGCGGCTTTGGCACCGTGATTTCTCTAATGCTGGGCGGCTGCGGAGGCTGCGTGATACAGACAAGGCACAGATACTTTGTGTCTCCCCCTGTTGCTTCAGAACATTCTGTTCCCTGCCCATTGTCAACCAGACAAACATGCCATCATGGGTCACAGCGATGCATATTCTTTACTAACTCTTTGCAAATACGGCTTTTTAGGACCATTCCTTAAACAAAGCAATTTGCTATGGGGTGTTAGGGGTTTTAGCATTTTGAGAATACTTCTTTAGTTCTATAGTGGGAGAACACAGAGCCTGACTTGCTTTGAGGCCCAAGTTTACCCTTTAATGACTCTGTGACCTTCCTTAATCCCCTTATCCTCTCTGAGTCTGTTTCGACCTCTCTGCCATGGAGCCATCACTGCTTTCTTTCTGGGATTGCTGTGAGAATTCAATGATGTAATGTAAGTCAAGTGCTTTGCAAATTGCCATTTAAAAATGAACCATTTGTGTTATTATTATTTATGTTTGGGGCTTAACATCGTCTGGTATTAATAAAGGATCCCCTGATGGTTAATGACCCCCTGGAGATCTAAAACAAGGTTGCAGTGAAGCCACAGGAATGAAAAGCCAGGCATAGGGAATCCAGTCAATAATAGCGTAATAGCATTGTATGGTTGACCAATGTTGACTATACTTATCATAGTGAGCAGCGTGTATCATACAGGATTGTTGAATCACGATGCTGTACACTTGAAACTAATATAATAACATATTCAACTATATTTAAATTAAAACAAAAAATAAAAAAAAGTAAAGTCTAATAAGTCATAATGAGATGCCAGAAATTGGGTAGAGTATAGATATAGAACCGGTAATTTAATACAGACATCAGCGCAACATGGAAGAAGGTCCAGAGGGTGGTAGGAGCTGTTTGGAGAAAGGAGAACCGAGGGACTGAACATGCTTTAAAGACACAGAAGAGGGGCGCCTGGGTGGCTCAGTGGGTTAAGCCTCTGCCTTCGGCTCAGGTCATGATCTCAGAGTCCTAGGATCGAGTCCCGAGTGGGGCTCTCTGCTCAGTGGAGAGCCTGCTACCCCGTCTCTCTCTGCCTGCCTCTCTGCCTACTTGTGATCTCTCTCTCTCTGTGTCAAATAAGTAAATAAAATCTTTAAAAATAAATAAAGACACAGAAGAGATAATAGCTTCTCAGATCACAGTGTGTGGTCTGGAATGCTGTGAGCGGTCACTTTATTGACAGCATCGGGAAGTCACATGAACTAGTTTCCGATCCAGCATGTCCTAATTGTGTGGATACTTCAACCTCTGGGCAAAAAGGGACGATGATGACACTTTGTCCCAGGGCTATGAAGATTGAATGATGATATATGTAAAGTACCTGACAGGTAATATGGCGGGTAAATATGGTTTCTCTACTTCCTGCTCCTCCCCCTCCTTTTTTTTTTTTGGTCGGATAAAAACTCTAACTAGGCATTCAGAGCATTCAGGCAAGGTCTGAAAGCAATCAGGAGAACCCTAGTAAATTGTCTGGGATTACTTGCAATGCCACCCAAACTTCTTTATGAAGTCTGAGTCTATGTCGCCACTTCAATTACCAAGTGCAGAGAAAAGTCGTAGGTGTTCAGTAGGAGCAAAGACTCTTAACCAGGGGGCTCTGAAGGGAAGCATGAAGGTGTTTGCAAAGTGCAGGGTGTGCAGGGATTAAGTTCAGAAGTCCTTCAGAGATAAGGGTTCCGTGTTGGTGGTGAGAAAGGAATCATCAGTTGAGCCAGAGTTTGGTTAGAAACTCTTGCTAAGGGATGCCTTACGAGGATCAAGTTTTCCAAACTGGAGAGTTGATATATTGAGTTATTTTTTGAGTATTTGTTATCTGCTTTTCAGAAACATTTCTCTTTAAGCAAGCAACTGAGGGTTCATGAATGTGAACATTTCAATGATTACAACATAACTTTTTAAGAATTGTTAATTTAAAAAACATCTCAAAAAGAACACATAATCAGTGATGTTAGCTCTTAGATATACGAGTGTATGAAATGAGGCAAGTAAAATGAGAATCAGTTTAAAAAGGAAACTTTTCTCCGTGTTGTCAATTTGAGACCTAATGTGATCTGTCTATGGAGTGTGGTGAGGATGGACAGAATGTGGTCGTCAATCCACGGGATATTTTCAACTTCCAGGTCTTTCTTTCTTATAGTTCTCACTAAAGAGAACAAATTTGCAGTGACTGAGATTTTGAAAGCTACCTATGTTTCAAAGATCCATAGGCTTTAAATTATTGTCATTATTATACCACAAGAAATCCCATCTTTTTTCCACGCACAGGTTAGAAAATGATTGTGACATTTCCCACATCTCTTTCTTCCATGCTATCTGTATTTTGCGGTAATACTAATAACCCCATCTTCTATTCCAGTGTTTCAATGGTTTTTTTCACGCCCATCACCTCATTTTAAGCCAAGGCAATTTTAAAACTTTCCGTGTTATGTTGCAAGTTGCTGACTCTGGACTGATTTTGTGTGATGGGCAAGGAAGGACATCGAGAAGTGAGGTCCACACCCGTGACCAAATGATTAGGGAAGTAGAAGAGAGAAAACGCTAGTGATGTGTTCCTACAGTGTCTTCTCTTCCAAAGTATGGTTGTGACTGGGGGCAGCTGGGGAGAGGGGTGACGGAGGAACAGTATAAACACACCCATTGAGTTGTCACCTGTCGAGAGTGGGGGTTGGGGCTGTGAACAAGGACTGGTTTTTGATCACCTGTTATATGCCAGGTAAGTGCCAGTAGCTTAGCCACAATATGTAAAATACATATATTTTTCATTTGCTCAACAACTGTAAAAGATAGATATTGCTACTACCATTTCATAGATGAGGAGATAGGCTTGGAGAACTTTGGGTAAGTCACTAATATGTATTTAAAAAATAAATATTGTGTTGCTATGCATAGGGGATATTTATAGTAAAATTTCTATTGCCTTTGGTGTTGTATTGCCTTGGTCTTTATTAAAAATCCAGATGGAAGATCTGATTATGTCTCTAAAAATAAGAATGGCTCTTATACATGCAACATGGGCAAAGCCAAAATAAAAAAAGTTGTGGAGTAGCCCAGTGAGGGCCGTACCTGAGGATACTTTGTTCTAGAACCTGGATCTGGTGCTGGTCTCGTTGATTTTGTTTCTTCATCTCTTCCTGTTCTTTTCCGGTGCTGACTCCATCTAGAAGCCATTTCTCCCTTAAGGCTTTTTTCTGATATCAGGAAACATAAAGATGTTCTTATATCAGTCAGTAGTTTCCACAATCTCTGGCTGCTTTGAAATCTCATGAATTTTAATAGTGGACAGAGTAAAGAGAAATTATTTTTTCTCACTGTCTTGCCTGAATAAATCTGGTGTCTTCCTTCACTGCACCCTTTGTGACCCCCTTCCAAAGACAGTTTTATGTGTCTAAATCCCATTTTTCTTTTAAGTTCCAGTTCAGGTCCCTCCATCTCTGTGAAAATCTCTGGTCTCCCCCGCCCCATACCTTCCACAGCCCCATCCTCGCCCTCAGAGAACTCTCTTTCCTCAGAATCAGGCTGCACTGTGTATAGACACTCTGTCTTGCAGTTGTACAGGGACCTTATCATGTGATATCTATTATTTGTTTGGTTAATGTTGGTACATCTTGTGTCTTTGAAGTAAAATGTTCCTTGAAGCCATTTTTTTTATTCATCTCAATGACAGTGTATGGCGAATGCTCCAAAAAATTTGGGGGGGGGGAATTATTTCAAATGGTGGGTGAAACAAGAAATTGCTATTGTATCTTAAACTAATTCAATGTTGGTCTTAAGTGGTGTGGTCAGCATTTATGACCTTGCCTATCCAATACCCGTCTTTCTTCTGAGAAGCTACCTGGTTCCAGCTACCTAAGCTTCACCTAAATGACTTGTTCCAATAACATGATGCAGAAATTCACTGATCTGTCTAAATACAGGTGAGTTAAATTTTTGTCAACTTTAACAAAACAAAATTTATGTTTTATTACATGGAAAAAAAGTCCCCTTGAATTTGCATGAAAGAATTACAATGCTGGACCTTGAACCCAAGAAGACTTAAAGCAAATGAGAAACATATAAATTTTGGAGGGAACTTAGCTAGCATCCCATCCATGTCTTACATAGGAACTGTTAGACACTATTTCCAAAGAGTTTGAGTTTTTTCTTTTCTTCCTGGAGAAAACTGTTCTCCCTATATAATCTACCTGTGTAAATTATTTGTTCAAAAATTACTTTTTTGGGATTCACTGTATCTAAAGTGGTGAGGAGAGAATAATGGGAACTTTGTATTTCCTGAGAATTCTTTCTCTGATGCATGATTAAAGTGAGAGTGAGTAAAGAGAACTTTTTTTAGAATGGTGCTGGGGTTAATACTACTAGCATATAAATCCTTTGAATTTTAAACAAAATTCAAATAATGTTGACTGTGCTAGGTAATTACCAGATGATGGCTATTTTAAGTAAGGCAATGGTTTTCAAACCAATTAGAAACATTACATTGATTACAAATATATATTATATGGAATTACACTTTGTAGGACTGATACAACCTGGATTGCTCTAGTTGAAGCAATGAGGGGGCTTGGCAGCCTATAGAAGCACAGAACACAGTTTGAAAACCACTAGATCAAGTAGGAACCTTGTCCTAGATCATTGTATTTGTGTTGGCCTTTTCAGAGTTTCAAGCAATTATGGGGTATGTGGACAACATACCCCATAAGAAAAGTTTGTAGCAAGGGAGTCTCTCTTTCAGTGTTATCTTAACCCTAAATTATAGCTCTTTGGCTGTTTGTAGAAATGCTCTCCCACAGACACAGTTAAATGTTATTAATCAAGGTCAAGATTTATCTTTGAGATCAAAGATGCCAAGAAAATCTTAGTATACTATCATTTTAAGAATTTACCTTAATTTTAATATATTTTTATTTGATGGAATGTGATGATAGCTAATGAGTAATAAAGAAGACAGATGACACCTATCCAAGTAAATTATAGTCCTTACAAACCACCTACGAGGACAGTTTCAGTAATTTATATCCATATCACTATAAGAAACATTTAGATGGGATGGTCTTATATTGCTGAGTTAGAGGGAGCAGAGAATAATTCTGGTGATGTGTTATGTGAACTTGGGCCTATGTAGTCTTATATAAGTGTTATATATATAGTCTGATATATAGTCTTATATAAGTGTTCTAAGTCTGGTTAGGAACAAGAATAATTTTAAGTTTAGCCTCATAAAACTTTGTCCATAACTCACAAATTGTCATTTACCTCTGGCGGAGAACTTTGCCAGAGGTAAAATGAAAAAATGAATTTGTGAATTAGCTCTTTGCCTCTGAATATAAAATACATAATTTTGATGTGCATTTAAATGATATGGTACAATCACGTAACAACTTAAACATAGTTATTTTGTTTTTATGTCATTGTTTAGACTTGTACTTTTGTCTATGAGGTTGATGAAAAATCTGTTCCACAACGACATTCATATTCAAAAGCCATATTAACTAAGTAAAAATATAAGGACATGCCAGTAATAGATCTTTGAGCAGTTTTTTTATGGAAAGTTTTTCTGTAAAAAACTTTGCATTTTATATAGCATTTAGAGTGGACTTGAAGAATAAATTAGTTTTGGGACACCTGGGAGGCTCAGTTCTGGTCATGATCCTGGAGTCCCGGGATCAAGTCCTGCATCAGGCTCCCTGCTTGGCAGAGAGTTTGCCTCTCCCTCTGACCCACTCCTCCATCCCCTTCTCATTCTCTCTCTCTCTCAAATAAATAAAATCTTGAAAAAAAAGTAAAAAAAAAAAAAAAAGAATAAATTAGTTTTTCATACCATGAATCAAATGGACTTCCAGAAAAGTTTTCTAAGTTGAGTGTAGTTTGTGTTTCTGGGTGGCAGACTGTGATCACGTTACTAGGTGAGGAGACCCATAGTGTACAAATCTCAGAAATGTTTGAAAGTTAGAACACTCCTCATGTCCCTGGAAATTCCCTTTCCGGCATGTCATTGGTATGATTGCCCAGTTCCAGAGCCAAAGAATATGAGTGAATTACTACTCTTATTTTGCAACGTATGTACTAATGACACAGAGCAGAGCTTTGTAAATGTTTGCGTTTGTGTTGTTTAAAGTGTGTCATCGAAGTGTAACAAAATAGTTGGCAATCAGGAAAGGGCTGAGGATAGTCAGTGGACCGGAGACAGATGGATGAAGAGGAACATCAAAGAATACCTGGTGACTACAGGGGCCGATAGAGCTTTCCTGACTTGGTGAGGGTATTGTAGAATCAATTTAAAAAAAATATTTCTGGGTTCTGGAAGGCACAGTTGGTTAAGCATCAGACTCTTGGTTTCGGCTCAGGTCGTGATCTCAGGGTCGTGAGATTGAGCCCCGTGGGGGGCCTCCATGCTCAGCAGGGAGTCTGCTTCAGACTCTCTCTCCCACTCTTCTCTCTCTTTCTCTCTCTCTCTCTCGAATAAATAAATAAATAAATAAATGGATCTTAAAAAAAAAAAACCTCTGCACATTTCCGAGCCCCATTTATAATGGTGCCTCGTTCCTGTTTGGTCCAGCTTACCATTTTCTGTAAAACATGATGCAAACAGCCACTCTTTCCTCTGTGTTCCCTTTGTAGTTTGTGCCTCCAATCAGCAGGACTCATCACGGTGTTTCTGTGTTATCTCAAGGTTCTGGGTCAGTTATTCATTGTAAAGACCTAGGTCAAACTTTATTATGTGTTCTTATTGTCCTCTTTAGTACCTGACATGTAATAAGTAATTAGTAATTTTTTTTTTACTCAAAGGCTCTCTATACACTCATACAAATCCTACCAGTCGGTTAAGACTCAGCTGAAATCCCACACCTTTAATAGTCTTGCTTTGACCACTTCAGATTAAAGAGTTACTCCCTTATATTCTTACTTAAATTAAAAAAAAAAAAAAAATCTCTTAAAAAAATTTTTTTTTTATTTATTTGAGAGAGAGAGAGTGAGAGAGCATGAGGGGAGGGTTAGAGGTAGAAGCAAACTCCCTGCCGAGCAGGGAGCCCGATGTGGGACTCGATCCCGGGACTCAGATCATGACCTGAGCCGAAGGCGGTTGCTTAACCAGCAGAGCCACCCAGGCACCCCCCTCCCCCGCCAAAAAACATCTCTTATCTTGTCCTAATTCTTTATTTAATCCTGGGTTCCCCACTAGGTTGCAGGCAGAAGGGCTACAGCTCTCCAGGACCACTGCTAGTCTCTGTGGTATTAATATGAAAATCAGAAAAAATTGCTGTTTCTCACCCCACCCCTTTGGCTCAGGGCACAGCTTGGGAAGATGTATGGCACCTTTGTGCAGAGAAAAAGAAATGCTATCCTTCAGCCAGAACCAGCTCTATGCCAGCGTGCCCAGTTCCAAGGGAGTGTAAGCAGGGATTTTAGCACCCCTTTCTCAGTATTTTTATGCCGTACACAATCTGCACAACAGTGTTCGGCAATCCAAAACATTATAAATATTCTGTTTGGATTGGATTAAACAATCTCCTGAAAGCAAACCTATATGGAAGATCATGTAGGACTTTTTTCTTTAAAATAAAGATTTTATTTATTTATTTATTTATTTGACAGAGAGAGAGAGAAGAGAGTGAGAGGGAACACAAGCAGGGGGAGTGTGAGAGGGAGAAGCAGGCTTCCCGCCGATGCACGGCTCAATCCCAGGACCCTGCCGAAGGCAGATGCTTAATGACTGAGCCACCCAGGTGCCCCTCATGTATGGCTTTTTAGACTGACTTTGGCAAATATTGAAAAGAGGTGCCACCTCGGAAATGGAGTTTTCAGTGAGTCAGAGTCAGAGTACTTATGCCTAACTTGCCTCCTAGAATGAACTCGGGATATTTAACCCTTTCTCCTAGTGTGAGCTCTACCGTTGTTTGGCGACCCGCTCGACAAGGATAGCAATTGCTGAATGCCAGAGAGCTATCCATTTACTCAGAACCAGTCATTAGTTTATGGAGAGCCTCAAACTGTGGGTGTGTTTGTACTAGAGAGAGAGAGAGAGGGAGAGAGAGAGATGAGGGAGAGAGAGAACGAGCACTGGTTATGGTGTTAGAAACGGCTCAGCTCAACAATCACTGTGGACTTGCCTTTTGATTTGACTTTCACCAAAATAACTTGGTAAAGTTTGCTTTAATCTCACTGATCATTCTGGTTACGCACACTGCATTTCTTGGCTCTATCTATGCGTCATGTAAATTCAATGTGACCCACTGCAAGGATAGCAGGTTAACTATACTTTGAAATTAACCGTCAAACATTGGAAATGTCAATTTATATAGGGGCAAACAGGCAAACGGAATTTAGAGAACGGAGGCTAATTGGAATCTTAAACGATGTTTCTTTTCAGAGGAGGTCACTTGAACTATCAGAAAGCTAGGAGCAGCTGAAATAGGCATGTTTACCTAAGTGTGTAGACCCCATGAGTGTGCGACATTGTTTCACTGAGGGATTCATTAAATCTGTTGGTAGCAGCCTTGCCAGAGAGGTAGCTCCTTGCTGGGGTCTGTTCACAAGGACCTCCTGTTTGTCATTTGGTTGCATCCTGTGGCGAAGCTACATAATAAAATGTTGAAACCCAGTGTGCTTTAATTACAAAATGACCACACCCAAAGAATATGTAAAGTCTGATTTTAAAAATGGAGGTTTATTTCTGGTGATGATCTCATGGTTTGTCAAGACAAAACAAAGCAAAAGGAAACAAAACCCCCCAAACATACTCAAACAATATTGGATTCATGGCACTGAGCTTTTCAATACTAACATCCTTGACCAGGCCAGACAGTGTCTGTTGTGCACCCCCTGGGGGAAAGCTTGCCTTTCGTTTATTTCAAAAGGGACTTCCTAGCTGGATTGGTCCCTAGGGATCTTAAGCAAGATTGTGTTCAGGGGGCCAAATTATCAAGGCTAAATTCTCAAGGTTACCCAAGAAAATGAGGAAATTCAATAATAAAGGATAAAAGTAATAAAAACTTGTTTTCTACATGTTTACCAGAAGATATTAACCTCCTATGCAAATATTACTAGTTTCTCGGCCCTCCCCTACAGTTATTAGGGTGTTAGTAAAACTATGCTGAATTTTCTCCTTCCCAAAGCATCTTTACTATAGAGATTTTGAATGCCATTAGGATATTTGAATACAAAATCATTGAAATGAAATTAAAATCAGAAATTACCTTCAAATGCTGGTGCTTTAGTTTTTCTTCCTCTATTTTCAGACGCTTCTGTGAGATTTCTTCCTGTATTTTTCTTTTATCCTGAAATAAAAGGAGTTCCAGCGTAATCTATTTTTTCAATTTGCTTAAATATGTTTCCTTGGGGTTGTCGTCATTACCAAATGGCTGGCCAGTCGTACGCTCCTGGCATTGGTAGAAAGCTTCTTTGGAAACTCATATTTCAAAGGGAAGGGGGGCAAAATGAGACATTCAAAACATTTTGCTGATGGAAAACGATAGAAGGTGCTTTTTCAAAGAGAACTTGAAAATATTTCAATGTCTTTCCTTCCCCACTCTCCTCCCGTCCGCTTTAAAAAAATCTTCCCTATTAATCTAGCAAGATTGCGCTACTGAGTGATGCAATGGAAAAAGTGAATTTTAAGGAGGGAATTTTGAAATAAGCCTGAGGAAACCCTGTGAGGAGAAAGACTATTCCTGGCACAGGACTGAAGAAACTGCTGGGTAAAAGGTCTGCTTATGTAGGAAAACAGGATAGCTAGCCTACAGAACGTTTGAAAACTAGGAAGCTAGAAGGTGGGAGTGTTTCCTCCTTGTATAACTCGCTATGTGAAGATAGAGAAAAAAGGGTTCCGATAATGCTTGTTAACAGTAAGAGAGCTTTTAGCTCCAGTTTAAAAAAAAAATTCATGGGATGATGGAGTTTCTTTCACCAAGTTTAAATTGCATTACCTCAAAAAACCCAGGAAGCATAACTGTTAATGCCCAGTGGTTGTACTTTTTAGAAAATACAGCATGTACTGTACTACTATGTAGTACAGGAAGCCTAACTGTTAATGCCCGGTGGTTGTACTTTTTAGAAAATACAGCATGTACTTTACTACTATGTAGCCTGGGTTTGATTTCTGGCTCTGCCATTTACTAAACCTGTGTTCTTGGACAAAATTCTTAAGTTTTCTGTGCCTCAATTACCTCATCTGAAATAATGGGGATAATAAGGGAATCAAGCTCATAAGATACGAGCGTTAAATATACGTCAAATTTCCTAGGATGGTGTTTGACGCATAACACTCTGTAAGTATTTGTTTAATAAAGTTAAGGAAATAAGGCATAATCTGTTAATCACAGAAAGTAGCACACTAATTCTGATAATGCTTCCATAAGCCTGAAATATCTTAGAGAGTCCCTCTCTGGAATTTTCTGAGGCATTTTACAAGCTATGCAAAAAGGCTCTTATTTCCTTATTTTTTGACCAGAGGTGACATTATCCTCCGTCTCTTTTATAAGAGGGGATTTTGAATCAGCTTTCAAAATTGAAAACTCTCAAAGGATAAAAATTTGTTGCCAGTGAAGACAACTGAAAGAATGTGAAGCAGGCTCAGAAGGTAATTTGGAAGGAAGAGTTCCAAAAATGCTTGGCAACATTGTTGAAATAAGTGCAAGCCTTCCTGATGTGACCCCTTTGAAGATAAAAACTCTTTTTTGATGTTTAAGTTCAGGTACATTTGTCGAAGAAAAACAACATGTTACTCTCCAACTTGATGTCATGTTTTTCTTTGTGTGTTAGAAGAATATATGACTTCATCAGTAACCTACTTTGTAAATTTTATAAGCAGTTATTTTGAAAAAAAAAAATCAGCTAGGCAACAAGGAACAAACTGAGGGTTTTGGAGGGGAGGGGAGGGAGGTGTGGGGTGTGCCAACATGGTGGGTATTAAGGAGGGCACATATTGCGTGGAGCACTGGGTGTGGTGCATAAACAATGATTTTTGGAACACTGAAAAGAAATTAAAAAGAATAAATAAAAATTAAAAAAAATTAGCTAGGCAACAAATGTGGTCTTTAGTATTACTTGTTTAGGTCAGATCTGGTCATTAGGAACAAAAACTCTCTTTGAGAATTGACCTGTGAGTCAATTCTCCATTCTATCTAGAGGTTGTAAATTGAGCAGCTATTAGTAATATTTTAAATATATTAGGCCAAACATTTTGGTAAGTATTTTACAGGCACTATTTCACTGAACATCATAATAACAAAGGTATTGCGTTAATTTTCATCTTAGGAGAAGAAGTGTAAGTTTAACTAACTGAGTAACTAATTAGTCTGAGATCTCACAACTAGTAAGTGGCTAACCTAGGGTTTGATTCCAGGCAATTTGAGTTTAGCCTCCACACTCTTAGCCAACTCACCACACCATTTTCCCTAGTGAGAAATCAGTCCCACTTCTTAAAATTTCCCTCACTGTCCTGTCTATCATGAAGAACTGTGGCCAGTTCTGGCTGGCAACAGGAGTGGGGTCTCTCATTAGAAGGGAGTCCATTTTTCATTCCATATTTAGTGTTGGTGTCTAATCATCTCCCTTACGCCACAGGTAGCCCATAGAGAAGAGTGCCTTAAGTATAAGAGATGATGTTGAACCTAGCAAGGCTTCCCCACCCCTTTCAATAACCAGTTTGGGCTGGTTTCATCTTGGGTTGGTAATAAGGGAAGGAAAGCTGTGTGGGTAGAGGCAGGGCATCTGAAGTGTTTTGGCAACACAAGGCTTATAGAGGGTTGCTAAGGAATACCAGTGTTTTTTCTCTCAGAGGTAACATGATGCCTCCCTTATGTCAGTCTAGGTAATTAAGAAGATAATTTATAATGTTATAGGTATGATTCTCTTTTAAGATAGAAGTGCATTTTCCTCATAAAATATTCAATAGCAGATTATTATCCTTTTGCCAAATTTCATAGGGGCTTATAAGAATTACTGAAAAATAAGGTGGCAGTAATTTAATTTTATTAAGACAAAATAAATAAGTCAACCTTAAGTTACATATCTAGCTCTATTGCTAGTATACCAAAAGTTACCATAGCCTGCTAATTCCTTCCAAAATTATCGTGAAACAAATAGATGTGGGATGCCATCTGCTTCCCAAAATTACCCCAGGAGCTTGAGCATGTCTATAGACATCCGTTATAACCTGGCACATCATATATTTATTAATGTTAACTTTTATGAATAACTTGCATTGATGCTTACTTTTTAAATGTTCAACTAAGGAAGACTTCTATTTAATGAACAGTTGCGTAGATAGATTTTTAGCTGTCTGACTTAGAATATTTTAGCAGTTGACACCCACAAATTCCAATTCCGTATAAGCCTACCTCTTGATTATGTTGAAAATTAGTTTATCTTGCGCAACTAGAAAGCTATTGTGAACACCCATAATCCAGTATTATTGCAATCATGTACTTGATAAAAATAAGCACCGTACTTAGGAGTGTGACTATTTTAGAGATATTATAGGTTAACAAGGAGCTAATATTCCAGAATCCCTGAATCTGTAAAGAGGACAAGACTGATCCCAAGTTATTTAATGATTAATTTATCCAATACTGGGGTACTTATGTACAAACACTCTGTTCAGGGTGACCTTTGAAGTTGTGCAGTATTTAAAATTTTTTCAGAAGTAGATACTTTTGGGGCTCCTGGATGGCTCAGTCATTAAGCATCTGCCTTCTGCTCAGGTCATGATCCCAGGATAGAGCCCCACATCAGGCTCCCTGGTTGCCAGGAAGCCCGCTTCCCCCTCTCCCACTCCCCCTGCTTGTGTTCCCTCTCTTGCTGTCTCTCTCTGTCAAGTAAATAACTAAAATCTTAAAAAAAAAAAGTAGATTCTTTCATCAAGAAACTTACACTCTTTTTTTTTTTTTTAAAGATTATTTGTTTATTTATTTGACAGAGAAATCACAAGTAGGCAGAAGTAGGGAGAGAGGCAGCAGAAAGAGAGGGAGAAGCAGTCTTCCTGCTGAGCAGAGTCTGATGTGGGGCTCGATCCCAGGACCCTGGGACCATGACCCGAGCCTAAGGCAAAGGCTTAACCCACTGAACCACCCAGGTGCCCCCAAACTTACATTCTTATACAAAAAGAAAATCACTCATCCAAGTAACTATATAATTTAAGAAAAAAGGTAAGAAATGTCTTTCCTGGGGCACCTGGGTGGCTCAGTGGGTTAAAGCCTCTGCCTTTGGCTCGGGTCATGGTCTCAGGGTCCTGGGATCGAGCCCCGTGTTGGACTCTCTGCTCAGTGGGGAGCCTGCTTCCTCCTCTCTCCCTGCCTGCCTCTCTGACGACTTGTAATCTCTGTCTATCAAATAAATAAATTTAAAAAAATCTTTAAAGAAATGTCTTTCCTGAGACACAAGAGAAGGCTCTATGAGAGTTGAGGGGAGATAGAGAGCAGTTGTTTCTAGATGATGTGGTTGGAAGAGGCTCTAATGTAGCATTTGTGAAGAGTATGTTGGATGGCTGCTGGAGAGCAGGCGAGTGGGGGAGAAAGGGCACTCAAGTCAGGGCTCAATGTGAGCAAAGGCTTGGAGGTAGAAAATTGGTACATTCTCTAGAATAGCAATTCTGGAATCTAAGTTGCCATATGGGTAGTGGGAAATAAAATAGGGATAAGAGGGAGTGCCTGGGTGGCTCAGCTGGTTGAACCACTGCCTTTGGCTCGGGTCGAGGTCCCGGAGTCCTGGGATTGAGTCCCACGTGGGGCTTCCTCTGCTTTGTGGGGAGCCTGCTTCTCCTTCTCCCTCAGCCTTTCCCCCTGCTTGTGCTCTCTCTCTCTGTCAAATAAATAAATAAAATCTTTAAAAAAAAATAGGGATACGAGGATGAAGAGAAGTCCTTAATAGAAAATATTCAATGGTAGGACAAGAGGTTTGGAATTTACTTATGTACTGATAGAGAGCAATGAAAAGTGTTCAGAGGGAGAGGATTCATAGAGTTAAAACCATGTTTTAAGAAGTTTAATCTCGTGTAATTGGGTAGTAGGTGTTGAAGGAGGACCATGCAAATGGGGATCATCAGTTAGGCCAGGAGAACTTGAGCAAGGGATAGGAGAACATATGTCTGTCAGAGACCAAGGAGTTAAAGTTGGTTGGACTTGGCAACTGGTGACATATGGATGCAGGAAAGGAAGGGGTCAAATGTGAGTAAAAGTCTTTTATGCTTAGGTAGGGCAGAACTGTCAACAGAGGCAAGATATTCAGGAGAAGGAAGAGGGGTTGGTAGGGGAGATGATGGATTCACACCAAGTTCAAGGTGTCTTTGGGACAGCCAGATAGAGTTATCTGGGGGGCCGTTGAAACATTGGTTGGAGAGAGATGTGGGGGTCAAAGATAGAGATGTTAGTGTTTCAGAAGGGATAGCTGAAGTCAGAAGATGGTCAGAGCACGACTGGAGACATATTTATGAAAAGAGAGGAGGGCTAAATACAGATCCTTCAGGAAGCGCCTACATTGAAGGGGTAGAAGAGGAAGGGAATCCATATGGAATTTTATTTCGAAGTCAATCAGAAATTATAATAGAACTTGACAAATTAGGCTAATTAAATTAGTCATTTCAGATTTGAATGAATGAATGAATGAATGAATCTAGCAGATTCATTCTGCTAGAAGCTGAGTATCTTATAATTTCAATGTGCAGATAATGGTAACATGAAAAGAAAGGGATGTGCTAACACAACATTCCCAGAAAAGAATCCTGAGCATAGTTAGAGGTTCACTAGAGTGCACTGAAACTTTGATTTCTAAAAGTCTTGAAAATTTCCTAAAAAATTCTTGGAAAAGGGACAAACATTTCAAAAGGGAAGGTAGACCATGAAGCCTGGGCAGTTTACAAGTGGAAACATGGCTACACAATTACAAATGATCTTGGGTAAGAAGAAAATAGAGTTGCTATAAAACAAAACCAAATAGTTTGGAATCAAGGAGAGCTCTCCAATGAGTTCATGAAACCAAGAATGAAGATTAGCCAGTGGTACCTACTTATAATAGTATAAATAAATGTAAAAAAAAAAAAAACCTCACGTGATGTGCAGATGAGAATCATGTGAAAAACATTGAGAGCACACAAAGCACAAGTGTATAAATGATTATGTATACTTAAGTCATATTGAGAGCAAAAAGGTAAAGGCAATCATTGGACAATCGCTGAGATACATAGTATAATAGCAACATGACGAAAATAGAACTATTCCGTTTCTATTTTGCTTTCATGTTTTTAATTAAGGAGAATAATTCTAACCCTGAAGAGGGTAGAGCAAATAAGCTTAAAGGAAAACTGAAGCACAAGAAGAAATAGAACACTGAAGACAGAGCTGTCCAGACTCTGATGGGGTTCATTTCAGAGAGTAGAAAATTTATAGACATGACAGAAAATTATTAGTATTATTTTTGTTATTTTTAAAGAGAGATTAAGCAGGGGTGGGGGGGGCAGAGGAAGGGCCAGTGAGAATTTTAAACACGTTCCACGCCCAGCACAGAGCCCAGTGTGGGGCTTGATCTCATGACCCTGTAAACATGACCTGACCTGAAATCAAAAGTCTGATACTCAGCAGACTGAGCCACCCAGGTGCCCCAACATAACAGAAAATTACTGTCAAGTAACCTTGGAATCTTGGGAGAAGAGGTCTCAAAGACTGAAAGTAGCAAATGTCCTAATTTTTGGAAGAGGGACAATGGGGGAATTATGAATATTTAAAGATTCGTGAACTTACTGGTTAATCCCTGGCAAAGTCATGGAATGAATTATTAAACAATGCTGTATTTAGACAAGCAATGTCTGAGAGATAACATTTGATTATTAAAAATGAAGCATTTAAAACTTTCTTTTGCTTAATTTTTCTAGATGGGCCGATGATGATTATGGTGGTTACAACAATAACTAACATTTACAGATAACTTTTTATGAGACAGGAGCTACTTAAAACTCTTCAATGAATCAATTTATTTTATCTTCCCCAAATGTTTTGAAGTAGGAACCATGTTTATCCCCAGTAGGTAGGTGAAGAAATTGATAAATGATATCTAGAGTACGGAAATTCAATACCTTGGTTTTAGCAGGGCTTTGGACAAAGTTTCTTATTTTATTCTTCCAGAAATTTGTGTAAATTCAAACAAAAAAATATAGTTGAAAGTGATTATATTAACATTAAAAAAACCCCAATGCCTCTAAGAAGAGAGAACACTAAAATTAAATCCAATAAACCAACAAACATAAATGTATTGAGGTAACTTTCTGACTCAGAATTTTGAGGGTGAAGTAGGGGGTGCTGGAAGATTTATTGTTAGAAACTGCTCCCGGTCAGCTAGTTTTAGGAATCAATGAAATAAAAGAGGACCAAATCAAGATTTTGAAATATCTTGTCTATTAGGGATGTTGGACCTAAATTAATGATTAATTTTATTCTTAACAAATGTAAGCTATGGAACTTTGTACAATATGTTAATTGTAGAAGATTAAAAAAATCCAGACAACTTTAAAGAAAAATATAAGAATCCCTTGTACTCCCACGGCTTTAGAACTAACTGCTGTCCACATTTTGATGCATTTTATTCCATTCTTTCTTCAGGATACCCAAACCACAGATGTGCACCCTTACATACACATACGTGCAAACCACGTGAGGGGGCCCATACACAGTTTGTGTTCCATTTTTTGTACTTAATATTGTGTCATGAGTGTCTCTCATGTTACTACATTTTACTAATAAAAATATTAAATTTTATTTAGAATACCATTATTTGCTCAGTCTCTCTCTTTTTTTTTTTAGTGGATTATTTATTTTATTTTTCTTTCTTCTTTACATCATCTTTTTTTTTAAAAAATTTCTTTTCAGCATAACAGTATTCATTGTTTTTGCACCACACCCAGTGCTCCATGCAATCCGTGCCCTCTCTAATACCCACCACCTAGTTCCCCCAACCTCCCACCCCCGCCCCTTCAAAACCCTCAGATTGTTTTTCAGAGTCCATAGTCTCTCATGGTTCACCTCAGTCTCTCTCTTTTTTCTGCCCCTTAGGCTGCTTTGTATCTTTTGTTATAATGAGTAGTTGTGTGATGAAGTTCCTTGTATGTAAATTTTGAACCACTTTTCTCTGAATATTTCCTCAAGATAGATCCCTAGAAGTTAGTTACCTAGGTATAGGGATGTTTTAAAAATTCTTAATACAGATTGTTAAAAAGACTTCAATGAAAAATAGTTTTAACTTATATTTCACCTCACCCTTACTAATTACGAATATTGCAAGTAAAAGTTCTTTTAGCAGTTTGCATAGGTCAAATAGTATCTCATTTTGATGTCTTAATGAGATTTCTGAGATTGGTGTGGGGAAATATTCATAATTTTCTTGGCTATCTGTATCAATTATTTTTTAAATGCCTGTTTGTGATGTCTACCCTTTTTTCTGTAAAACCTATTAATTATTTACTTATCAATGGGTAAGAACTCTTTGAATTAAGGATAATAACCTTTTGTTTGTCATTTTAGTTGCAAGTAATTTTTTAAATTGCATTTAAATTTTACTTCTGGGTTATTAGAAGTATTAAAAGTTCAGTTGCCTGGGTAGCTCAGTCGGTTAAGTGTCTGCTTTGGGCTAAGGTCCTGATCCCAGAGCCCTGGGATCTAGTGCCATATCAGGCTCCCTGCTGGGCAAGGAGTATGCTTCTCCCTCTGCCTGCACTCCCCCTGCTTGTGTGTGTGCTTTCTCTCTGGCAAAAAAGTAAATAAAATCTTAAAAAAAAAGTGCTGAAAATGTTACTCTATTATCTTGATGTCTTTAATATCTTTATTGTCTGAGATACAGTAATTATCCATCTATATTTTCCTCCAGTTTCCTAAAGAATTTTTTTTAAAAGCCTCTTGCATCTAGCTGAATTATTTTGAATTATTTTGATTTATGGTAACTGCCAAGGACCTAATATTCTTTTTTCCAAATTTTTGGCTGATCTATAGCTCTATCAAAGGATTCTTTCCTATTGATTTACTTTTAAAAAAAAGTGTTAATTTTTATCATTTACTAATTTGGTATGTATATTAGGGTCTGGTTCCAGGTTACCTGCATAGTTGGGTTTGGTATTAATAGTACATAATTTAGATAATGTGTTGATGAGACAAATTAACATTTTATTGGTCAAGTTTTTGAGCTTTATTGCTTTTGTCTAAAATGTCTTAATTAGTAGCAATAGTTTTTTGGTTTTTTCCACTTGGACTTGGAGTGATTTTTAAAAATTCCTATAGAAATAAAATTGAAAACCCAAACAATACTCTATCCACCTTACTTTCCATCAAAAAAAAAAAAAAAAGCCAAAAAACCATGTATTCTGGTAGAATTTTAAAAGTTACTCCTAATAGTAACTATCATTATCCAGAGATAATCAGAGATCAATACTCTTATATATGATTTATATCTGTGTGATATATTATAGCTCACATAAAATTGGAGGTGTATTTTACATATTTAGTAATCTGAACTTTTTAAATAAATCATGAACACAATGATATGTCATGTCATTAAATAGTATTCTAAATTATTTTTAATGGCTTCATATTATTCCATTATATGTAATATACACATATATATTATAGTATATATGTATACACACATACATATATGCATTCTATTTACTCAGCTAAATTCCTATTTTAGACATTGAGTTTGCTTCTACTTTTGTAATAAAAGAAATGACTTTGCTATGTCGTGAGCACCTTAGGACTCCATCTGTGAGTGCATCTCTTATTTTTCTTTAGTATAAGATCCTTGTTAATAAAATTCTAGGTCAGAGGATAAAATTATTTTTGACTTTTCTTCTACCAGTTGCCAAACTGTCTTGTTTAGTAATTTCATGCTGCCACCAGCAGTGAACAAGAATGCCTCCTTTGGGGTGCCTGCGTGGCTCAGTGGGTTAAGCTTCTGCCTTCGGCTCAGGTCGTGGTCTTAGGGTCCTGGGATCGAGCCCTGCATTGGGCTCTCTGCTTAGTGGGGAGTCTGCTTCTCCCTCACTCTCTGCCTGCCTCTCTGTCTACTTGTGATCTCTCTCTCTGTCAAATAAATATAGTCTTATAAAAAAAAGAATGCTTCCTTTGAGGATTTTGATTGGAATTGCATTAAACATAAAATAAATTTGGAAAAATATGACGGATTTTTGGTATTTGAGCTTCACCTTAGGGAATGGTGTGCCTCCCCAAACACATATTGTTTAATAGTTTCATTATATAAATTCTGCACATTTCCTTGTCATAGTGGGTATAAGAGTATAAAAGTTTTTTTGTATAAATCTTACACATTCCTTAAGTAAGATTCTTTTCAGCTTTTAATGGTTGTTTTTTAATTTTATAGCTATTAGGAATGAGATATTTTTGTATTTCATTTTCTGACGAATAATTGTTTTTCAGGAAGTTACTGATTTTTGTGTATTCATTGTGTATCTGGCTACTGGCTTTTAAGTTAATGGTTATTCTTAACTTTACAGACACTGAAGCTAAGGACTAGAGTGTATTAATTTCCCCAAATGGTATGGTTGGTCCAGTGTTGAAACTGGTATTGAATCTAAATTTCTATAACTCCAAAGATGATGATTTTTTTGAAAGATTTTATTTATTTATTTGACAGAAAAGTAGAGAGATCCCAAGTAGGCAGAGAGGGAGGCAGACAGAGAGAGAGAGAGGGAAGCAGGCTCCCTGCTGAGCAGAGAGCCCAATATGGGACTTGATCCCAGGACCCTGAGATCATGACCTGAGCCGAAGGCAGAGTCTTAATCCATGAGCCACCCAGGAGCCCCAGATGATGCTCTTTATACCACACCTTTTCTCAAACCTGTCATTAGAAATATAGCTCCCCAAACAAGATGGTATAGCACTAAGCACTCTGTACAGGTCAGTGTTTTGAGTACCCAATTTTAAGGCTGACACTGACATTTCAGAGTGTCTAGAATGAGCCTGTGATATGAGCAATGATCGAAATCAAGAAAATGAAGCCCTATGGCTTCAGTGACTGGAGCCATGGTGAGTGGGTGAGTGGGATTTTAAGGAAACGAGATTCTGAACTTAACACAGAGGGCTGTTCTCAAATGGGAGAGGGTATTGGGTGAGGTATGGACACACTTTTGGAAGCATTTAAGGAGAAGCTGGGTGAGCATCTTTGGAGCATAGCATCGTGAAGATGGGGATATGGACCTTCTCTAAGTTTTCTTCAGCTAGAGCAGGAAATCTCTATGTTTTCTCCTGGCTCTATGATTATTTCTGCATCCTAGTTCTGAAACACCCTCATTCTGAAGTTATCCACGGGCATTGGATGTGGTTATCACTACATCTTATGAGGTGAATGAAAAAGCACGCATTTTCTAAACCTTATTTTATTCAGTAACTTTAGACTTCTTTCCTAGCCAGAGAACAAACTCTGACACATCTCGAAATGAAACTCAGTTGGGCTACTCATTTATTCCTTTGTCCTTTCCTGTTTGTTCTAACGAATAGTGACAAAACAAACAAGGATAAAGAACAAACACAAGGTAAACCCCCCAAAACTCAAGGGTGATGGTGAACTTTGTTGTTGGCTTTAGTGAAAAAAATATTTTCAGCTTGATGGCCTTCATTCATTTACTCATTCACAAGGTGTGTGTGTGTGTGTGTGTGTGTGTGTTCCAGCTAGTGCTGAGCTCAGTGCTGGGGAGCTGTGTGAGATGCAGTGATGTCCCTGCCTTAGCAAATCTCGGCTGGAGGGAAGAGACCTTGTGTAATGGAAGTGAGATGGGAAGGTCACAGTCTCGGAGTATGGGATGCTCTGGGACATGGTGCCAGCCCAGCCCTGTCGAAGCAATTACAAATGCTTCTGAAATGGCATCACTTTCTCTTTTCGCACCTCTACTCCCCTGTGGACTGTGGAAAGCAGAGGAGACTCTAAGGGCTGAAGGACTGGTTTGGGTTAGAAAATGCGGTTAAGTGAAGCAGAACCTCTACAGATTCTTCTCTCTCTTCCACTTCAAACTCTATTAAGAGTGAACCACAGAGGAAGTTCTAAATGGGGTGAGGTTTGTGGTTTTGAGGTTTCTTAGAATTTTATTGTGATGTTGCGGCCAGAGAGTGTGACAAGCAGAAGAATTGACCCAACTTGTGCTATTTAACGAATCCCTTAGCTTTTCATGGTGTTAGGTTTTCCACCTACAAAATGGGAACGATGACATCTGCTATCACAAATACTCATAGGATATTTGGACAAATGAGATACAGATGTGAAAGTTTTATATATATATAGAATATATATATTTTAAGGTCTAGGTGCTATGTGACAATAGGTGCTGTTATTATCATTATTAATCTTGTAATTCTTTCACTTAAGAAATGTCCTTTATGTTTTAGATCTGTGAGCCTAGGTGGATTTTGAGTAACAGTGGTAGCTCATTTGAATACGTTATACCTCTATGTCAATCACAGACACAGTTACACATGGAAAACATGGTGCTTCGGACAGGAACCAGTTTTGAGTTCTTTTCAGAGCTTCAGAGAATTATCTGGTTCCATGTCTCTAAGGGCTTGACTGAGTCCTCTCAGTCGCTGGGGGTTTTATGGAAAAAAAAAATTAAAAAACGTAAAAAAAAAACCCCGTAAAAAACATTAAAAAAAAAAGTTTGGATCTCACTCAAACTGCTCCTATGGTCCCTTAGGAAAGCAGACATCCCACAGGCTTCTTGTTGAGGGGACTTGTGGAGGCAATGAATTTTAAGGGAGTCTCTTCCCCAAATGACATCATTGTCACTGACATAAGTTAAAAGATTTATATTTTATTTTTAGAGAAGCTAGGCCATTTGAGACGGGGGATGAGGGAGTGGAAGCCCCGTTTGAGTTTTAGCCAGAGCCCTGCGACCCTTGTTTATACTCTAGTTAGACTTCAGAGCTCAGACTCTGATTTACTTCAGTCCGAGTTTTGTAAAGAAGCAGCTTTTGTTTTTTAACCATCCAGTACTATGCAGAAGGTTCCTGGGGATCCTTGTTCGGAGAAGTCTTGGCAAAGCAGCATTATCATTCTGTAGCACGCTGGAAAAACCTCACCCTGTTATCAAAAAGCAGTTTCCTTAATAACTATCGAAATTATTATACCTCGTCACATGCCCTCCTTTGTGGGTGGGCTATTATGTTTGGCAAAGAAATGTGGTACAGCACATTTTGTTTGAAGCAACCTTTCCCTCTCTGGAAGAAACATGCAATCTCAGTATGGCTCTGTGGAAAATTGGGCTGAGGCTTGATTGTTCTAATTCTCACACTGGACTTCTTTACTGAAGAGATTCCTGCGTCTCCATGTACCATTGATATGGGCTGTCTTTAGATGCCCAAGACAAATGAGAAGACCTTCCTGTAACTTTGTCTTAACCACGAGGTACTTCGGAACAACGGTGCCTCTTGCGTTCTTTTAGCCATTATGATTTTAAGAAGTCCTTAGAACTCTAAATGAGGCAATGATCCAAACACACGTAAGGGTTTATCTTCAGGAAAGAGCCAGGAGGCTTGCTCTCCTTTTTACTTTCCTATCTGACAGGCAGAATGAATGGGGGAGAAATATATATGGCGGGCCCAGGAAGTAGAATTAGGGCTGGTTTCTGGGGTAACTTGGCACCATGCTGAGAAGGGCCCAGCACTTCATTTAACGCTGTGCTGTTGCCATGTTGATATTTTGAGTGCTTTTTGAACAAGGGTCCCCACATTTTCCTTGTGTGCTGGCCCCATAAATCATGTAGCAGGTCCTGCTTTGAGGCCATCAGCTGTCTTATTAAACACTAGAAGATCCCAGATATCGACAAAAAAGGAATGGGATGAAGTGTGGTGTCTGGTGACAGGCTATGCATGCTAATGAATTAACTAGAACCTGTGTGTGTGTGTTCTTGTTTTAATGTTGGTCTTTGTATTGGGTGGATTTCTGTTTTATGCAAGGAAATTTCTACCACCCAAGTTCCCACGTTTACAAGTCTAGAAAAAATTCCTTAGAAGTGGAAAGAAATAGGGAGTGGATCTGGGGAAATGTGAGAGCTCCTTATTATTTTGCGTCACGAGCGGCTTTGGCCGGCAAATCTGGCTCCGTTGCTCAAATTCCAGCGTCAGGACTTTATATGGCTCCCTTCCAAATGGAGTCAGTTCTAGGCAGGTGCTTGTTGTTGTGATTAGTTCTGTTGTCTAAATTGTGACAGAGCTCACCTCCTCCACATCTATGCTTACATGTCACCCCTCTGTGAGGCCCGTCCTGTCAACGTCGCTGTGATCCACAGCCCACTCCCTACTCCTGGTAGTAGTATTTCCCTTCCTTTCCTTTAAATACATAAGGCCTGGCTCATAGTAGGTGCTCGATCACCATTAATTGAATAAAGGAATGAGGAGACGGGTTGATAGCACACATTCCTAACAATTACAGATAAACCTTGATGAGAATTAAAACGTTCGCTTTATTCTTATCTCTTCACTCCCCAGCTGGGTCTGTTCTCGGAAAAATCGATTCTCGTTCTCAGAATTCTTCCGGGGTCAGCCCCCAAACTGCTATTTTTATGATCTCTAGCCAGTTTAAGGTCTAGGAGTCTTCCAGTGTGAGTGTCCCCATGTTATTTAGGAACTGTATTTTCTAAGGTCATGGTAGGAATGGAGATAAGATAAAGCGTTCCTTGCAGAGTAGGATGTCGAGAACATATGGAATGTTACTACTCCTAAGGGAGGGGATCTCTCTTTTTCTGGAAGGAATTGGTCTAGGTCTTTCACTGGCTTTACTGTGGGCCAAGTTTCCTGCCAGAGAGGAGTTCTGTTGGGATAACTGTCAGTCCTTCATCTCACTCTTCCTGAGGATGCTGGAAATATCAGCGTCATCTATCCCAGTGATATTAAAAGTGAAATTCAAATTACTAGTCTACTTCAATAGCTCTTCTTTTGTATAAAAACTGGCTATTTGTTAAAATATGTACTAACTTGAAAAAAGCCTTAAGAAACTTTTCATCTAATCACTTTGAAGCAGTCCTGTTTTTGAGTTACAGCTGAAAACTGAACTCTTTGGCTAAGAGATACTTTGATGATTAATTCAGTGAAGGAAGGGTTGGTACATGGACAAAGTAATGAAGGAAGAACGTGAGAGTACATGTATAAAATAGAATCCATATTTGACATACCCAGTCTGATATACTGGTTTTTAAACAATTGTTTCTGTGTACTTTCCATAATTTTTTCTTTATTCTCTTTGAGTTTTTGAGAAGACTTCTGACAATCTAAAATTCAGTTTACTGATAGAAGTGAAGGACACAATTACAGTATTAGTTTTCAATCTGAGAACCTAACTGCCACATTCCACCTACTTACTGTGCTTTATCTATTTATTTATTTATTTTTTAGAGGAATAAGAGGACGGGCGGGCACTTGGTTCTGTCAAGTTCTAGGCATAGACATTTGTGTTTTTCAACTCCTTGCAGTGGAAATAATGACTGTTTGGACACTCAAAACCAGGTGGAATAATTGTACAGTAAAGAGCATCTTGTTTCACAGTGAGGAAATGGAGGAACAAGTTTTAATATAAAAATCAAATAGAGGGGCACCTGGGTGGCTCAGTGGGTTAAGCCTCTGCCTTTGGCTCAGGTCATGATCCCAGGGTCCTGGGATCGAGCTCCCCATTGGGCTCTCTGCTCAGCGGGAAGCCTGCTTCCTCCTCTCTCTCTCTCTGCCTGCCTCTCTGCCTACTGCCTACTTGTGATCTCTCTCTGTCAAATAAATAAATAAAATCTTTAAAAAAAAAATCAAATAGATCTGAGAATGTAAAAAGGTTTTTTTTTCCCCCCGTTCCCTAAGAAAGTCTATGAATTGCTGTGTTTGCGTACATTGGAAAAGTCTTATGATTTTGTTTCTTAAGCATACACATATTGCTTCAGTGAAAGGAAATAGGAAGAAAACAGTTAAAATGAGAAGACTGTGTCTGAGTTTTAGTTTAGGTCAGAGATTTCGAAAATTTTAAGTACTTTCTAAAGTGAAACAGTCCCAGCGAATTTTCTGGATACTGTATGTTTTCATTTTCCCAGGGGGGATGGGGCAGTGCTGAGGTGGCTTCCTGGTAAAACAAGGGTGGGGAAAGCTGGCATGTCCCGGGGTGTCTAGCAGGAGGTGGATGTGTTGTTTCCATGGACACACCACTGCTCTATTTTCCCCTCTAGGTTGTGACAAATGGGACTGAGTTTTGCCTGGTGAGGTGAAGGCTAGTATGAATTTATTCCCCAAAACTTTTTTTTCCAATCGCCCCCCGCAACCTCCGTAACCTTCATATAAACAATTTACGTCCAAGGTAGAATTACTTTGTGATCTTACTTTGGAGATTTGCTTAATTCCTTCTAATGGAATAGTTCAGGCTAATGGAACAATTCAAAGTGTAGGTGTGTGTGTATGTGTGTGTGTGTGTGTGTGTATGCGTGTGTGTTAATCATCAGAAAAAGTACACACCAGTATACTCAGGAACCTACTTACTCTCTTGCCTGCTTGGAAGGCGTGATGCCTCTTGTTCTACCTCTATTTTCATTTGGAACCCTCAGTGCAAATTCCTGGTTTTCCTGAATAACTGGAGGCAGTCATAACTTCAGACCACGTGCTGTTTCAGTGGGAGTTAAAAGGTGCTCTGGAGGGAATGTGGGCTTCAATAAGGCTGTGCTATAGTTCCAGAAGGAAAGTGGGGAACAACGGGCTTGTGTATTTCGCCAGCTACATGATATAGTTTAGTAATTTGGGAGGTAGAAGCAAAGGCTGAGCTGGTGCCCACACAACTCACACAGTGTAATAAAGTAACCTTTAGACAACAGCTGTAATGCAAAAAGCCCATGCCAAAAACAACAGAGCAGGGCCCAGTTCCTGTCCCTTAAAGCCTGACAGCTGAAACGGTGGCTGACTTTAAAGACACACACAAAAAAGAACAAAACAAAACAAACAATAGTTCCAAAGCAAAGTTTTCTGAAGAAAGGGAAATGTACTAATTAGAAGCTAGACATTTCAAAAGCATTGTCTTATGGAAAAGCGCCAACCTTATTGGTGGACGTCTGGACTTCTGGTTCCTTACTATTGGCTGAGAAAATGCTTCAACTTCTTGAATCATTTTTGGGTGACACTAAGACATTGTATCCATTTAATAAAAATGCTAAATTTGGATTAGCCTTATTATTTATGCTCTGGGAACTGGAAGAGCAGAGAATAATATCCTCCTACCCATCCTGATTTAACATCAGTTTTTAAAAAGTACTCATTTCTTTCTGACAGCTAATTTCAGTGGCAGAAAATGCTGAGAAATTGGGATCTGGATTTCCAAGTTTTAAGAAAATTATATCACAAATTGTAGCTAATCGTAACTGACTGTGCCACAGATTTCCAGGTTACTGCCAAATACAGGATTTCAGAAAATTAAAAAAAAAAAAAAAAGCCAGGTCACTTAAGGAAAGTAGTTTATTTCTTGCTTCGATTATTTCCCAGAACAGACATAAAAAATACACTATTTTCCTTCCCGGTATTAAGGAGATATTTTCCAAATCCGCAGCATTGCACGCATTGCATTCCTTTATCAGGATCTTACTCAGTTTGTGACTCTGCTGAAAACTGATCTCTAAGAATGAATCTGATACGTGCTTTTACCTACTTTTCTCTTGTTTAATGCTTAGTTTAATTAAGTACAATGACATTCATTCTGATTCTGTTAGGCTCTCTGGAACATACTACCTCATAACAGATAAAAAGTTTCAAGTTGTTTGTTTTATTCTTCCTCTTTCCCCCATTTCAAAGAATTTAACTTTTGGGTGTATTCCTTGCTTTAAAAAAGTCTCCAAGTTGAGGATCTGCTTTTTAATCCCCTGTCTGGCAAATACCCACTGGAGGAGAAACTGCCTTTTTTTTTTTTGGACAAACTGCCTTTTTAAGGTACTGAGAAGGTACATGACAGTGAACCGAACTGCCTCCCAAGCTTCAGATTGCTCTTTAAGACGGCTGGCCGGCACAGTTGGGCGAAAATACAGAGACCACTGCCCTGCCCGCAGGTTCTGAAGCCCAAGAATGACAGAGGGTCACAGGGGTTAAGAGAGCGCCCGAGCCGCGTCCACGAAGGATGACAGTTCTGTTTTTCCACTCAGCGGCCGGAGCTCAGGCGGCCCGGGGCACCAGCAGCGCGTCTGCCCTTCCCCTCAGCAACCACCTCCCCGAGTGATAGCTGGACGCAGACTTACTGTGATGGCCTGAAGTCTTTCCTTCACCAGCTCGGCTTCTTCCATGCTGGAAGTCAGGGGCAGGCAGACGGGGGCAGGAAGTCCCAAGCTACCATAAAGCAGGAGCCTCCTGGGGAAGAGGCGAGGGGTGACAGGGAGAAAGCCCTTGGCCCCCTTGGAGGAAGGCAGGAACCCCCGAGGCAGCAGGAGCGTCTCTGAGCAGATGTCCAGAGCCGGCCAGACAGACACATGTAATGAGAGTGTGCTGGGGAGGCAGACCCTGAGGCTGCTGGCGAGAGCTGACTGACAAGTCTGAGCGGCAGCCGCACCAGCCCTTTTCCTTCAGGAGCTGCCAGCTCTTTGTTGTAATGTGCACAGTTAGCAAGGCACATTTTCTCATTAACTGTTCCTTACCCAACTCATTATTTTCCAGGAGTGGCCCAGGGAGCCCGGAGGCAGAGGGTGTCATCGGCCTGTGCTCTAGCGACACAGGGCCACCTCTGGGTGTGTGTGGGTCTGTGTGTGTGTGTGTGTGTCCAAAGTTTACCTGCACCCTCCTCCCGAGTTTGCAGAGACAGAGCCTCGCCTGGACTGACTGGGGCAAGCCACTCACTTGCCTTTCTTCCTCTGACCGGCTTCAGGCAATAATAATAAATTCTGTGTTTATCTCAGAACTGAGTATGGGGGCAAATTTTCCTCAGGTCACCCTTCCGTCTCCCTCCTGCTCCCACTCAAGCAGTTGCTTTCAAATTTTGGAGTCTTGAGGTCAGGGAGAAATCAAAGGGGTTAAGGTGACGCTCGGCCCACTGAACAGTATTGGGTGTGATTTAAACATCCAGTACCACCCTCGGTTATTTCTTGTCTTGGATTGCCACGGGGTGCCATTCTTCCTCGGACCTTATTCAGAAATGACACTCTGGGCTTTCAGGAAGGTGCCCATTCGGACCTCACCAGTGCTGCAAGAGAAAGGAGCAAGCCTTTGAAAGTGTGGCCAGACATTTTGTAACTCGTGTGGTCTGACATTATATGGGTGTTCCCCTGACCTTTAGAAAAAGAAAGCCAAGCCCAGTGAAACACTTAGCAGAGGCTGGAAGCTTTACCATTGATCTTGTTTTCTTTCCTCTTTGATTTCTTTGATTAAATTTTGTGCAGTAAACCATAATTACCATCTACCTTGTTGTTCTGTGTTTGGATGTTATCAAGCACCTTCAGATCAACATTCAGCTGAACACGTTAAAGAGACAAGCCAGACAGTGACCATGTGGTTTAATTTCCTACACATTGTTGATCGTAATAATAATAGCTAATCTTTGTTGAATACTCTCTATAGAGAAATACTCCACATACTAAATATCATACAGAGTGCTGGGAGATAGATGCTATTATCCTTACTTTACAAACAAGGAAACCGAGGCTCAGAGCCGTAATTTGCTGCCTAGCTAATAATGGCAAACCCAAGACTGGCTGACAGACTTCATGAGAGCCGTTCATCAAGGCCTACCCAAGAAATGGGGCAAGGGAAGACACAGGTTGAAGGCTGAATCAGTCTTCATGAGAAAGAGTTGGACCCCCAGCCTGCTCTTCCATCTAGCTTCCAGAACACTTACATCTGGAAGCAAACCCCTTAGGGAGAACTCCTTGGGAATCTCTACAGTAGTTTAGTGGCCCTAGAGAGAAAAGATTTTTCCATATTGTCATGTGGAGCTACCCAATGGCAGAGTGAATCCCATCAGTGTCAAGAGTCTGAAATCATCCTTGAGAGTAGCCTGACCTTGTTCATACATACTCGAAAGAGATGGTTTGGGAAACTAGAGAAGTGGAGAATTGATTAGGCCTGGGCCAAGTCTGGTGACTATTGGATGGATACTTGTGCTTAAAAAAAATCAAGCCTTCAGAATTTTTTACTTTGTTTGTGTAGGTCCTGGATGAAATTAAATACAAGGGAGAAGTAGTGATGAATATCTCAACCGGAATTGCTATTTGCAGCCCGGAACAGATGGGCAGTTATCCAATTATTAGTCTGGATATTTCCTAAAAACAATTTACCGCTCAAATATCATTTCTGCTGTGGGAAAACCCAAAGGTCTTCTAGTGTAGGGGAGGACTGGATAAAATAAGACCAGGGAATTTAGGAGGGAGCAGAGTTGTGACAACTGTTGGTACCATTCTGTGTTTATTCATTTATTTAGTTGATAATACTCCTAATTGCTAATATTTTAAAGGCATTTGTTATGCATTTATTCTGCACATACTTATTGAGTACCTGTGATGTGTCACACACTGTGCTAGGTGTCTGGGATACAAGGATGAGTAAAATTCCTGCTCTCTGGAACTTCTCTTCTGGTAGGTAATGAAAGATAAACATTATAAGCAAGCAAAACAGAGTAGGTAAGAAGATGGTTCTGTTGGACTCTTCTGAGTAAACAACCGGCAAGATGGGTGGAAAGTACTAGATTTTATTAAGAGAATGACTCTGTGAGAGAAGATTGGGGAGGTAGGCAAAGAGGGCGGAAGCCTGGAGTCTGAAAGAGTGGTCAGACCGTGTCACAAGTCTGGCTCAAAAGAGGGAGAGAGGAAGAGAAAGGAGAGTGCTGTGGGAACTGCCTGAGCTGCAGTGCAGGCTTCGTCAAACTGGCAAGGCCATCAGAAAGTCCTGCGGCCAAGGCATCTGGGTGGCTCAGTTCGTTAAATGGCCAGTTCTTGATTTCAGCTCAGGTCATGGTCTCAGGGTTGTGAGATGGAGACCCGTGTCAGGCTCTGTGCTCAGCGCCCAGTCTGCTTGAGTTTCTCCATCACTTCCCCTGATGGCATGTGTGCTCTCCTCTCTCTCTCTCTCATAAGTAAATAAATAAAATTTTAAGAAGATTTTAATTATTTATTTGTCGGAGAGAGAGAGAGTGCATAAGCAGGCAGAGTGTCAGGCAGGGGGAAAAGCGGATTTCCAGCTGAGCAAGGAGCAGGACTTGATCCCAGGATTCTAGAATCATGGTCTGAGCTGAAGGCAGATGCTTAGCTAACTGAGCCACCCAGGTGCCCCTAAAAAAAAAAAAAAGAAAGAAAGAAAGAAAGAAAGAAAGAAAAAGAAAAAAAAACTTAAAAAAAATCCTGGAGCCAAAGTCAGCTACCAGAGAGGGCCCATGTCTGTCAGGAATGAGCTTATAGCATTTCTGCCCTACTCACCCACTGGCTGGGAGTAGACCCTGAGAGATAGGGTCCTGATGCAAAGGCAGGGATAGATTTCAGGGTGCAACAGCTGGCACTCTTTATCAGTTATGTTCCTGTAGCTGGATATGTGGGCAGCACATTTCTGTGACAGCCACAGTGATAAATGCATTGGAAAGAAAAGAGAGCAAGGGAAGAGAATAAAGATTGCTAACTGGTGGAAGGTTGCAATTTGCAATTTAGAATGAAAAGGGAGCATTTGGATAAATGCTTGAAGAAGGGGTAACAGTTAGCCACAAGTATTCAAGTGGGAAGAACATATCAGGGGAAGTCTGTGCAAAGGCCCCAAGGTAGACTTTCTCTGGCTTATTTTAGGAACAAGGCCACTGTGGTGTGACAGGAAGCGCTGCAGGGAATGGTAACAGAGGTGGCTGGAAATGTAAAAGGTCTCAATCTGCGTAGGTCTTATGCGACACTGTAAGGACTTTGTTTTTATTCAGTGTGGAGTGAGGAGCCCTTGAGATATTTTTTTTACAGAGAAACGGAGTGACCTAGCTGTTTTGCAAGGATGGAAGCAGGGAGAGTAGGTAGGACACTATCGCTGTAATCCAGTTGGGAAATGATGCCAGCTTGAGCCAAGGTGAGAGCAATAAGGGTATTTATTGGGAATTGGTTGAACTGCGGATATATTTTAAAGTAGAACAACAGGATTTCTTGACATTGGATACAGAGTTTGAGAGAAAGAGAAGATTCATGATAACTCTATGACTCTTGGACTGAGCAAATGGAGTTGACCATCAACTGAGATAGGGAAGTGGTGACATAGTTTTCTTCTGACAGAGAGGGCAGATACCAACTGCTCAGTTTTGGACAAGTTAATTAGTTACCTCATGGAGATGTTGAGGAGAAACTGGATATATGAGTTTGGAGTTCAGGAAAGAAGCCTCATCTAGATTTACAAAATGCGTCACATCTCTGAAAGTGAGCTGGATCACAAAATATCTAGAACTGTAATTCACAATGGAGCAGAATCTAGTGAACTAGCATTCATTAAACATTAACTAAATACTCACGACCAAATTCAGTCTCTGTAAAACACATAATCCGTAGAACTTATCTGCTCCTAGATATCTTGTTAAACGAATTTTACCAAAGACTTTGGTGTTTGCCAAGCAATGTAAATGAAGATGTCAAGAGTTAGAAATTAAAATCAATGACCCAATCTTGTGTTAGGAAGTAAGAGTTATAACAGATTCTGAGACAGTGCCCTTTTCTTTTCTTTCTTTCTTTCTTTTCTTTTTTTTTTTAAAAAGATTTTATTTATTTATTTGACAGACAGAGATTACAAGTAGGCAGAGAGGCAGGCAGAGAGAGAGGAGGAAGCAGGCTCACTGCTGAGCAGAGAGCCCGATGTGGGGCTCGATCCCAGGACCCTGGATCATGACCTGAACTGAAGGCAGAGGCTTAACCCACTGAGCCACCCAGGCGCCCCGACAGTGCCCTTTCTTAAAATGAATTCACTATCTCATTGGAGAGGTAAGACACATGTTAGAAAAAATTAGGGGACAAAGAATAGTAAACCAGCTGTCATTGTATTGTGATAAAACAAAGTTCTAACTATTGGACTATTTGGAACCACGAGAGTATAGCATAGAATAATGGTAGTGTGGAGCATAAGCAGTAAGTGTGAAACGAGTTGAAGAAGATAAAGATTAATGTATGTTGCAGAAAAGCCACTGTAGGGGAAAAGCAGAACCTAAAAGCCATTTTTAAAAAAAGATTTTATTTATTTATTTGACAGAGAGGGAGAGATCACAAGTAGGGAGAAAGGCAGGCAGAGGGAGGGGGGAAATAGGCTTCCCGCTAAGCAGAGAGTCTGATGTGGGGCTCGATCCCAGGATCCTGGGATCATGACCTGAGCTGAAGGCAGAGGCTAAACTCACTGAGCCCACCCAACTGCCCCCTAAAAGCCATTTCTAAGGGTGAGATTATCACATAATGTGATAGAGGATCAGAAAGGAGATGTCCTTACCTGGGAGAGAGGAGAAATGAGACAGAAAGATTGATGGAAATATACGTCCATACCTAGAATTTGATGTTCAGGAAAAATGGACTAGGGCAGTGGCTGATGAAAGATCCAATTCATATTTTAGGAAAATAAAGCTGTTGACCCTTTAGAACATACAGGAAGAGGGAAAGATTAGGTAGGAAGGTAGGAGATATGAAATGTGAGTGCTTGTGGAAAGAGACTAAAAATTTGCCAATGTTCTGAAGAAGGAAAGTCTCTAGGCTTTTGCTTGTCTTTTAGAAGGTCTGAATCCAGAAGCCAAGGCATAGGACAGAGTAAGCGGAATGGTACTTAACATGCTAATTTAAATATTTAAAAACCCCAAAGTGACAGCAATAAGAATGATTTATAAGGGAGGAAGCCAAAAAACATTTCAGTGAGCGTAAAATTGGAGAGAAGAATGAGAATTTGTAGGTTCCAAATTAAGTACAAAAGGGAAGCTTAGATTAGAGATTTTGGATTGAAAACCACAGAGAACCAAAGTCTAAATAAGGAAGTAAATATTTCTTGGATGTCTATGTGAAAAGGCTTTTCTAGAACGTAAACAAATTTTTTTATCGACATATAATGTAGAACTTTTTTGAACAAAGTAAGTGTTCACTCCTGACTCTTTTCTCTCTCTCTCTGATTCTTTCTCTTTTCTTTCTTTATGACTTTTCAGACTTCTGAAGTCCAGAAGCAGTACTGACCTAAAGACAGGAAATTTCCTTTTTCCTACTATGTCTCTGAAAGAATCGTAAAGGAAAAAAAATTCCTTACCGTCACATTTATTTGTACTAACGAGGCCATCTCCTTTTTTATTTTTTTTCTTTTCTCTTTTCCTTTCTCTTCTGTTTTCTTTTTAAATGTTATTTATTTATTTGAGAGAGAGATGAGGAGGCACAGAGGGAGAGAATCCCAAGCAGACTCCCAGCCGAGCAGGGAGCTCACGACCCTGAGATCATGACCTGATCCAAAACTAGGTGTCCCCAGGCCATCTCAATTCTTCTTACCTTTGACACTTACTCTTCCACATGACTGGACAACATGGGCTTTTTTGCATCCTTTCCTTCTCTGGTAGACCTCTGGATGGGATTTAGCTGCTATCCTCAAGTAACAAACGGGTATGTGAATAGGGTGACTGCATACATTACAAGAGATTCCTGATCATGAGTTATTATCATCGTAGAGTACTCTGTATAGTTGGATTGGCAATATACTGGTGTCTGTTAGGTAATGTGAGCTCTACAGTTCAGAGGACAAGTGGAGAAAATGCATTAGGCTTCAAGACAGTCTGTAGCACAGATGCTCATTGTACTCGAACCATCGACAACATGGAACAGAGTTGCTCCTCCCCTCCTATCTTCCCTGGGCCTCTGGGACACCCCAGTCTCTTGATTTTACTTTCACCTCACCAGCGTCTCTCTCTCAGCCTACTTTGCTCCTTCCTTCTCTTTTCCACTTGACATTGGAATGTATCAGGGCTCAGTTGTTGGTGCCCTTTTGTCTTACATTAATCTCTACTCACTCCCCAGGGATCTCATTTAATCTCATCCTAATGCTGAACTCTAAATTTATTTAATCTCCAGTGTAGACTTCTTTTCTGCCCTAGGGTCTTAGGCTGTTACCTCCGCCTGGAACTCAAGGTATCTGTATGGATCATTGCCTCCCCTTTTTTCAGGTCTTTGCCAAGATATTACCTTCTCAGTGAGGCTTCCCTCACATTATACCTCTCTCTGATCTTACCAATGCCCCTCACTTCGTTCTTTTTGTTGCCATAGCCCTTATCATCTTCTGCAATTCTTTTTTTTTTTTTTTAAGATTTTATTTATTTATTTGACAGAGAGAGAGCTCACAAGTAGGCAGAGAGGCAGGCAGAGAGAGAGAGGAGGAAGCAGGCTCACTGCGGAGCAGAGAACCCGATGCAGGGCTCCATCCCAGGATTCTGGGATCATGACCTGAGCCGAAGGCAGAGGCTTTAACCCACTGAGCCACCCAGGCGCCCCATCTTCTGCAATTCTATATTTTGCACTTTTTTTGTTTGTTTATTACCTGTATTCTTTCACTGGAGTGTAACTTACAGATAGTGAAAGTTCTATCTGTATTTGAAGTGCTTACAACAGTCCTGGTGCCTAGTGAACACCCAACAAATAATTGTTGAATGATGATTTTGATGAGCTATTTGATTGTTCGTTTGTGTCAGGTGCTTTATTGGTCCACTGAATGGGTTTGGAAATCAGCCCTCAAGAAGATTAAATAACCTACCAAGGGGTTCTGTATCCAGGGAGAAGTGAAACCAGGATTTAATTCTAAGAGTGTCCAGGTCCAAAGCTTCATCTCAGTCCACAATATTATCCTACTTCTATTTTTCCTTAGTTGTCATAGACCCAGGGCATGAGGTTTAACCATGTATATCATTACATGTCTAGAATAATGCATTCTGTGTGACAAGAAAATTTGATAATTTTGATGATTTGTGGAATTGATTTTTTAAGACTGGACAGTCTATAGCCATTTTTCCTTGGGAATTTGTCTAAAGATGCACTATGACTTTTATGTAAGTGAAGTCTTGCAGACATACATCAGTGCAAACAAAATTCTACTAACAGGCAGTAGAAGAGTGTGTGGTATAGCATGTTGGCTTCTCTTTGAATAGCACACAGCTCTTTCAGGTTGAGACTCCTAGAATTCAAACAACTGATTTAGTGGAAAGAATATTTAACCTGTCCAATTGTTAGACTTTTGTGGATGAAGGAGGCAGCTGTTTTCTGAACATGGCCTCAAGTTACCCAATAGCCTATCAAAGATAGCCATAGATAAAAAATAACCTATCAACACACCAAACATATGTAGCAAAATAATCCCTCCAACCTCCCATCCAACACAAGGAATGTTTTGGCATTTATTTCCCCTCTCATGAGCACATAACCTGAGAAGTTTATTTGGCTAAGTATTGGGGATCTTTTCTTTTTCTCTGCCTCAGTGTACAAACGAACATGAAAATTATGGGTATCATGCAAAGTATTAGCATCGCTGTAAATGGGAGAAAAACAAGGGACTAGAGAGTCTGTAATTATCATCCCACCAAGATCAAGGCCTGTAGATGCCCCAGCACAACGAGTTCTCTGCCAATTTACCACTCCCCTGTATAAACCTTGTGGTACGCATGCCTTTGTGCAGTGTGTACCATAGAGGGGATGAAAAGGATCATTTGGGTTGAACTTTAAATGTTGTTTTGAGTCAGAGCCTTTGGTGAGGACCGCTGGCCTTATTCACTTTCCGTCCTTTGTTTGCAGCGTAAGGAAGCAGCCCTTCCTTCAGCATTGTTTTCAGGTTGGGGTGTTTTAAAAAATGCTGTTCCACTGTGATACCTTCCCTTGATGCTTTCACTTTTAGCCGGTGGATTCAATGGAATGTTTAAAATATTTGGACCTAGAAATGTTCCTTAAGTCAAAATTACCTTGGAAAGTGTCCATAATATATGCTAGCACATACGAAACTGGATGTCTAAGTGGTTCAGGGTGCTCCTGTGTGTACTCAGCTGCTTTTTGAACTTGAAGAGTTTGAACTTTCTTTGCTTTTTGTTTTGAAAAATTGTTTTTTCTTTTTCTCTTCTAGTTTGGGATTTTAGTTTAAAGAGTAACTGATTGTAAGTTCTAGTATTTGAGTACTTGGAAATTTTTGCCCTAGATTTGCACAAAGAAATATTAAGTAGAGTTCCTTCAGTTCACTGAAAATTTTCATTTACTTTTTACTTCCTCCATAAGTTTCAGTGTCAGTTTTTGTTGGCATAACAAAATAAATACCCTTATATCTGTATTGGCGTCATAAATGCAAAGAGAGAAGTTGAAACTGATCATTGAGGGGCTCTCTGCCCCAGAAAGAAGTCATTGACTCATCGTTCAACTAGGCTCTCACGTTTAGACATGACTATTTCTGGTTGTAATATTTAGATTTCAAATACCTGTATCCCCTAAAAGGTTCCAAAGAACCATTTGGTCATCACAGGAATGCAATTTGGAAATTGGATATGGAGTTGTAGAGCAGTGTCCCTACTAATTGGAGGCTTGGGTATTCTGGGTTCTTAATGTTTGTTCATCTATCCATATATCACACTCTGGTTAAACATCAACCAACTATGCAATCAACATCGTGCTATGTGCTAGAGACAGATGAATAAGACAATGAACTCTTTTTGGTGGAAAAGACGTAAACAGAAGACAAGTAAACACTCTGTGAAAAGTGCTAGGTCGCCAAAGTCATTCAGGGCAGAGGGCAGGCCAGAGTTCAGCCAAGTCGTTCTAGCAGAGGGGCCAGCTGAGCTGTGTGTTTTATATTTGGACAGTTAGGAGGTAGTGAACCCAAAGATCAAGCCAGGGTAGGGGGTGGGGAAGCAAAAGACAAATTGTGCAATCACATCTCCTGATTTTCTAGACAGTCAAAGACAAACTGAATAAACCCCTCAGATGCAGATTCCTTAATGGATGATGGAGAGACATACTTGACAAATCATCTATATACAGACTTGTACCTTTATTATAAAAGGTATGTGGTGTCCAAAGACTATACGTACTTATTCATATATATACATGTATTATAAATAAATTTGTCAGTGTATATTTATTAATGATCCTTAACTAATTCACATACATCAGAATCTTAATTCTCTGCCATTAGAAAGTGAATAAATGCTTTAGGAATCAGAGAGACATGGTCTTATTGTCTAGCCTTTCCACTTACTAGGTGAAGGAACTTGGAAAAATCACTTAATATCTCAGAGAGTCTGTTTCTTTGGGTGTAAACTGGTAATAATAGTTTCCATAAGATTTTTTTTTTTTAAAGATTTTTATTTATTTATTTATTTGACAGAGAGAGAGAGAGAGATCACAAGTAGGCAGAGAAGCAGGAAGAGAGAGAGAGGGGAGGAAGCAAGCTCCCTGCTGAGCAGAGAGCCCGATGTTGGACTCGATCCCAGGACCCTGAGATCATGACCTGAGCCAAAGGCAGCGGCTTAACCCACTGAGCCACCCAGGCGCCCTTCCATAAGATTTTTTTGATTAAGATTAAGTGAATCTTTAGGTGAAGTTGGTTATGGAGCATAATAACTATGTAATAACAGCAACTAATTATTATTATTATTATTATTATTATTATTATTATTACTTAATTATCTTATTGTGCAAGCCAAGTTCTTAGAAAGTCTATTAAATCTTGTAGGCACATTAATAATTCTTTCAGTGCTTTCATGTTTGTAAATGTGTCTTTCTACACATATAACCCAATATCGTAATTGACTTATTTAGGAGAAAGACCAAGATCTCATTCTTCTCTGTGAACCAAGAAGCTATCGGATGTGTTCATTTCCGACATGGGAAACTGAGGCAAGGATGGCCCGATTGATTTGGGCAGGAATCCAGTTCTTCAAATGGTAACATTCTCTGTTCAGCAGTCTTTCCATTACTGACTCTAGAAATCTTAGAAGACTTGATCTGATTCTTTGTCATTATGGAAATATGCTATAAGCTTATCCAATCAGGTTGGCTTCTAGGCAGAGCCATCGCTCTGAAAATTAGGGAACCAGCCAGTTACGTGGAAATGGATTTACATGGAAAAGCAAGAAATGAGCCAGCTGTCAGTTTGTCTGCCCACAGACCACTTCAGTATGAAGGAAGGCTCTGAGGTTTTGTTCGGTGACAGATTGGATTCCAGACAATTGTAATTCCAGCCCGAAGATTTTTGGAAATAAGTGTTTTGAAAGATGCCGGTTCAAAGTTTACTTCTAAAATATTTAATGGGTCTCTCTTTGGAGAAATGCCTGCTTTCGTAAGGGCTGGTGATTACTGCATGGCTGAGAGAGATCTCTAAGAAGGAACCTAAACAAAACCAAACCAAAAAACCCAAACATTTTCCATTGGGAAGTTTGACTCCATTTTAGCATCGTATGAAAAAAATCTATCTTATTTCATCATTGGATCCTCCTGTCTCCCCTTGCCTCTCCTTTTGGTGAGATTCTAACTGTAGGAGTTAGATTGCTTCATGCGTGCCCAGGGCGAAGACTGAAAGAATTGCATTATGCAGTCATGCAGTGGTGTGGGTGGAGGGGGAATTCGAGAGAACACGAAGTTCCAAGAATTACAGTTGCCACAAACAGATCTGTAGGAATTCCCTTAGAGCTGGAGGTTCTTGAGTCCTTATTTCCTGCAAAATCTGAAGGTTGAGTCTTGTGCAAATAGTGACAGAGATAGATAGCTGCCACCTTATACCCACATCAGTTCCCCATTGTGCCTCTTTAGAAAAAAAATCTCAGTAACAAAAATATTTTTTTTATGTTATCTAATTTCAAATCTAATATAAAAATATTTCCAGGAGAGAAATTTAAAAACAATTTAAATGAATGTTTCCTTCTTTTTAATTTATTTTTAATTTAAAAAATTTTATCTTTGAAGTATGGCTGACCTATAATGTTACATTATTTCAGATGTACAACATAGTGATTCTTCAGTTTTATTCATTACTCAGCGCTCACTGCGATCAGCGATCAGCGTAGTCACCATCTGCTACCATACGTTATTAAAATGTTACTGACTATATTCCCAATGCTGTACTTTCCATCTTTGTGACTTATTTTATAAGTGGAACTTCATACCTCTTAATCCCCTTCACGTATTTCACCCACACCTCTGGCAACTACAAATTTGTTCTCTGTATTTATGAGTTTGTTTCTGGTTTTTGTTTGTTTGTTTTGTTTTGTTTGTTAAATGAAATTCCAAAGGGCAGTCTCTGGTGTTCCTCATGGACCTTGGAATTCTTAAAAATGAAATCTTAAGCCATTGTGGTACCACAATAGTAATCAGCCCTGTAAAATCAGTCCTGAATAGGGGAAGAACCATAATTCAGTTGGAAAAGAAAGGTCAAGCTAGATGACTATCTCTGGTTAATTTTGTCCAAGGCTTTATTAACTTACTATAGTTGGTCCATTTGACATTTGATTTTTATCAAGCTCTATTCTTATCCCCCTCCTTTATTGATATTTCTTTTAGAAATTGAGATAAGTGAAAAAAAAAACAACCCAAATCTTTTTAGGGTGTGGGGCAGATCTCTTTTCCTTTTTTTTTTTTTTTTTTGAATTTGCCAGATCTGTGTGAGGAAGCAAGAAAATGGATTTTATGAACGCTTAATGGAGTAAGTATTAGGTTTCTTGGAGTTCCTGAAGGCAGTCCACCCACTTCTAACACAGCAGTGTAAACACTTTAATTTCTTTTGTTGCGTTTTCTATGACTGGTGAATCTTCCCTCCCTTCCCCCAAATCTACCAAGTACAGATACACATGCTGACAAATGGAATGCAAACAAATGGTATGTAATGGGTACACTGCTGGGGAAATGTACAGAGAGGCTCTTCTAGGCCATTACAGATGATAGCCCCCAAAGGCCAAGTTATTTATAAAGAGGAGAAGCAGTAACTTCTTAACATAGGGCTCCAAATAAAGAAGGGTTTGTCTACAAAAAAGAATGTAAGAATTCAGTTCTGTGCATTTGTTGATTGATGATCACTTTTCCCCCTTACGTCTTGACATTCCACCAAAGCAAACTGTATGATTTTCCCCTTGGGAAGCAACCCAGAGCTTAGCTTTATTTACAAGCTTCATTATACTAAAGAGCAAAATGTTCTAGCCTACTGAATAGATATTACATGGCAGCCTGCTGACCTCTCTGTTTAGGAGAAATATTCAACTCCTACAGAGAAGTCTTAAAGGTTAGCTGATTCACAGTTTTTTCCCTCTTTATTTACTGTAGTCTAAACCACTGATTTCAGTTTCTTTCTCTCTCTCGTCTTTCTTCTCTCCTCTCCTCTCGTTTCGCTTCTCCTCCCCTCCCCCCCTTTTCCTTCCTTCCTTCTTTCTTTCCTCTTTCCTTTCTTCCTCCTTCCCTCCCTCCCTCCCTCTCTCTCCCCCTTTATCTCTCTCTCTTTCTTCAGTACGGTGTTCCTCTACTTCTGGTAAGATTCTGCAATGAACAAAGAAGAGCTGTGGCTGCTATGTTGAGCTTTTAAATTTCTCACTTGCGTTCACTTCAAAGGCACCCAATACACACCACAGTAGACTTTTACCTTGATAAGAGAATAATGGTAGCGTGCAAGTAGAGGGAAGTCTGGGATCTACTAATCTTGGAGAATGCTGTGGTATCAGAGCATTTGCATCTGGGCTTCTAGAGGAAATAGGGAGGTAAATAAGGAATCAATTTGGTCTGGGGCTCCAGAAAGTACTAGAAACACCCTGAGTAATCAGGAAACTCACCTTGCCGTAGGATACTGTTAAAAAATTGTGCCTCAATCTCCCAACCTCCCTCCCCCCAGCAACCCTCTGTTTTGTGAGATTAAGAGTCACTTATGGTTTGTCTCCCTCCCAATCCCATCTTTTTTTTTTTTAAATTTTTATTTTTTATAAACATATATTTTTATCCCCAGGGGTACAGGTCTGTGAATCAACAGGTTTACACACTTCACAGCACTCACCAAAGCACATACCCTCCCCAATGTCCATAATCCCACCCCCTTCTCCCAAACCCCC
>NC_081570.1:84926729-85042340 GCF_022355385.1 Mustela nigripes | reverse complement strand
CTCAGTTTGTTTTGTGAGATTAAGAGTCACTTATGGTTTGTCTCCCTCCCAATCCCATCTTGTTTCATTGATTCTTCTCCTACCCACTTAAGCCCCCATGTTGCATCACCACTTCCTCATATCAGGGAGATCATATGATAGTTGTCTTTCTCTGCTTGACTTATTTCACTAAGCATGATACGCTCTAGTTCCATCCATGTTGTCGCAAATGGCAAGATTTCATTTCTTTTGATGGCTGCATAGTATTCCATTGTGTATATATACCACATCTTCTTGATTTTGGTGAGTGCTGTGAAGTGTGTAAATCTGGTGATTCACAGACCTGTACCCCTGGGGATAAAAATATATGTCTATAAAAAATAAAAAAATTATTAAAAAAAATTGTGCCTCAGTTTAGGAGACTGATTAAGTATTATTGGGGAGGAGAAATTTTGGATGTATGATCCTACTGTCTTGGACTTGAAGGAGAAGGTATTTGAAAAACAAAAACAAAAAAAACCTGGATTTTTCTAAAGTCTCTTTGATAAGGTATTAAAATAATAGCTGAGAGTCTTTGTTTCCCACAACAATATTATGCTGTTTTTGGACCTTTCTCTGTCCATTGCTCTTGGTTCTTTCTGCCAAACCTGGGAGCGATAACACATTTGGAGCTTGTAGCCAACATTCTAGCAGCATGCATAATTAATTCCATATCTTGGCCATCTTTTTTATTACCTGTTTCCTTACTCCCTGAATGAAGACCACCTTATCCTTCTCTTCCTTTTAACCTTCGAATTGTAATTCTCGATAAAATATAGCTAAATGAGCTTAAGTATGTTTAATAATCTACCACCCCTCAAAGTGTTTAGGTCAATCTGAGTGGTATATTTAATGGTGAAAACACTTCTTGTAGTCTAAACCGAATGTTAGCTTAAGCCTTCATGCTTTCCTGAAGAGTCAACTCATGTGACAAATGATCCTTTCCCTAAAGAGATGGATTGAAATCAGTAGGCCCATTGTGGGAATCGCACTGCACATTATCACCTGTGTGCCAGTTGGTGTTGTGGTGGTGCCTGTGTGGTTAGTTGGAAAGGATGAAGAAGCACTTGGAGTGACAAAGAAAATCTTGGTTTCACACATGTTTCTGGAATCAAATGATAGCTGAAAGTCTCTTGAGATCTGAAACTCTACCCACAGGGTGAACCTTCTTCAATGCCATCCACCTTAAAGAAACGATTGCTGGGGCATAGTTGAATTCATGCATTCCACCAGTATTTGGTGTCTGTCTACCGTGAACCAGGTATTGTGCATGGGGTTAGTGTTAGGGTTTGGAGCAGCATGCATGCAGTTTTGCTCTTTTGGGCCTTAGATTTCAATGGTGGAAAACAGACATGAGAAAAGCAGACACATAAGCACAGTTTCAGCTAGTGTTAGGTGCTATAGAGAAGACAAAGCAGGGTTTCCAGTAGAGTTACTGGTTGGGTTGGTGGTGGTGGTGGTAGGTGGTCAGCTATTTTAGATTGAGCAGTAGAGGAAGGCCTCTCTGAGAGTTTGTTTCTTTTTAAGAATTACAGTAACTATTTCATGACTAGAGAAAACTGACTCTGGGTAATGGGTAATACTTATTAAAACAAACAAACAAACAAAGCCTCATGATTTTAATAGCCAGACTTCAGCTATCAGCAAGCATAGAGACACAATAGATTTTTTTTTTTCTTCTCACCAATGAAAGGTGACTTTGCTTTTAGGAATTCTGTACATTTAAACCTATTCCAACATCGTTGGCATGGGAATTATATCTTTTTGATGCCTTTCCAAAGAAGTTAGCAAACAAGTTATCTTGGTCTTTTCAGAACTTAGATTAAGTGAGAAGAGAAGTAATTTGGCTAATTCCTAACTATATGGTAGAGTCACCAGCCCCCTCAGGAAATGTATCCCAACCAATATCCTCATTATTAAGCCAACTTGCTTGACTTTCCTTCTTTATGCATTTGGACCAGCTGCATGGGTAACTGGATTCTGGGGCAAATGTTTCAAGAGTGATAGCATCTACTTGATAGATAGTGAAGTATTGATGTACCAGAGATTCCTTGTCTTGTTGGAGAGTACCAGTCAAGTGTTGTCCTCATGGTCCCTCCTATGATACTTTAGGAGACATTAGGGAGAGGAGCCATGGACATCTCCTCTCTGAAGAGAGCCTTCCTGTATTGATGGAGCTGATTTTCCTCTCATGTTGCACCATAGCCCCTACTACTTTTATTATACCACTTAATAAATTGTAATTTCAAATGTATTTGGAGATCTGTATGCCCACTAGAACATGAGATCTACAAGTTCAGAAAGTGTTTTAATCATCTGGAAGTAAATTCTTATTTAATTATTCTTATTTAATATTATTATTATTATTATTATTATTATTTTTAAGAGAGAGTGAGAGAGTGGGGATGGGGGAGGGGGCAGAGGGAGAGAGAGAATCTTAAGTAGGCTCCAGGCCAGAGCAGAGGCCTGGAGGGGCCTGGATGGCCCGTGGGGTTTGATCCCATGACCCTGAGACCATGACCATGACCTGAGCCAAAATCAAGAGTCAGACGCTTAATCAGCTGAGCCACCCAGCTTCCCCAACTCTCATTTAATTCTTAATGTCAAATGTATAAAATATATTTTTGGAGAATTTTACTTAGAGGCTTATGAAAGCCATTTGATGACACTGGGCCTGATTCTTTCACAAAAGGTGACAATACAGCAGTTCTGTTGCATTGGGCCTGAGTATTGGGGTGGAAATGTAGCTCCCCCTGCAATATTACTATTTCTTCTTTATGGAAGAGCAGATTTTACCCAAAGACAGGAATACTTGTCAATGAGGAAGTGTGAGGTGGGAGAGAAGGAAGGAGGGAACACATACTTCTCTTGAACACATGTCTCTTCTTCCACATTCGCCGGGCCTGCAAGAGCATAACTGTGGGGTGCTGGAGCCCGCCCCTTAGTACTTGTTGGAGTCTCTCACCACCTCTCCTTACATTCCTGAAGTTTTATGATTATTAAGCAGTTATTATGTGCCAGCTACTTTAATAAGTGCTCCGGCTTTCTCATCTGGCTTATGTCTTACAGCAGCACGATAAGGTAGATACTGTTGTTATTTCCACTGGGAATGGAGACCAGGACCTGTAAGGAGACTCTGCGCCAAGTCACACACACAGCCTGCTGCAGAGTGAGGACTGAATCGTTTTCCGCTTGAAATTTTTTTTTGTTTGTTTCTTTGTTTTTTTTTTTTTTTTCCTGCTTGAATTTAGAAACTGAACTTTAAACACCACGCTCTGAAAACCTTCCTAGGTTAGCTTGTTCAACTTGGGCTTGGGCAACTTTGGGCAATGAGCCCCAACACAGGGATGGAACAGATTAAAGAGGCACCATGGTGGATGGCTTAATAGCAGGGCTCAGGTCAAATTTCAGGAAAGATAAAGCTTCTTTCAATGTTTTCCAAATTCTTTTTTCCTGTAGTCTATTTTAATGCCGTCCTGCAGCTGTCCAAAGCTCACCCAAACTCATGAGAAGCTTCTTTTTTTTTTTTTAATTGGTTATATTGAGACACGATTTGCATACCATACAATGCACCCACGAAAGTGGCTTTTTAGTAGATTTAGAGTTGTGCATTCATAATGACAATCAATTTTAGAACATATTTATTATTTTAAAAAAGAAATCCACACCCCTTAGTCCTCACTTCCAATACCCACTCCTTGTACCCACAGCACCTGGCAACTGCTAATCTATTTTCGGTCTCTAGATTTGTCTATTCTGAACATTTCATATAAATAGAATCATACAATATACAGCTTTTTGTTTCTGACTTCTTTTAGTCGATGTAGTGTTGTTCATTTTTAAAGATTTCATTTATGAGAGAGAGAGAGAGAGAAAGAGAGAGAGAGAGAGAGACATAAGTGGGGAGAGGGGCCAAGAGAGAGAGGGAGAAGTAGATTCCCTGCTTAGTGGAGAGACTGATGGAGCTCGGGGGGGCTCGATCCCAGGACCCTGAGATCATAACCTGAGCTGAAGTCAGACACTTAAGCAACTGAGCCACCCAGGTGCCCCTTCAGCATAATGTTTTTAAGGTTCATCCAAGTTATAGCATATAACAGAACTTCAGATCTTTTTATGGCCAAGTCATAGTCCACTGTTTGGATATACCATTTCATATTTATCTATTAATCTGTTGATGGACAATTGGTCATTTCTACTTCTTGGCTCTTATGAATAATGCTTATATGAACGTCACTCCAAGTTTCTTATTCCATTGTTTCGTTTCTCTACTCATAACTTGCATTTGTTCAAATCTAAGTTCAGAGACAGGAGAATATCAGAACGGTCTAATTATCAGAATCCATACTGACGTGTAGATGGCTGATGGACTACGTGCATGTTAGAAGAGGAATGTTAGAACTCAAATGAACTTCCAATTGGTGAAAAAACTGCAGATAGTTCTTTGCGAGAAAGGAAGTCTTCCCAGTACCCCTTTTCTGACACTGGCTGCCACCTTGTCACTGTTTTCTCTATACACCCCCTCCCCCAAATTCCCAAAGAAGTGATGTAACAGTCACTTCTGAAAAGCTGTTCATCCTTTCAAGTTGTGTGTTTAGCCCCCTTTTCATTTTCTTCTGGTCACTTTATATTTTCTTTCTCTATAGTAATTTTCCATGGGTAAATAAAAAGATTGTCACTCTCAATTTTGTCATTACTCATAACTGCAATGTTTTCATAATCTCTTCCTACTCTCTGACAACCACTTTCTGTCTTGTAGTTCTCTTCTTCTAGAATCATGATTCCAACAATTTGATCCCATCCAGATTTCCAACCCAATGATCCTATTACCTTGTCACTGTCACTTTTCCGATGTCCTCTTTTCCATCTTGACCAAGCTTAAATTCCATTGGTAGTCAGTATAGTTATTCCCTTGCATTTACCCCCAATTTCATAGCCTATTCTTGCTATCGGTATTATTCCTTGCTCAAGCCACTAATTCTCTCTCTTATCTCCTCCACTCCTACAGAATGAATCTGCACAGGACTAGAGGAAAACAGACAACCGTCCCTGATTGTATAATTTGTACAAATTTATCCCACTGTAAATTAGTGTCTACCTTCAAGTGATCTGCCAAAGCTTTATGCTTTATGTTTAATGCTGCCTGAAAATTATATGTATTCTCTTGGCTTTCCCACATTTCTAGTTTATTTTTTTCACATCTCTCCTCAAACTTCAAATACCTTCTCCATCACCCTTCATCACAACTGAAAGATAATTCTCCATCTGCATCCATGCTTTCCTATCTATTAAAATTGTTGGCTCAGCAATTCTCCACTTTCTTTCCTGCTTCATCAATTTTTCACTTTCTAGGAACTTTATTATCAATATAAAAATATTCCAGGCACCTGGGTGGCTCAGTGGGTTAAAGTCTCTGCCTTCGGCTCAGGTCATGATCCCAGGGTCCTGGGATTGAGCCCCGCATCGGGCTCTTTGCTCAGCGGGGAGCCTGCTTCCTCCTCTCTCTCTGCCTGCCTCTCTACCTGCTTGTGATCTCTGTCTGTCAAATAAATAAATAAAAAATCTTAAAAAAAATACAAATATTCTATTTCCTATCTTAAAAACCCATAATGAAAACCAGAACTTTCTACTGATGCTATCATCCCCGCCAGTCACCACCCCATTTTTGGGTTTTCTTTTACAGCAAAATTCTTTGAAGCAGTTGCCTTTATCCACTGCCTTGTTGAAATCTCCACTAGAAGAGCTAACCCATGTCTTCCACAATATATCCAAAATGGAGCGTCTGATCTTCACCCCTGCAGTATTTCTCCATTTGTCTCTATCTTGGCTAATGGCAAAACCACCCTTTTAGCTGCTCAGAGCCAATTCTTAAAGCAATGCTTTATCTTCTCCTTCTCTCTTGCCCACATCCAATTAGTCAGAGAATCTCATTTGCTCTGCCTCTATACTGCATGCTTTATCTGATCAATTGTCATCTCCACTATTAGCACCTTGGTGAAAGCCCACGATTATCTCTCGCACCCTTAATTAGTCTCCCTGCTTCCATCCTTACTCCTTACCATTTGTTTCAATAAGGATTGATTCTTGTAAGGCATAAGTCAGATCATGTCAGCCCTCCGCATAAAACTCTCAGTATAAAAGCCAAAATATTAACAATGGCTTGCAAATTCCTATATGAATTGGGCCCCTATTCATTTCTGACCTCATCTTCTATTATACCTTCCCTCCTACTCACATAAGCTCACATAAGTGTACCACTTCAGGGTCTTTGCATAGGCCACTTCCTGGAATTCTCTTCCCTGGATACACACAAGACTAGCTCCCTCACTTGCCATAAAGCTTTTTGAACATCCCTTTCCCAATGAGGTACACCAGTCCACCCTATTTAAAATTGTATAGCATTTCTGTCCTGATCATCTTACCTTTTCTGTTTTTGCATGGTGTTTGCCACCTTCTAATACACTATATAATTTATCTCTTTTTTAAAACAATTATTTTTTGTTGTCTGTTTTTTTCCACTAGAATGTAAGCTCCATGGAGTCTGGGATTTTTGTTTTATCCACAACCATTCAGTGATGGCTATAGTTGATGTTCAATAAATATTTGATCAGCAACTTGACCTGAGAAACTGAGAAATGCATTCAATATCATCTGTTAAATTTATTGATCAAATTGCTTTACTGTGTGAAATATCAATTTACATTGGAAGTTTGGTACTAGAACCATATGTTAAATCCGATGCCTATTTTTAAAATATCCTTTATTAAAACGATATATATACACACATATATACCGCTGTGTGTGTGTGTGTATACATATATGTATATGCTTTTATCACCCCTATTGTTACCCTACCATTAGCTTTTGTTGAAATGGTTGTTATTTTAAGAGTTTGCTATAGAAAAATCTTTGTTTTAATCTACATTATATTTAAAAGCAGCATTCTTTTGGTAACTAAAACCTAAAATCATGCATTTACTCTAAAAAGAGAAGTTTGAAGGGGTGATATGAGCTTCATGCCTTGGAATTTGGCATTGAGGAGTCCCCGGAATTCTCCAACTGCTGGAGACCTAGCTGAGAGCTAAGAATAGTGCAGAACGTAAACTTCTATAGTAGCAACTGTGAGAGGAATTTTTAGAAGCAGTGTGAGACTATCGCACTGTCAGAGAGTTTGAGAAATGGCACTCTTTAATTGTCAAAAAAATATTTTTAATTATTTTAATTATATATTTAATTATTTCACTGTCCTATATTGAAATGGAAAAGGTAGTAGGACCCTGCATTCTGGTGTCATTAATTACCTCTCTTCATTCATGTCTTTCTTAACATTACTATGAGGGAACATAGAGCGAAGGTTTGTATTTGGCAAAAGACATGCTTATTGCCACATTCCATAGGAGTACCATCAAGTCTTCCCAGAAATGCATGTGACAATTTTATCTGACATTGTATTATAATTTGTTAAATTCGTTTTAGAGTCAGGATCCTCATCGTTTGCTTGCAGGCTTTCAAGGTTGGGTTCAAGGAAAGTCTAGGAGATTCTGGGAAGTACAGCAGTGTCGGTTTTGGTTTCCTTCTATTTGTTCTTCCAGCGTTTATTTCCCTTTCGGCATCTTGCAACTCGTGTCCAGTTTGGAGGGGAATCCCACAGAGCCCTCCCTTCTTCAGGAAGTGCCTTATGCTTGGGCTCAATCTGGCTCCTTCCCCTTCAGTGGAAACCTATTCTTAATTGGCCGATTGCTGGCAGGAAAAAAAAAAAAAAGGAGTCTGCATGTTTTCTTGTGAAATAAGGAAATCGGTCCAGATGATATCCAAGATCCCCTCCTGTTCTAAAGTCTGGTGATTCTATGATTTTGTCTCTTTTCTGGGAAAAATGAAAACTACCGATTATAAACTTTCTCGAGAACATGGTCATCTTCCTCATGTTGTGGAGTTATTTTTTTTTGTTTTGTTGATCTCTCTCTCTCTCGCTCTCTCTCTCTTTCTTTTGTATTCTTGGAAATATTAACTGGACTTGAAATAGTATTCTGCTTATGGTACATTTCACAGGAGACAGGTCTGTTTCAGACCCAGTTTCTGTTTCGATTCAAGCCCAACAGGGACTGATGGACAGTTTGGTGGCTAGGGACATGTCCCACTCTTGGTGAATGCATTGCTTTACGGCCACTCTTGGACTCAGTGCTTCTCCACTCTTGGACTCAGCAGGGATCCCGGAGTCCTCCATAGGACCGTTTTTTGAAAGGTGTAGTATTACTGGTCATCTTATGGTTTGACAGCCATGGTCCTTGTAGGCGGCCCTTTGTGAGATCATTCCATGGACTTGAAGGAAGTAAACGAGGGTTATTGTCCATCCTGAAACCCACAGGCCTCTGCTGAGATGAATTGTTGGCAAACTCTCCTTGAGATCCCTGATTTTATTTATTTATTTATTTTTTTAAAATGAGGCTTTCTTTCTTTCTTTCTTTCTTTTTTTTAAAGATTTTTATTTATTTACTTGACAGACCGAGATCACAAGTAGGCAGAGAGGCAGGCAGAGATAGAGGAGGAAGCAGACTCCCCGCTGAGCAGAGAGCCGGATGTGGGGCTCGATCCCAGGACCCTGGGATCATGACCTGAGCCGAAGGCAGAGGCTTTAACCCACTGAGCCACCCAGGCGCCCCGAGATCCCTGACTTTAAAGGACTCTAGGGAAGGCAAAAGATTATAGTCATTATCCTGAGGCAAAGCTGAGCTAATTTTGCCTGGATCTGACCCTCCGGTTCCAGGGAGTCTAGTTATTCGAACCCTGTCACTACGATGACACCCTCTCACGACAACATTGAGAGTGTGATTAGCTGCTGACCGTCCCCACCCCCCCCCCCCCCCCCCCTCCGGCACGTCCCCAGGATTTCCTTTAGAGCTCACAGATATTTCCCTGGAATTTAAAACGCGCCTTCTGAAACTCGGGGCCTTCCATTCTTTGTCAACCATCCCCTCTTTGTCGCTGGGCAGTTGCAGGCACCAGAGGGGGAGGCCAGAGCTCACCAGACACAGGAGTCTGCAGGGAGGTGCAGGGCAGGAGCCCCAAGAGGGAGAGGACAGGACAACAGGTGCCAACAGCCAGGGCACAGGCAGGACTATGTTCTCCCAGCAGGGGGCTCGGGGAACAGAGGCAGACTACCTGCAGAGCCAGCTCATTAAGTGTCATGTTATTTTCCAGAGCTTTCTTCTTTGTTTCCGTATGACTGGCAGACACCCACAGTCACACTTGATTAGAGTATTACTTTCTTCCTTACCAAAGCATTTTTATTCTCGAAACCTGGTGAAATATTATAAAGAAAACTGTCATGATGTGCCACTTAAAGAGGCCCCATGAAGGAAAACAGATTCTTCAAAAGAGAAGAGATGATTTGGATCAAGTTTTCTCAGTACTAAGATGACTGCCTTTGTGATGTAGAATGGATTTTCGGTGTGAGGGGGGATTGGAATAATTTGGAATTACTATTTTTAAGGCAAACTGGGTGCTTCAGCTGGTTAAGGGTTAAGTGTCTGGGGCGCCTGGGTGGCTCAGTGGGTTAAAGCCTCTGCCTTCAGCTCAGGTCATGATCTTAGGGTCCTGGGATTGAGCCCGGCATCGGGCTCTCTGCTCAGCGGGAAGCCTGCTTCCCTCTCTCTCTCTCTCTGCCTGCCTCTCTGCGTGCTTGTGATCTCTGTATGTCAAATAAATAAATAATATCTTAAAAAAAAAAAAAAAAGGGTTAAGTGTCTGCCTTCCGGTCAGGTCACGTCAAGATCTCAGGGTCCTGGGATCGACTGGGGGTTGGGGGGCCCATCGCATTACCTCCCTGTTCATCAAGGAGCCTGCTTCTCCCTCTCCATCTACCCCTCCCCCTGGCTCTCCCTGTGTCTCAAATAAATAAATAAAATCTTAAAAAAAAAAAAAAGAATGCCAGTTTGAATTAAACAATGATTTTAGCACATGGATAAAAATGGGGAGTTGGCGTTCATTAGGAATGAAATGATTTGGCAGGATCCACTTAAGTCGTAGCTGTCAAAGGGCCTGGCATTTCCTGAGGAGGAGAAGGAGCAGAGAGTTTGAAAAATTCTCCCTGCTTCCTAAGAGTTAATCTTCAGGAAGTGCCCTTTGTTGAAGTCATGCCTCCTACCTGGATGGTGAGTTTTAAAAAAATGGGCTTGCTTCAAAGGCAGCATGGGGAGTATAGCGCTGTAACCGTGACTGCTCCTCTGCCCAGAATTCTTTGAGGAGACTTGCCCTCTCCTAGGCCCTTTCACGCTTCTACACGGCTGGGGCCCTGGGCACACTGTGTGACACTGTCTTCAGGAGTTTCCTTGATGTACACCGATGTGCGGAACTGAACTTGAGTGAAGTCTGGAAGGCAGGACCAGGAAGGATTTGGATGTGAAAGTATCAGCACAGAAACCACATACAGCATACCAGTCGTACATTATTCTTCGTGAAGGGATCTTGTCTCTTGTGCTCCACGGCTAGGACTTTTTTTTTCTTTACAACCACTTCTCTTTTTAGTTTTTCTTCACTAAAGTTGCTTTGTCCTGACTTGCTCCTTCTATTAGAAAAGACCTATTTATAACACATATAGCTTTGTTAGGCTTGGAAACCCTGACTCATCGTTCTCCTTTTTAATAACGACCTAGGCTGAATCCGTGCCTCTGGACAAAGTACTCTTTTTTTTTTTTTTTTTTTTAAAGATTTTATTTATTTAACAGAGAGATCATAAGTAGGCAGAGAGGCAGGCAGAGAGAGAGAGAGAAGGGAAAGCAGGATTCCTGTTGCCCTGCTGAGCAGAAAGCCCGATGCGGGACTCTATCCCAGGACCCTGAGATCATGACCGGAGCCGAAGGCAGAGGCTTAACCCACTGAGCCACCCAGGCGTCCTGGACAAAGTACTTTTGATGGTACTCAGCTTTTGCTCTGGGGAAGAGAGAGTGACTAAATTTTATTTCTAAGGAACTAGAAGAGCTAGAAATTATTTTGGTAACAATAATAGGCTTAGCCTATATCTCTGCTCAAATGTAAAATGATAGTGAGAGTAACACTCGGTGAGAACTTGCTAACACCACACAGCGTACTTTCCTTGCATATATTGACACTTTCAGTTTTTACTTTAGGGTAAGTCCTATTAGCATCACCTCAAGGGAAGAGCTAAATGGTTAGTGATCTAGGTTCAGTATCTGAAGCAAGAATAAAAGGAGGGAAGGGAGACCTGGGTGGCTCAGCTGGTTAAGTGTCTGACTCTTGGTTTCTGCTCAGGTCATGACGTCAGGGTTGTGAGATCGAGCTCCACGTTGGACTCTGAGCTCAGCACTGAGTCTGCTCGAGATGACCTCTCCCTCACCTTTGGACCTCCCCCACTCCCTCTTTCAAATAAATAAATTAAAACCTTAAAAAAAAATGCAGGAGGAGGAGGGGTGGTCAGTTCCGAACAGCATGTGACAGGGGCTCTGTTGGATCCAGCTGCCCTGACACGAGGTTGTGTTCTGGGGACAATGGCGAAGCACATGAGAATCAAAGGAGAAAATCCGTGAATTACAAGTGTAAGGACACACTGTGGCTATGACTGTCATCCGGTCCAGTCTGGATGTCACTGCAGCAGCGGACAGCTGGTTAGCTGGTTACAAGAACTTTGACAGGGAGCCCAGCTATGGTGCTAGTGGACTGATGTGCCTTTTCATTCTCTCCTTTCCCTAACACTTGTTTGGGGGGGGGCGGAAATGACCCTTGAATTGAACTGTGAAAGCCCTTGTTATTCTCGGACAATTCAGGATTAGGACAGGATGCTATTTTTAGGAGATGGATACTGGAGTTCCTGCTGGGGCCAGTGCAGTTTCTAGCAATACGCTGGAAAGGTAAAGGAGGTCTGACTGTATTTATGCCAGAAGCTGGAAGAAGGTCTTACATCTATGAATAGACCTTTCTATGGGTCATGACCTCATCTAGAAATCTCCAGTGAATTCCCACTGCATATGGTTTTAACCTTCAATTCTTCACACCAGCTTCCAATTTTTTTCTAGTTGTTCTTTTGGGATCCAGTAGAGATCTTTTGTTGGATCTAAGAAGTCTCATTTCTATTTCCTGAATATGCTGTGCTTCCTGATTTGAAGCTTTGTTCCTGATTTATTCTGTGGTCTTTGAAAAGAATATCTCTTCCCTTCCCACTATCCAAATTTTACCTTTCCTCCACTAAAAAACCCCAGTGCCCTTCATGAAGCTTCTCTTTAGTGCATAGGTATCTCTTCTTTCTTTGAATTCCTCTTACATTTGCTATCTACATTGTTCCTTTGTTTCCCTGAGAATAAAGTGCTAATTATCATTAATTACTTACTCTGTATATTTTTATCTCTTCACCTTTACAAAGCTTTATATTCTGACAGGATAGGGCTTACAAGACTTACCATTTCTTTTGTACTCTCCACAGGGCAGCTTTGATCAAAGGAACAAAAACTATGCACTGAACCAGAAGACCTGAATTTTAATCCTGGCTCTGCCATTTCCTAATTATGACCTTGAGTGACTTTTTCAAGCCTTAGCTTCTCCATCCATAAAATGGAATTAAATTGATGATAGCTATCTCACACAGTTATTATAAATATTAAACATCGAAGATAACTGAAATTAAGTGTGCAAAGACCAGATACATGTAAATTACTAAGAATATTTGCTCATAAAGTCTTTTTCAAATGAATGATTATTACCATAACCACACTTTTTTTTTTTTTTAAAGATTTTATCCCTTTATTTGACAGAGAGCTAGAGAGAGAGCACAAGCAGAAGGAGAGTGAGAGGGGGAAGCAGGCTCCCTGCTGAGCAGAGCACCTGATATGGAGCTCGATCCCAGGACCCTGGGATCATGACCTGAGCTGAAGGCAGACGCTAACTGACTGAGCCACCCAGCTGTCCCTGTAAGGGCTTATTTAGCCAGAGCAGCCCCACCTCGGTTGAACAGCCATTTTGTTGTTCATGTAGTAAAACTTAAATTGACCCTGACCGCCCAGAGGAACTTATTTAAAAGCAAGTCTGGGAAACCAGTCCCAGGTAAAAAAGCCCAAATACAAAGGTGGGTCAGGTCAGATGGAAATAACAGCCCAAATGCAGGGATGAGTCGGGCCAGGTGGAGACTTCCAATCAATAGAACGTACATACTGTCTCCCTAGCTACCAAGGAGTGTGGGTCCCGCCCTTGGGGTGCCTTTTGGGTACCCATTCTGACTAAGGTGATAGGCTAATTCAAATAGCTACTATGGGGTGAATTGTAGTACAATTGGCCACCCATGGGTGACCTAGCATGACTGTGCAACTTTCTCTGTATGTTGCAATCTCATTGGCCACCTGTGTGTGTCCAGGCTCAACCACATGGCCTTTGCTCTATAAAAGTTAGTCTGTGAGGCTGGGAGTGGTCTGTGGCAATTCTACAATCCAGCTATGCTCACACTGTCAGTTCCTTCATTAGGGCTCAACTCTACTGCTTGGGAAGGATTCTCCAAGGCTCTTGCCTCTTCTCTCTGGGCTCCTGCGTCTACCTTCTGAGTCTACCTTTTTCATACAGAATGACTAGTATTCACAGCTGAGTGGTTTTTTTCCAACCTGCTTCTCACCCAAGCTGCTTGGGAATACAAAGGTCTCACATTTTGTGTTGTCTCTGTCCCTTAAAATCCAAGAAGATATAATTCTTTTTAAAGTTTTGTGAGTTTTTAATGAATTGATTTATAATCCAGTCTATTAAACTGAAGTTACACAAACACATTTTTCAAGATAGGGTCCCCTTCACCTTGCTCTTCCTTCAAGGTTACTGAGAGATGTCATCCAGAAAATAATGAGCCACAAGGACAGACAAATGAGTGTTTATTTAGGATTAAAGAATTTCAATTCAGGGAGATACCTAAATAGTGCTCTTGCTTACAGGGAGAAAGCAAGAGATTTTTATGAGGAAAAGGAAGCAAGGTTGGGGAGACTGCATAAGTTAAGAAGAGAAAAAAATGTTTTCTTTGTGTGTTCAGAAACTAAGCTACTCTGGGTTATACATCGACTGACCACTGATTCTATCTTCAGAAAGTCCACAGCCATCAGTCTTGTGATCAGGATGTCCATTCTGCTGACTTCTCAAACAATGGTTTAAAACAAGTGTCATTTTGCCTGGTCCAAAGGTTTCAGCCCTTCAATCCAAAGGTGGATTAAGCAGTTTCTCTATAGCAGCTTCTCCATCTTTATTTTAAAACGGCACCAGTCATGTCAAGTTTTCACCAAGATATCCCCTTTTAGAGTCTTCAGGGATTTTTGTTTAAAGCAGCAAATCTGTGCCTCTTAGTCTTAGACCTTAGAGGACCTTTTGTCTGACTGAGTAGTTTTTCCAGGTACTGCCCGAGCTCTTTCTAAAGCCGCAAGAAAGGATATTATGGTTCTCCACTGGATTTGGCCTTTGTGCTGGAGTGGTTTTTTGAGAATCTTGGGAGGGGTGAGAATGGGAGGGTTTCATTTTTGAACTCAGCAAGCCTTGGTTTCTTTATATTTAAACGTTTTTCTTCAGCTCATCTTTCCTCTCACATTTTCCTGTAAGGAGCAAAAAGAAGCCAGGTGGCACTCGCAACAACCTGCTGGAAATCTCCTTAGCTAGATCCTCTAGCTCGTTAGATACATTTTCTACTTTGCCCATTACTGCAGACAACTGCTCACATTTCTGTCACTGTGTAACAATGACACTCTTCCCTCCAGCTTTCAATTACATTTCTCACACTTAGCTTTTTATTTTGTCTTTTAAAGATAGACTTTATTTTTAGAAGTTTTAGGTTCATAACAAAGGTATGCAGAAAGTCGAGTTCCCAGGTGCCTTCATCCCCAGGATGCAGTTTTGGAATATAGGTGAGGTTTGTTGGGGTGGGGTCCAGAACGGATGGTCAAGAAAGAATTCTTGAGACCTCTTTGGTGCAAAAAGGTGGTTTTATTAAACCACAGGGACAGGACTCGTGGGCAGAAAGACCTGCACTGGGGTTTTGAGGAGCAACTGATATTCTGGGGTTGGGGAAGGTAAGGAAAAGGAAGATTTTTAAAAAAACTTCCTAATGCTAGAGAGAACCTACAAGATCCTGGAGGCCTTGCTATTGTCATGTTAAGGTTGTTTTCCCTCTAGCAAGGCATTAAGATTAAGATGGTTGGGAGCTTCCTGGAGGAAATGTCACACACATTCCACCCAGGAGTTTGGGGTAGGGGGAAGTTGCAAGGTGTCAGCTCGAGGTTTGTCCTCAAACAGCCTTCTGCTCCCTCATCACCCAAAGAGACACAGTCCTCCTTCCCCAACCACAGTGGTATATTTTTTACAATTGAACGAACCTACACTGACACATTATCATCCGAAGTTCATAGTTTACATTAGGGCTCACTCTTGGTGTTGTATGTTCTGTGTAGGCTTTGTCAAGTGTATGATGACATGTATCCACCATTGTAGTATCACGCAGTGGAATTTCACTGCCCTGAAAATCCTGTGTTCTGTCTATTCATCCCTCCCTTCCCTCTAACCTCTGGCAACCATTGATCTTTTACTGTCACCATAGTTTTGTTTTTTCTAGAAATGTCATACAGTTGCAATCATCCAGGATGCAGCCTTTTCAAACTGGCTTCTTTCACTTAGTGATATGCATTTAAAGTTCTTCCAGGTCTTTCCATGGCTTGACAGCTTATTTCTTTTTGGTATGGAATAATATTCAGTTGTCTGGCTGTACCACCGTCTATTTACCCATTTACTCGATATTTTTTATTTTTTATTTGTTTTTCCTTTCCTTTCCTTTCCTTCTCTGCCCTGCCCTTCTCTTTCCATCCTATTCTATCCTCTCCTATCCTTTTCTTTCCACTCACTATTTTTTAAACTCTTACCGAAGCACATCAGGCTTTCACAGCAGTCTCTTCCAAGTCCTTATAGGTTCTTCTTCCTTTTTTTTTTTTTTAATTTATTTGACACACAGAGGGATCACAAGTAGGCAGAGAGAGAGGGGGAAGCAGGCTCCCCGCTGAGCAGAGATTCCCAGGACCCTGAGATCATGACCTGAGCCAAAGGCAGAGGCTTAACCCACTGAGCCACCCAGGCGCCCCCAAGTCCTTTAGGTTCTTACAGACATTTTTCTCAAGGTCCTTCCAGTTTCTGTCTATCAGCACATCTCAAGCCACTCACTGACATTTTAAATTTTTGTTACAGTACTATCCGTTCCCAGGTACCTAAATGTATGTCAGTTAGAGTCTGATCAAAGAACCATTACCTAGCTCTATGACTGTGTCACGTCTTTGTCCTGTGTTCATATTCATATCCGTACCACATCCTCATCCATATCCAAGTCCATACTATTTCTATAGCTGCATCGATATCCATATCTACCTATCATCTACATCATCTGTATCTATCTCATTATCTATCCCTTAATATATAAAAATCAACACACACACACACACACACACACACATACTGTAAAGAAATTTATTTTAGGGATTTGACATCATGCAATTGTGAGAGCTAATTGCACAATTTATATGCAGCTTTGTTTCTTTGTCTGGTAATGGCCCTGATGTTCACAGAATAGGCAGTTGGAGGGGGAAAAATACACAAAATAGTCCTGAAGACAAACTGACCCTGAGTCACTCCCTTCCTGACTCCCTTCAACTCCGGTGATGGGTGTATCCTACAAGAGAAGCTGGCATTCTTTGTCACAGAGCTAAACGTGCGCCTGGCCCAGGGTTCGCAGAAGCTGAAGTGGAAAATCTACTGGAAGATGGAGAAGTTGTGCACTTGGCTGCTGCTCTGTGCCACCCAAGGGAACAGCGCAGAAGCACCATGTCCAGGAGGTGCAGCCATGCCTTAAGCCTGACACTGACTTTCCTGGCACAAAAGGAAGACGGCTGCTCCTTCTCTTTTGCCTTTTGTCATCTCTTGGGCTCCAGAGTCACCTAGTCCTATGTAGAGAAGGGAACTCTGAGAGACTTAGCCAAGTTGACTAATACAATAAAACAAATTCACCAGACTGGACCATGCTCTCCCCCACCCACCCCATAGACTCTTTATTTCTTGTTAACTGCAAGATAAGATGCAAATTCTTTTCATGTTGCATTAACTAAATTCAATGGAATCCTTGTTATTTGATGACAGTTTTAAAAAACTTTCTGAAGCTTTGAAAATTTTTTGAAATGTTTGTTCAATTTCTATTCAGCCCTTGTTGAATTCCTTACAGTTTTTTTCCAGTCTCATTAAACCCTAACTTTTGCCTTATGCTTCTTTCTCCTGCTACTGAAATGTCTTTATTTTATTTTATTTATTTATTTTTTTAAAGATCTTACTTATTCATTTGAGAGAGAGGAAGAGAGTATAAGCAGGGAGCCAGTTGCAGTGTTCAATCCCAGGATAGTGACATCATGATCTGAGCTGAAGGCAGATGCTTAACTGACTGAGCCACCTAGGCACCCCTATCCTGTTACCAATGTTAATTAAAGTAAAGGGATGTAGGCTAGATCAGTGTTTCTCAAACCTTAGAGGGTCTGAGACTCAGCTAGAGGCCTTATTAAGACAGAGATTGCTGGGTCCCACCCCCAAGGTTTCTAATTCCACAGGTATACAGAGATGAGAAGGATGTCCTTCTGGTAAATTCAAGGGTGATGCTAGACTGCAGAGGTCTTAGTGGCAAACTAGGGATGGGGATGGAGATTGAACCAGGGGAGGCTGAGCATGTACTATGTAATAACGGGGTTTTAGGGAGAGATCCCATGTTTTAAACATTTGGATGGCTCCCTTAGTCCTGGTGTCACATAACTTGCCTGCTACATCTAGGGTTACCTAATGGATTTCTAGGAAGTTCTCAAACCTATTCCATGTGTATTTTGGCTTTAGCAAACAAAAACAAAACCCAAAAAAACCCCAAAGCCAAAACCAAAACCAAAACCAAGAACCAAAAACCAAAACATGAAACAAAACAAAAGAAAACAGCAAGACATACTAGAATGAATGCATATCCAGACCTTTGATGAGATGGTGAAGATATGAGGAAAGAAGTTCAAATCTTATCAGCTTGCTGTAGCCATCTGGAGATTACATGTTGTGGCAGCTGATGTCAGGCTTATAAATGCTGCAAATCCATGAGAAAAAACCTCATACTTTAAAAGAAACGATTCCTAGTTTTTACTCATATGTGGGCAAGAATATTTGTTCTGACTATACCTGAGATCTACATCCATACTTGAGCTTCTGGCTTCTCTGACATTGGGTAGATTCTGATATAAGTGAGCAACAGGCAGTTTTTTAGCAAAAGGCATAGACAGGTATGATATACTTTAGAATGGCTTCACTTGCTAATAAAAAGGACAGTAGACCTAGGAGTCAAAAGACAAGTTCTAGCTTTGGGTCTGTTATTTGCATGCTGCAAGATTTAAACAAGTTGCGTAAATTATCTGGTCTCAGTTTTCTGGACTGTAAAATAAAGGGGATGCATAAGATAATTCCAAAGGTACAAAAGTTAAACTTCAATGACAATTTTAATGGGAAAACGTGTTCATTAAGTAACAGTATTGATGTTTTTATTCTAAGAAACCCGATCAAAATTCCACTGGTATTTTTCAAAGAGCTGGAGCAAATAATCCTAAAATTTGTATGGAATCAGAAGAGACCCTGAATTGCTAAGGAAATTTTGAAAAACAAACAAACAAAAATACTGGCAGCATCACGTTACCTGATTTCAAGCTTTACTACAAAGCTGTGATCACCAAGACAGCATAGTACTGGCATAAAAACAGACTCATAGACTAGTGGAACAGAGTAGAGTGCCCAGATATGGACCCTTAAGTCTATGGTCAAATAATGGTCTATGGTCAAATAACCTTCTGCAAAATAGGAAAAAATATACAGTGGAAAAAAGACAGTCTCTTCAATAAATGGTGCTGGGAAAACTGGACAGCTATATGTAGAAGAAGGAAACTCGACCATTCTCTTACACCGTACACAAAGATAAACTCAAAATGGATAAAAGACCTCAATGTGAGACAGGAATCCATCAGAATCCTAGAGAAGAACATAGGCAGTAACCTCTTTGATATCAGCCACAGCAACTTCTTTCAAGATATGTCTCCAAAGACAAAGGAAACAAAAGCGAAAATGAACTTTTGGGACTTACATTAAGATCAAAAGCTTCTGCATAGCAAAGGAAACAGTCAACAAAACAAAGAGGCAACCCACAGAATGGGAGAAGATATTGGCAAATGACAGTACAGACAAAAGGTTGATATCCAGGATCTATAAAGAACTCCTCAAACTCAACACACACAAAACAGACAATCATATAAAAAAAAAAATGGGCAGAAGATATGAACAGACACTTCTCCAATGAAGACATACAAATGGCTATCAGACACATAAAAAATGTTCATCATCACTAGCCATCAGGGAGATTCAAGTTAAAACCACATTGAGATACCCCCTTACACCAGTTAGAATGGCCAAAATTAGCAAGACAGGAAACAACATGTGTTGGAGAAGATGTGGAGAAAGGGGAACCCTCTTACACTGTTGGTGGGAATGCAAGTTGGTGCAGCCACTTTGGAAAACAGTGTGGAGATTCCTCAAGAAATTAAAAATAGAGATTCCCTATGACCCTGCAATTGCACTACCGGGTATTTACCCCAAAGATACAGATGTAGTGAAAAGAAGGGCCATCTGTATCCCAATGTTTATAGCAGCAATGGCCACGGTCGCCAAACTGTGGTAAGAACCAAGATGCTCTTCAACGGACGAATGGATGAGGAAGATGCCTCCATCAGAAGGGATGAATACCCAACTTTTGTAGCAACATGGACGGGACTGGAAGAGATTATGCTGAGTGAAATAAGTCAAGCAGACAGAGTCAATTATCATATGGTTTCACTTATTTGTGGAGCATAACAAATAACATGGAGGACATGGGGAGATGGAGAGGAGAAGGGAGTTGAGGGAAATTAGAAGGGGAGGTGAACCATGAGAGACTATGAACTCTGAAGAACAACCTAAGGGTTTTGAAGGGGCGGGGGGTGGGAGGTTGGGGGAACCAGGTGGTGGGTATTAGAGAGGGCACATATTGCATGGAGCACTGGGTGTCGTGCAAAAACAATGAATACTGTTACGATGAAAAGAAATAAAAAAATAAATAAATTAAAAATTTTGAAAAACAGATCGAAATGACCTATTGTAGCTTTAGAACTTTAATCAGAGTCTTATAGGACAGACTAATCGGCTAATTGGTTTAGGGTGAGTTGAATTTTTTGAGGAAGGTTGAGAGGGCTGGTTGTACTCCTAGGCATGGCCATCTCTTGCTTTATGTAATTTTCTCTCATGGGTCAATACACCCAGGCACATACAAAGAAAGCCATTGAGTTAAGGTTTCAATGCATAAGTGGCAGGGTAGGTTTTGTTGGTGGAATTTGATAAAGCATTTAGATTGTTTACTTATGACCTTCATCATATTGAAATTTAATTATAAATAGCTCTGAACAAATTTGACATTGAACGTCCTCTGTGAAGGCATCCTGTTGGAATTAAGTTACATCACTCGGTGATGATAACAGCTGAAACAATTTTTAACCTAATTTTTCAATTTAAAGACATTGAAAATGTAGATTTTTTAAAGCAAAGTAAACGATATTATTTAGTTTTTCTGGGAATGGATGAGGAATTCAAAAATAGATAATTTTTTCCTCAAGGAGAAATAAAGATTTATAAGTAAAATGTAGATGAAAAAACTCTCTTCTTACTTCTACTATCTTAACTAGTGAGAAGGAGAAGCCCAGAACAATCTGATTTGAGAGAGAGGGATGTGGATTTACAGGGCTTAAATGAGACAGGTAATTCTTAAAAAACTACGAATAAACGTTGTTTTTGATGCACTCCTCCTATCTCCTTTATTCTTTTCCAAATAGTTTAATAAGGGTCTGCCAGGTATAAGGAACCTATGTTCTGGAGCCTATTTCAATCCCTTTGTGTTTTTCAGCTAGGATATAAGTATGTTTGATGAATTTTTAATTTTTAATTTTTAAAGAGCCCTGAAGTGAGTGTGGTCCAAGAGGAGATTTAAGGAGGCTTTAAAATCACCAGCATCCAGAGATGCCTGGGTTAGTTCAGTTGATTAAGCCTCTACCTTCACCTCAGGTCATGATCCCAGGGTCCTGGGCTCGAGTCCTGTATCGGCCTTCTTGCTCAGTGGGGAAGCCTGCTGCTCCACTTGCTTGTACTCTCTCTCTGGGAGATAATTAAATAAAATATTAAAAAAAAAATCATAATCTTCCAGGGGTGCCTGGGTGGCTCAGTAGGTTGAGTGTCTCTTGGTTTTGGCTCAGGTCATGATCTCAGGCTCGTGAGATAGAGCCCTTACATGGAGCCCCTCATGGAGATACCTACTCAGTGTGGAGTCTGTTTATCCCTCTCTATCCCCCCATCTTTCTACCCCTCCACCAATAAATAAATAAATAGTCTTCCTAAAAATTGTAATCATCCAAAGGTGTGTGACTTTTTGTTTGTATTTTCAAATTTAGAAATGGAATGGTTTCACAGTAATACTGAGCATATAGCATGTTTTCGTTTTTTTCTCTAACTTTATAAAAGTTTATAGAGAAATACCATTATCTCTAATATTTAAATTAAAAAAATATATGCCCAAGCCTCAATGTTTAAGTAATTTGTCCAAGATCAAAAACCTGGTGAGTGGTGAAAAAGGAATTCACACTCAGATCAACTAATAGAAAATCTCACCTAGCACACATTTTCTCCTCTGATTCCAGGCCTGAGAACAGAGTAGATTACTAGATGTAGCCCCTTAAATCAGGAGCCTCTTCATTAATCTGGACCATTAGAAAGGTGCCCCCCCCCTTTTTAAAAAATTTTATTTGTTTATTTGACAGAGAGAGAAACAGCGAGAGAGGGAATACAAGTAGGGGAGTGGAAGAGGGAGAAGCAGGCTTTCCGCTGAGCAGAGAGCCTGATGCAGGGTTCAATCCCAGGACCTTGGGATCATGACCTGAGCAGAAGGCAGACACTTAAGGACTGAGCCACCCAGATGCCCCCGCCCCTTTTCAAAAAAGATTTTATTTATTTATTTGATAGAGAAAGATCACAAGCAGGCAGAGCAGCAGGCAGAGAGAGAGGGAGAAGCAGTCTCCCTGCTGAGCAGAGATTCCCAATGCAGGGCTTGATCCCAGGACCCTGAGACCATGACCTGAGCCAAAGGCAGAGGCTTAACCCACTGAGCCACCCAGATGCCCCAGGAAGATCCCTTTTATTTATTTATTTATTTATTTAAGATTTTTATTTATTTATTTGACAGAGATCACAAGTAGGCAGAGAGGCAGGCAGAGAGAGGAGGAAGCAGGCTCCCTGAGGTGCAGAGAGCCGATGTGGGGCTTGATCCCAGGACTCTGAGATTATGACCTGAGCCGAAGGCAGAGGCTTTAACCCACTGAGCCACCCAGGCGCCCTGGAAGATCCCTTTTAATATAAAAACTGCAAAGATGTTTTTGCCTATCAAGCCCCTCCTTGTTTTTCCCTACTGTATCCTCAACCCTGAAAGCAAGGGGAGAGGAATTTATAGAATTGTAGTCTTTGCAAAACCAAGTTGGTTGATTCAGGAGGCTATGACCCTCAAAACAGATCCTGTTGGAAGGAAAACTGTGCACATTTCTACAGAGTGTCCTGCCATGCCTTGATTAGTGGCTAAGATATGATCTTGACAGGACTGGCTACATAATTTTCAGGGTTCAGTACAAAATGGAAATGAGGAGACCCTTGTTCAAAGATTATTAAAAGCTTCAAATGTGAGGTCTTTGTCAGTGTGGAGCCCTGGGTGTCTGCATACTTGTGAAGTTGGTCCTAGATCCTGAATTCAGAGAGGGATTACCTCTCCTGGTTCTTTTTATTGGTTTACATTGAAGAGAGCTTGATATAAAGGTTATAGGTCATTACTATTAATAAGGTTGTGGGATGAAGAGTAAAGATGACATTAAATTTTTAAGAATTTTAGTTTGCATGATATTTATAGACACAGACAAGCTCTAGAATGGTTAAGTCTATCAGTTTGTCCTTTTCTGGTGGGGAGCAAAGACAAGAGTGGGAGAAATGAATTTTACTAAATGGAGAATAAGTCCCATAATGAGCTCAGCTCTTCAGAAACTATATATGATTTCATGGACAGAGGAAGTAATAGCAACATGAAAATGCATTTTATTTATACTGACATCAGGATATTAGAGATTCCCAAGATCGAATGCAGACTTTGCCAATGATTCTAATGAGAGTACAAATGTATGACATACCATCACCAGTGTATCGGGAAAAGAAGCTGATATAAGTTGGAAAATGGAGTTCGCCTCAAAACTGTTAAGCGTGAAGACAAAAGAACTATATGCATACTGTATTCTAGCTGGTGAGTTTGCTTTTCATGGAGGTACAGGTTAACAATTATGAAGCTATTTCACATTTACAGAGATTGAACCAATAAGTAAGTGGATAATGGGTGGTGGGTGCCCTATTTCTCACTGTTAGAGTGGGAGATTACAAGAGGGGAGGGCTAGAATGAATCCTGGGGTACTGGATTAGAGTTGAAGACATCAATCTGAATTCAAAAAGCCAATTTTGAAGATACTGTATAAAATACATAACCATACTCCTTAAAACTCTAAAGTTCATGAAAAACGAAGAAAGACTGGGAAACTGTCACAGACCAGAAGGCACTAAGGTGACGTGACAATTACATACAGTGTGGTACCCTGGATTGGGTTCTGGAACAGAGAAAGAACTGTCATGGGAGAATGAAATTGAAATCTGAAAAAAAGCCTGGTGTTTACTTCATAATAACTTACTAATTTTGGTTTCTTAGACTTGAAATGTCCCACGGTAAGATGATAACATTTAAAGGAAGCTGGAACTGGGTAAGGAGATATACCAGAAGTCTCTGTACTATCTTGGCTAATTGTCTGTAATCTTAAAGATATTATAACACATAACCAATTTATTTAAAAAACAGCCCTGTTGTTAAAATCTGAATTGATTCGTTAGTTGTTGAATTTATTCAAGAGATAATTGCTGAAGCCTACAATCTCTAGTCACTGATAAAATGAGGCACTTGTCAGATACTGTCCTGTCCTGAACATACGGTTTAGTAGTGGATAAAGACAATGTTGGGGGTGAGGTGCTAGGTGGCTCAATCACTGAGCATCTCCCAGGGTCCTGGGATCGAGCCCTGCATCAGGCTCTCTGCTTTGCAGGAAGCCTGCTTCTCCCTTTCCCACACCTCTTGCCTGTGTTCCCTCTCTCGCTGTGTCTCTCTCTGTCAAATAAATAAACAAAATCTTAAAAAAAAAAAAAAAAAGACAATAGGGGAAGTTCAAAACAATCTGATAAGCACTTTGAGAAAGTGCCAGAGGCTTAAAAAATATTTTTCCTCTATATTGAAATTGATAGATATGTTGTGTTAACTAGATCCTGGAACATAGAAACCACATTAGTCTAAAAACAATACAGATTATGTTTTATATTGGGTAAACCTTTTTTTAAAAAAAGATTTTATTTATTTATTTGACACAGAGAGAGATCACAAGTAGACAGAGAGGCAGGCAGAGACGGGGAAGCAGGCTCCCTGCTGAGCAGAGAGCTCAATGCGGGGCTCGATCCCAGGACCCTGGGATCATGATCTGAGCTGAAGGCAGAGGCTTAACACACTGAGCCACCCAGGCGCCCCATATTTTGGGTAATCCTTAAACTCTGAATGATTTGCCAATTTGCCAAAGGTTTTTATAGGGAAATTTGGGGATATTTTTAAATTTATTATGCTTTGTTCATCAAGGAATTATTCCCTTACTAGGTGAGGTGGAGAGTTGTTTCCTCTTTTCAAATACAAAATGGAAAATCAGAGCATGCATTCTTTAAACTATCTTTCAATTTTATAAGTTAGCAAGCTTTGTCAAATATGTGACATTTTCTTGCCTATTTATTAGATCAGTGAAAAGGTTTATTTGTTGATCATATAAAAATAAACATGATTATATTTTCCCTTCCTCATCAAGATTCCTATTTCTTCAGTTTATGGGAAATAGAAAAATTTATCCCATAGAGGGAAGATATTCTCACAGTGGAAAAGGAGGGAAAAACCCTCATATATTCCCTAAGGCAAACAGCATACCCTCAAAAGAATGAGAAAACGTGTTACCTTCCTCAGAAGACCGGGCCCTGAAATGCAGGCCCCAAATCACATGTACTACACTTGCACCTCTAGTCAGCCTACCCTGGCTGCCCCCCATCCTCAGGAATGGGTATTTTCAAAGGAAATATTTTCTTTGTGGATTTGCAATTTCTCTTTGCAAAGAGATTTATCTCAGTTTGAAAGAGCTTGTGGGGTTTAAAAGTCAAGACTTACTTGGGAGGGCTGGATGATAGACATCTTGTGTCTCTCTTTTGTTGAGAGGTAATCTCACAAAGGATTTATAGTCTACAGCTGCACAAGGAGACGGCGTCTCTGAGGGGCAAAAACTTGTATGTATTCCAAGTGGAGAGACTGGAGGAGGGAATAGGACACATTATGGACAGTCCTGACATCTGCACGTATAATTATAGACAGAGAAGTTTCAGAACCACAGGCTGGAATCTGAAGCCAGAATGAGACGCCACAAGGCGGGAATTCTCAAGAATGGGAAGGAAGGGGGAGGGGCAGTGGCCAGATTTCCTCTAAAGTAGAAGAGACAATAGAGAAGATATTTTTAATGGGATAGGAGAACAAAAACAAAACAAACCAAGAAAGCAAAGCAAAGCAAACCAAAATACTTTTAGTGGAAGCAAACCTGGTACAGATCACTCTTTTAAAAGAATTCCCTCTTTGCTGGATTATTTCGTTTTAGCCTTGTCTTTTCCCTCCCTGCCACCGATTTCTCTCTCTTTCAGTTTATTCTGCAAAGTACTTTCTAACTGACCTTCCTAAGACATCTTAGTGACAATATAACCATGATCAAAAACTTTCCATGACTTGTCATTGTCCCAGAGAGGAAATCCAAACACTTCAACTTTGGTTTTCAAGTCTTTAGATCATTAAAAAAATCTCAAAATTTTCTTGGGTCTTGTTTTTTCATCAGTAAAATGACATTGGCATAAAGAAGCTCATAGATAATCTGAGTAGCGTAGGACAGCTATATATATATATACACATATATGTATATATATATATATAATCACTAGTGTTCTGCTGTATCTATTTTCTATCTATCATCTCTCTCTTTCTCTCTCTTTCTCAGTAGAAGTAGTAGTAGTTTGTATTTAGGGTAGATACAAATACAGGGTATGAATTGTTCCAGTTTCCAATGTTATGTTGATTTATCTATACAAGTGGTTTTTATTTCAGTTACCTTTATTGAAACATGCAAAAATAAACACATCTAGTACCCAAAAGAAAAATAATCACACTTTTTCTATTTATTTGGACTTAGATCAATCTTGGCAATATTAAAAAATGAGAACGCTTTTTGGTTTCTGCTATATATATAAAATTTTCCTAAATCTGGAGATTTAGTAAATAATTGGTTTAACTTAATCTTGTGATCTTCAAAAATCTTTCCAGCAACCCCCCTGATAGCATCTGCTTCCAGTATGGTTAATTACAAAACAATTAGGTTCTAATGAGGCTTTTGCTTCCTTAGCCTGTTTACCAGCACAGTTTCAACATCCTTCTATTGATGTGAAATGTGTGGAAACGTCATTTTTTCCCCTTTTCTTTTAAATCTTGATTCTGGAAGCCCTGGTAGAATAGTTAAGGAGATTTCTTAACAGTGAATAGGGAAGTCTTTTTTTCTCTTTTGGTTTTGATTGTACACAAATTAACTCGTTTCCTCTACTGAGCTGGGAATTCTGAAAAAGGAACCTGTTAGAAATATGGACATTTCTGTTCTTCCTGACTCTTAGTTTCATTAGAAAATGTTTACATTATGTAACTTTATGGAGGCAGGATTTACCACGCATTCTTGTTAATGAAGAACTGAAGAACAAAGTAAAATCACTAATCTTGCGCTGAAAAATGTAACACCATTGCTTACAGAAGTGGCATAGGTCCAAGGAAGAGTTTAAAGTTTAATTCAGGTTGTCACAGAAAGGATATCAATAGTTGCCAAGTACTTACTATGTGTCAGACATGTCAGACATGATGTGAGACATTCCCCCCACCCCCCATATTTCATCTCATCTAATTCTTAGTGCAATCCTGTGACTGGGTAGTTTTCCGACACACATTATTAGAGATAAGGAAGTTGAGATTCAGGGAATTTTTTTTTTTAAAGGTTTTTTTTATTTATTTGACAGAGAGAGATCACAAGTAGGCAGAGAGAGAGAGAGAGAAAGAGAGGAGGAAGCAGGCTCCCTGCTGAGCAGAGAGCCCGATGTGGGAATCGATCCCAAGACCCTGAGATCATGACCTGAGCTGAAGGCAGAGGTTTAACCCACTAAGCCACCCAGGTGGCTTAAAATTAAAATTAAAATTAAAATTCAGGGAATTTTAATAACATGTTCAAGATCACACAGACACTGAATTTCTGGGCTTAGATTTGAAACCACTTTTGTGTGGTGTAAAAGTGGGATACAAATTGTCTTCGTTTGGTGTTTTTACATACATCAGAGTCTGGTTTCCTGCCTTATGGGACTAGCCAAGTAATCTCAATTTGTTTTTCAAGAATGAATGGGCTAGAGGCACCTGGGTGGCTCAGTTGGTTAAGCATCTGACTTCAGCTCAGGTCAGGATCTCAGGGTCCTGACTGACTTCGGCTCAGGTCATGATCTTAGGGTCCTGGGATGAACCCCTTGGTGTCATCATGCTCCCTGCTCAGCGGGGAGTCTGCTTTTCCCTCTGCCCTTCCCCCCAGCTGGTGCTCTTTCTCTCTCACAAATTAATAAATAAATAAAAATCTAAAAAAAAAAATGAATGAGCTAATGAATTAATTACTAATTGTAAAGTATTGTGGTACTTGTAGAGAAAACGTAATTATTGAGAGAAAAATCATGACATTTTATATTTACCTTCTCAGATTTTTTTGCTGTTCAGACAAACCCAGGATAAGGTATGATGTGAACTGTACTCCCTCTTTAATGGCATGAATCAATGGAAAGCAAAAGGCCATTGCAAGCATTTCTGAATACAGTTAACTCATGCTTCCCTGCTGCTAACTTTTCATAAACTTTTAGATTCATGGGGACATAAAGGCCAAACTTCTGTCTTATTAAATTCTTCTTTTGATAAGAATATGTAGGATTCAAATGAAGAAAAAGTTAAAGGTCTATAAGGACCTAGCTGGATTTATAGCCCTGCTTTTGGAGAGTGAATCTATAGGATATAAAGAAAAAAGAACTTGCACAACTGGATACATAACAGAGCTACAATTATGTATCATATCATATAATATATATATATATATGTATATATATATATATACATATATATACACACACACACACACACACACACACACAGAGGAAAGACCTGAAATAAATATTCCAAAATGTGAATTACTGGTCATCTGTAGGTGAAGAGTTCATAGGGCAATTTCATTTCATTTAAAATATATTTTTGTGGTGCACCTGGGTGGCTCAGTGGGTTAAAGCCTTTGCCTTCAGCTCTGGTCATGATCCTAGGGTGCTGGGATTGAGACCCGCATCTGGCTCTCTGCCCAGCAGGGAGCCTGCTTCCCTTCCTCTCTCTCTCTTTCTGCCTGCCTCTCTGTCTACTTGTGTTCTCTGTCAAATAAATAAAAAAATCTTAAAAAAAGATATTTTTGTGCACTCTCTAATTTTTAAAAGAAAAATGTGTTTTTTTTTTCTGTCATCAGAAGGATACAATGAATTTCATCTATATTTTAAAAAGACACGTTCTTTTGAAAGCAGTTCTGGTGGAGAGTGAGGAGGGTGAGACTATCTCAAATGGAAACAATTTTATTTGTAAAGAGAATTTAGCTTTAAAATGGAAGCAAGGCATTTGTCTCTCTGATGCCATGGCAACCAGAAGAAAACCACACAGCACAACAATGGCATAAAAATGTGCCTCCAGAGTGGGTAAGAAGGAGGCAACCTTGGACCTCTTTTTTTGTTTCCACTTCCCCCACAACAGAAGGCTGCATTGTGTTTTTCTAGCTGACTCTATGGCTTCCCAGCTAGGCTGCTGTGATGGGAAAGAACAAACAATAATAAGAACCCTTTCCTTGTGAAGTTTGGGCCTCTCCAAAACAACTGTGTGCTTTGTGCCGAAAAGTGTATTTTCTTTTGATTTAGTGTCTCCGCCTCTCCTTCTCTTGATATCTTCAAATTCAGTCACTTTATTGATGAAGTTTCATCCTCAGATGTCCCCTAATTTGCCCTCCTTTTTGAAGCTACAGCATTGGGTTGATCTTTTCTTCGTGGTCTCTGTTTTCTTCATACCCAAGGGTTCCTTCTGTGAATGTTCTCGTCTCAGACCTTAGTGTTTTTGTTGGTCTCCAGTGACTTGGCTGTCTGATACTTTCTTTTCCTTTGAAAAAAAAATTTTAACCTAGTTTTATTCTTCAGATAGATCAAATTCCTCCAAGTCAGTAAAGATTGCTAAGGGTTCTTATTTTGGGAGGACAAATTCAAATATTTTGATGCTAGAGGTTGCCAAGGGTTTCTTCCTCATTAGACTTTGTCCTGTGGCCTACATCATATTACTCTACTACCATGAGAGCAGGGTCTAACTGGTCAGAACTGCTGACCTCCGTGTTGGATTTTATGTATTAAAACTTCAGTTAACTCAGAAGCATCCAGCAGCCTGAGCAAGTGGCCCTCTAGTTTTAACTCAAACCAATGCTCTTCAACTAATGCAAAGAAAAGGAATTGGGGAGACACTCTTCAGGGCAACCAGAAGAGTAATCTTAAAGAATAACTGGTCTTTGGGGTGCCTGGGTCACTCAGTCAGTTGGGCGTCTGCCTTTGGCTCAGGTCATGATCTCAGGGTTCTGGGATTGAGTCTCTGTGTCCGGCTCCCTGCTCTGTGGGGAGCCTGCTTCTCCCCCTCCTCCCTCTCCTGCTCCCCTCGCTTGTGTGCTTTCTCATTCTCTCAAATATATAAATAATATCTTTTTTTTTTTTTTTTTAAATGCTGGTCTTCAGGGTGGCAGGTAGAGGTGCAGTCTTGGGAGTGGAAGATCCTTGATGACAGAGCTGGGCCATCACCCAGTGTGACACGCCAGCATCAGAATCACAGGAGAGTTGCACACTCTCCAGTAGGACCCAGGCCAGCTGGTCCTTCTAGGAAACTGGTGGCAATGGTGTCATTCCTAGGAGCACAATCCAACCAAGAATGAAGATTTTATGGCCATGAGGAAGCTCACTGTGGGGGATGCAGTGCTCAGGTTATTTATTTTCCTTTCTTCAGAACCCATCAGTAAATATTGCCTTAAATGAAATGGATTAATTCTAGCTACTGCTCTGGACTGATTGGTTGTGGGGTCTGTAGAAAATCTCTTCATTTCTTCAACAATTTTTTGCAGTCTTCATAAGTTTCATTTGTATTGAGTTGGCCCCTGTGCAAAAAAGAAAAAAAAATTACTTCTTATAGTTATAGGCCACGATAATAAATTTTACCAGTCTCTTAACTTCCTGTCACTTGGAGTCTAGTTGGGGACCTTCGCAGTCCTGAACCATGTGGAGCCTGGCTCAGGGTAGCTTGGTGTGGAGATATAAAGCATTTATATGGTATTGTACAAATGTAAAAAGCCTACTCACATAGACTGTAAAAAGCCTACTCACATAGACTATCTCATTTGAACTTTGCTGGGAGTAAAATGAGTATCTAGACTGTTCTCAGTAATGAAGAGCCTCAAGTTGGTTCAGGAGTTCTACAACGTCCTTCTGGCAGCCTGGAGGGTGGATGGGCCTCCGTCTACACCATGTTCTACAGTCTATGTAAAATGTGCACACACGTAGGACTGAGAATGCTGGTGGGGGGAGTGTTGGGGTGGGGGCTTGGGAGGGACACACAATTCAGGTGTGCCTGAGCAAATAATGATCCAGATGGGGTCCAGTCCTTTCAGTCTGACATCGATGCTAGTGGGCTTTCCCAGGTTAGGGGAATTTGAATTAATCCAAGGTGTTATCAGAATGATACCAGGTTCTTTTTCTTGTTAAGAGAGAAACAACAGAATATGAAACTATGTGAGGGACTATAAGAGGTAAGAGGTCAGAGGCTAAAATAGTTTCATTTGCTAAAATGATCTGGGGATGGGTGTGTCTTTAATGATGTTAGCCCATCAATTTAGCATTGAAATAAGCAGTATGGCTTTTCTTTTTCTTCTCCTTTTTCTTTTGTTTTCTTCTTCATAGCTTTTCTTGTACAGTTCCTAAAACATGGAACAGTTCCACTTTTTAAGTTGGCATTTTTGAGAGCCATTTTATTTTATTTTATTTATTTATTATTTTTTTTTTAATTTTTTATTTTTTATAAACATATATTTTTATCCCCAGGGGTACAGGTCTGTGAATCACCAGGTTTACACACTTCACAGCACTCACCAAATCACATACCCTCCCCAATGTCCATAATCCCACCCCCTTCTCCCAAACCCCCTCCCCCCGGCAACCCTCAGTTTGTTTTGTGAGATTAAGAGTCACTTATGGTTTGTCTCCCTCCCAATCCCATCTTGTTTCATTTATTCTTCTACCCACTTAAGCCTCCATGTTGCATCACCACTTCCTCATATCAGGGAGATCATATGATAGTTGTCTTTCTCTGCTTGACTTATTTCGCTAAGCATGATACGCTCTAGTTCCATCCATGTTGTCGCAAATGGCAAGATTTCATTTCTTTTGATGGCTGCATAGTATTCCATTGTGTATATATACCACATCTTCTTGATCCATTCATCTGTTGATGGACATCTAGGTTCTTTCCATAGTTTGGCTATTGTGGACATTGCTGCTATAAACATTCGGGTGCATGTGTCCCTTTGGATCACTACATTTGTATCTTTAGGGTAAATACCCAATAGTGCAATTGCTGGGTCATAGGGCAGTTCTATTTTCAACATTTTGAGGAACCTCCATGCTGTTTTCCAGAGTGGCTGCACCAGCTTGCATTCCCACCAACAGTGTAGGAGGGTTCCCCTTTCTCCGCATCCTCGCCAGCATCTGTCATTTCCTGACTTGTTGATTTTAGCCATTCTGACTGGTGTGAGGTGATATCTCATTGTGGTTTTGATTTGTATTTCCCTGATGCCGAGTGATATGGAGCACTTTTTCATGTGTCTGTTGGCCATCTGGATGTCTTCTTTGCAGAAATGTCTGTTCATGTCTTCTGCCCATTTCTTGATTGGATTATTTGTTCTTTGGGTGTTGAGTTTGCTAAGTTCTTTATAGATTCTGGACACTAGTCCTTTATCTGATATGTCGTTTGCAAATATCTTCTCCCATTCTGTCAGTTGTCTTTTGATTTTGTTAACTGTTTCCTTTGCTGTGCAAAAGCTTTTGATCTTGATGAAATCCCAATAGTTCATTTTTGCCCTTGCTTCCCTTGCCTTTTGCGTTGTTCCTAGGAAGATGTTGCTGCGGCAGAGGTCGAAGAGGTTGCTGCCCGTGTTCTCCTCAAGGATTTTGATGGATTCCTTTCGTACATTGAGGTCCTTCATCCATTTTGAGTCTATTTTTGTGTGTGGTGTAAGGAAATGGTCCAATTTCATTTTTCTGCATGTGGCTGTCCAATTTTCCCAGCACCATTTATTGAAAAGGCTGTCTTTTTTCCATTGGACATTCTTTCCTGCTTTGTCGAAGATTAGTTGACCATAGATTTGAGGGTCTATTTCTGGGCTCTCTATTCTGTTCCATTGATCTATGTGTCTGTTTTTGTGCCAGTACCATGCTGTCTTGATGATGACAGCTTTGTAATAGAGCTTGAAGTCCGGAATTATGATGCCACCAATGTTGGCTTTCTTTTTCAATATCCCTTTGGCTATTCGAGGTCTTTTCTGGTTCCATATGAATTTTAGAATTATTTGTTCCATTTCTTTGAAAAAGATGGATGGTACTTTGATAGGAATTGCATTAAATGTGTAGATTGCTTTAGGTAGCATAGACATTTTCACAATATTTATTCTTCCAATCCAGGAGCATGGAACATTTTTCCATTTCTTTGTGTCTTCCTCAATTTCTTTCATGAGTACTTTATAGTTTTCTGAGTATAGATTCTGTGTCTCTTTGGTTAGGTTTATTCCTAGGTATCTTATGGTTTTGGATGCAATTGTAAATGGGATTGACTCCTTAATATCTCTTTCTTCTGTCTTGCTGTTGGTGTAGAGAAATGCAACTGATTTCTGTGCATTGATTTTATATCCTGACACTTTACTGAATTCCTGTATAAGTTCTAGCAGTTTTGGAGTGCAGTCTTTTGGGTTTTCCACATATAGTATCATATCATCTGCGAAGAGTGATAATTTGACTACTTCTTTGCCGATTTGGATGCCTTTAATTTCCTTTTGTTGTCTGATTGCTGAGGCTAGGACCTCTAGTACGATCAGAAAGGAACAGAGACCATATACAGTAACAGTCACCTTACAGGCAATACAATGGCACTAAATTCATATCTCTCAATAGTTACCCTGAATGTGAATGGGCTAAATGCCCCTGTCAAAAGACACAGGGTATCAGAATGGATAAAAAAACAAAACCCATCTATATGTTGCCTCCAAGAAACACATTTTAAGCCCGAAGACACCTCCAGATTTAAAGTGAGGGGGTGGAAAAGAATTTACCATGCTAATGGACATCAGAAGAAAGCAGGAGTGGCAATCCTTATATCAGATCAATTAGATTTTAAGCCAAAGACTATAATAAGAGATGAGGAAGGACACTATATCATACTCAAAGGGTCTGTCCAACAAGAAGATTTAACAATTTTAAATATCTATGCCCCCAATGTGGGAGCAGCCAACTATATAAACCAATTAATAACAAAATCAAAGAAACACATCAACAATAATACAATGATAGTAGGGGACTTTAACACTCCCCTCACTGAAATGGACAGGTCATCCAAGCAAAAGATCAGCAAGGATATAAAGGCCTTAAATGACACACTGGACCAGATGGACATCACAGATATATTCAGAATATTTCATCCCAAAGCAACAGAATACACATTCTTCTCTAGTGCACATGGAACATTCTCCAGAATAGATCACATCCTCGGTCCTAAATCAGGACTCAACCGGTATCAAAAGATTGGGATCATTCCCTGCATATTTTCAGACCACAATGCTCTAAAGCTAGAACTCAACCACAAAAGGAAGTTTGGAAAGAACCCAAATACATGGAGACTAAACAGTATCCTTCTAAAGAATGAATGGGTCAACCGGGAAATTAAAGAAGAATTGAAAAAAATCATGGAAACAAATGATAATGAAAACACAACGGTTCAAAATCTGTGGGACACAACAAAGGCAGTCCTGAGAGGAAAATATATAGCGGTACAAGCCTTTCTCAAGAAACAAGAAAGGTCTCAGGTACACAACTTAACCCTACACCTAAAGGAGCTGGAGAAAGAACAAGAAAGAAACCCTAAGCCCAGCAGGAGAAGAGAAATCATAAAGATCAGAGCAGAAATCAATGAAATAGAAACCAAAAAAACAATAGAACAAATCAACGAAACTAGGAGCTGGTTCTTTGAAAGAATTAATAAAATTGATAAATCCCTGGCCCGACTTATCAAAAAGAAAAGAGAAAGGACCCAAATAAATAAAATCATGAATGAAAGAGGAGAGATCACAACTAACACCAAAGAAATACAAACTATTATAAGAACATACTATGAGCAACTCTACGGCAATAAATTTGACAATCTGGAAGAAATGGATGCATTCCTAGAAACATATAAACTACCACAACTGAACCAGGAAGAAATAGAAAGCCTGAAAAGACCCATAACCAGTAAGGAGATTGAAACAGTCATTAAAAATCTCCAAACAAACAAAAGCCCAGGGCCAGACGGCTTCCCGGGGGAATTCTACCAAACATTTAAAGAAGAACTAATTCCTATTCTCCTGAAACTGTTCCAAAAAATAGAAATGGAAGGAAAACTTCCAAACTCATTTTATGAGGCCAGCATCACCTTGATCCCAAAACCAGACAAGGATCCCACCAAAAAAGAGAGCTATAGACCGATATCCTTGATGAACACAGATGCGAAAATACTCAACAAAATACTAGCCAATAGGATTCAACAGTACATTAAAAAGATTATTCACCACGACCAAGTGGGATTTATTCCAGGGCTGCAAGGTTGGTTCAACATCCGCAAATCAGTCAATGTGATACAACACATCAATAAAAGTAAGAACAAGAACCATATGATACTCTCAATAGATGCTGAAAAAGCATTTGACAAAGTACAACATCCCTTCCTGATCAAAACTCTTCAAAGTGTAGGGATAGAGGGCACATACCTCAATATCATCAAAGCCATCTATGAAAAACCCACCGCAAATATCATTCTCAATGGAGAAAAACTGAAAGCTTTTCCGCTAAGGTCAGGAACACGACAGGGATGTCCATTATCACCACTGCTATTTATTTATTTTTTAAAAAAGATTTTATTTATTTATTTGACAGACAGAGATCACAAGTAGGCAGAGAGGCAGGCAGAGAGAGGAGGAAGCAGGCTCTCCACTGAGCAGAGAGCCCAATGCAGGGCTCGATCCCAGGACTCTGGGATCATGACCTGAGCTGAAGGCAGAGGCTTTAACCCACTGAACCACCCAGGTGCCCTGAAAGCCATTTTATTTTAATATTTAAGTATTGCCAAAGATAAACACAGCTGAATACTAAAGTGGTAAAGACAGCTTTTGATCTGTCATATACTATTGCAATAGGGAAAAGAGTATAGCAAGAGCTGAACTCAACTTCGATTTGTAAAGTGGTGACCTAGCATTTAATAGGGAGAATGAGGGACCAGGGAGCAGAGGGAGAGGGATGCAAGAGAACTGGAGAAGTAGAAAATTACGAAAAGAGGGAAGGGAGGGTTGGCTCTTGTGACGCCCATCTGGGTTTGCTAATTGGCATTTGCCCAGTTAAACCTCTGTGATGGTTAATTTTATGTTTCAGATTGACTGAATCATGGGATGCCCAGAGCTGATTAAATATTATTTCTGCAATTGTCTGTGAGGGTGTCTCCGAAGAGATTAACATTCGAATTGGTGAACTGAGTAAAGCAGATGGCCATCCCCATTGTGGGTGGGATCATCCAATCCACCGAGGTCCAGAAATGAACAAAAAGGCAGAGGAAGGTTGCATTTGCTCTCTGCCTGATTGGTTGAGTTGGGACATTGGTTTCTCCTGCCCTCGTGCTCTTGGTTCTTTGCCGTTAGTTTGGGGCTGGAATCTACACCATCATCTCTCTGGCTCTAAGGCTCTTCGGCTGAACTATCCCAGTAGATTTGTTGCCTCTCCAGTTTGGAGATGTCAAATTGCGAGGGGCAAGGAGGAGCTCTCAGCCTCCATAATCATGCAAGCCTATTCCTTATAAGTTATAATAATGATACATAGAAATATTAAATATAGCATGTCCCACATAATAAAGATTCAATAAATGTTGACTCAGCCTCCCTTCCAATCTCCTCCTAGCATACCTCTCCACGAAGCTAGAAGATGGGCATTGCCCAAGACTTCCTTGCAACTAGGGTGCCATATATAACTTTGAGTCTTCCTATCAGATGCACTGGCTTGAGGCAGGACTTGGAAAGTAAGGCGCAAGGCAACCATTTCATAGCAGTGGATTTATACTCTCTTAGTTTAGCTAAACTTGAACTACCTTTCTCAGAATTCCCTTCCCTGCATAGTTCTGGGTTAGCGCGGGCTATGTGATCTTGCCTGAGATCTGGAAGGTGGAAATGAAGGAGCAATCATCATCTTTTCACCCTCAGAAGGTCTGTGGAGGACACCGGGCCCTGTTGCAGCTGTATATATTGTCACTGTCTGTGGGTCACCTTTCTGGCCCGTGGCAGGAGCCAAACCCACAGCTCTTCTAGCTCCCACTAAATCCTCCCTTTCAGATTTAATTCCTGGGCTAGGTTTGTGTGTGAAGTGTATCCATCTGGTAATATAAAATATCTCTTACAAGATACCCCATTATTCAAGTGGAAGTCTTAGAAGCAGTAAGAGGCCAATGTGGGATTCAGTTTTTCTGGTGGGCCCCAGCTTGTGCTTACCTGTTCTAGGTTATCCTGGTTCTCTTGAACTTAACCTTCATCTTTCCTTCCCAACCACCCGTCTTGCTGACCTGGAGCCGTCAGTCTCCAGCACCAGGTGCAGGAGCAGTAGTCATATGTAAACCACTGATCTACTCCTATAGATCAAGTCCCTACAATAGAGCCCATATTCTATATTATTCCTAGCAGTTCTGCTTTTCTGGCTGAGACACAGGGGCAGTGTGGTCCTCTGGTCAGCAGCCCTCTGCAGAGGAAGAATGATTTTGATGGTTCAGGTGTTTCCTAAAAGCCTAGAATCTGCTGAATTCCGATAATTTCATAAGCTCCAGATACCTCCTGATAAATCCCTTTGTCCTTTTACTAGCTAGGGTGCTTTCTGTTGTCTGTTACAGAACTCTGCCGTGGAAGGTATTATTATTTCCACTTTAGCTGTGGTTTCTGTCTTCATAGTGCTTATGGTTTAGCAAAAGAGATGGTATTACAAGGGTGATATGTTCCCTTTCCTTCCATTGAAACAACTTCCTTTCATTTTTGGTGACCCTTTTTTCACTCCCTAAGAGGGAAGTAGTCTTTTTCCTTTGTTACATCAAAAGAAAGCTGGGGCAGAGAGCATCTTGCTAAAACTCACACATAAGTTTGATGTGAGAGCCAATGTCTCATTGCTTGCTAGCTCCAGGATTTGGGGGAGTGTTGAGTCCAAGTGGCAGCTGCTTACACACTGGGTTGGGAGAAACAACTGGGAAATATCTTCTTGCTAAACATGATAGTGAAGGCAGATATCTGGTTTAGAACCTGTCAAAAGATAAGAAAAAACAAACCAACAAACAAATAGAAAAAACTATTAGAAAGCCTGGCACGGCCTACAGCTCAATAGATGTAGCTCTCATATCATACAAAGGCAAAACCAAATTCTACCTTCTATTTGTGGCCAATTTTCACCTTTCCAAATGTAGATGGATGTTCTTATTCTAGAATGTTCTTATTCTAGGAAGATTATAAATTGAAATAACTCAGACCAAATTATAAGCTACTATTTCGAATTTAAGACATTGTCATTTGAAAATTCTAAAAGCTGTAATAATATTTTACATACTGTTTTTTTTTTTCATCTAGCAGGATTTTTAGGATTTTACCTCATTTTGTAAATAAAAGAATGATGAGACCTCTCCTTAGGTCTTCTTTCAGTCTTAAAGTGGTTTTTTCTAGTGTATCCATCTGGTAATATAAAATAAACGTTGAGGGGAATGGAACAAAAAGAAAACAAGCATCCTTCCTTCCAAAATCCCAGGGCTGTAGAGCTCTGATTTTAGACTCCATATCTTCCTAATGCACCCATGAAATTCTCTGAGTACTCTACCCTGATCAGCATTACTATCTAGTACAGACTCTTTATTCCTGAATTGAAGCTGCCAGTTTCCCAGCATGGAAACAGTGAAGTGATCATGAAGTTGATGTCACCCACTCAGGAAAGGGTGGGGCCAGCTCACAGGATCAGGCGTGGGACTTTAAGGAAAGGAGCAGCCTTTAGTTGGTTTGGGAGCTCTCGGCACACTCTTTCAGGATGGCAGATTCGGATATAACAAGCATTGGGTACTTATTACGCATTAGGCCTGTGCTACACATTTGAACATTATGTCATTTACTCATTACCACAATCTTGGAAGACTAGCTTTATGATACACCATTATCTCTCTTTCACAAAGAAGGAAATTGATGCTCAGCGAGGCAAAGAACTTGCTAGAGGTTGTGCACTAACCAGCAGTGGAGTCGGATTCATGTCAAGTTGCTCCTTTACCCTTCTGCTGGGTCGAGAGACGACGAAAGCCTCTTATCTCCTTGCCCCCTGTCCATCAGCCCCGTGGACATTTTTTGGAGCAGGTTCTTGGTTTTGTGGGTTTTCAGACAGGAAGAAGATTTAAAATCGTGTGTCTATCCCCAATCTCAGTTCTTGCAGTCAAGCCAAATCTACAACCACTAATGGTGATTCGCTGATTAGGCTCCACAAACCAGTTAACCCTTTAGTGAAATTCGTACCCCTTTGTCCCTTACGAGCTTTCTGTAGTTCAAAATAATAATACCCCACATAAAAGAATTGCATACCTGTTTATCAGGAGAGAATCATGCAAAAGTGATCTCTGCTTTTTGTGCGGGGAAGGAACTTGAAAAGCATCTGGCAGAATGAGAGTGTGTGCGTGGCAGTGGGCTGGGGGCAAGCACTTAGAAAGTTTTTCTTTTTTTAACCATTTTGGAGTATGTAACATACTAGATGCTAAGTTATTTGTCTACTAAATAAACTAAAATATATTTCTTTCACCTCTGTCTTCCTCCAGCTGCCTCTTCTCAAGAGCTCTTCTGTCTAGGTAATGACTAGCATATACAAGTTTTAGCACATGTCTGTTTAGATTAGTAAAATATTCAGTAAAATTTGTTCAGCAAATGTTCCACATATGAATAAAAATTTTTACCTATTTGTGAAGTGCAGGATTCTCTTTATGTCTCTTAGATTAAGCTTGTAAAATTATGTTGTTTGAATTTTCTAAATCTCAGTTTTTTTCCCTACTTGATCTGTTTCTGATAAAGGTGTTTTAAAAATCTCTCACTGTCATTGCTTTGCCTGGTTCTTTGTTATTCTGTTAGTTTTAGCTTATAAACTTGAGGCCAGATTATTAGATGCATATAATAATAAGATAATAAGATGTTCATTCTTATTATTTAGTGCCCAACTTTCTCATTATTTTTTCAAAACATTTACATTTACTCATTTGAGACATGAGTTTTCTTTTGATTAATAGCCTCATGATACATCTTTTCTAGCTCTTTCTTTCCAAAATTTCTGCATAATTTCATTGTAACATGTTTCCCATTTAATCTATTTACATTTATTATGCTTATTGGTATATTTGGACTTCTTGCTATCTCATATTTTTGGGTTATTAGGCTTCCCATTTGCGCTTTTCTTCATTGTCTCTCTTCTTCTTTCTTTCGAAATGAGAGATTTAAAATTAATTTATTTTTAAAATTCCAGTATACTTAACATACAGTGTTATATTAGTTTCAGGTGTACAATATAGCAATTCAACAATTCTACATACTGCTCAGGGCTCATCATGATAACTGTACTCTTAATTCCCTTCACCTTTTCACCTGTCCCCCCAACCCACCTCCCTCTGGTAACCATCTGTTAGTTCTCTATAGTTAAGAGTCAGTTTTTTGGTTTGTCTCTTTTTTTCTTCATTTGTTTTAGTTCTTAAATTCCATATATGAGTGAAATCAAATGGTACTTGTCTTTCTCTGTTCATTATTTCACTTAGCATTATGCCCTCTAGATCCATCCATGCTGTTGCAAATGGCAAGATTTCATTCTTTTTTATGGTTGAATTATATTTATGTGTTTATACACACACACACACACATTATCTTTATCCATTCTAAAATGATGGAGTCTTACATATTCTCCCTTTTTTTGTTCCTACCCTAGTTTAGAAGCTAAAACTATATATGTATAGATATACATCCATATATATGCATCTATGATTATATACAATTTTACATGTAGGATATATACATACACCTTTGCTTCTCTATGTACATACAGAGATTCTTATCTACATTGAGTCTATAGGTATTCTTATTATGTCTGAAAGTATTTTTATTTTTCTCATACTCTTGAAAGATAGCTTGGCTGAGTATAGAATTTAGGTTGAATGTTATTCTGCCTAAGGTTTTAGAAGCTATCATTCCACTATTTCTGGTATCTATTGCTACCAATGCAAAATCTATGGACAATGAAAAGACTTTAAAAAGTGTTGACAGTCGATGCTTTTTAGGTAATCTCTCATTTTCTTTGGTAGTTCTTAAAAGTTTTCTCCTTGCATATTAATATTCTGATTTACTCTGATGTGTCATGATACAGATTTATCTTTGTTCATCTTCCCTGTACTCAGAGAGTTCTTTTAATAAGTGCTGATAGACTTCTTCGTGTCCTAAACTATTTTATTCACTCTATCTTTGAATATTGCGTTGGCGCAATTGCCTCTAACGTCCTTCCTGGAACTACTGTTAGAAGTTGGAACCTCTTAATTTGTCCTCCAGGCCCTTATCCACTTCTGCATATTAAAAAAAGTTCTTTTCGTCATGCTATTTTGAATTTTGGTGAGTTTTCCAGTACTCTATACTAATTTAATTTTCTATGTTATGTAGACTTTTGAATTTTAAAATATCGTATTTTTCATTTCTAAGATTTTAATACATTTGTTTCATTTCTTTGATCTCATTTCATAACTTCCCTTTCTAAAAAATGGATGTTATTATCTCAATGACCTGAGGACTTTTACATTTTCATTCATGTTTGTTTCTTCTAGAGCAGAGTTTCTTTTTCTTTTCTTTTCTTTTTTTTAAAGATTTTATTTATTTATTTGACAGAGAGAAATCACAAATAGATGGAGAGGCAGGCAGAGAGAGAGAGAGGGAAGCAGGCTCCCTGCTGAGCAGAGAGCCTGATGCGGGACTCGATCCCAGGACCCTGAGATCATGACCTGAGCCGAAGGCAGCGGCTTAACCCACTGAGCCACCCAGGCGCCCTAGAGCAGAGTTTCTATTGGCACTTTGAATTAGAACACTCTTTGTTCTGGCCTGTCCTGTGCACTATAAGATATAGCCATGCCCCTGACTTCTACATACAAGGCACCAGTAACACCCCCAACCTTACCGTTGAGACAGCTAAAAATGTCTCTAGCCATTGCCCAAAGTCCCCTGGTTGACAAAACCATCCCCGGTTGAGAATCACTAATTCAGAGTGAATTTATGCTCTGCTTTTTTTTTTTTTTTTAAACTAATTTTCTCAGTGTTAATTTCTCCTCATGTTTGGAATTAATGTACAGATTTACTCTCTCCCACTCCTCTGCTGTCTAGTGCTTTTGCAGTCACTGTCTTTGGTTCCTGAGCCCCAAACACAGAACCAGGTCTTACGTTGATGGCTCAGGTTCCTGTCCCATGGTAATATTAAGGATTTCATAGATTCTTAAACATTGAGTGGCTAGGCTTGAGTCCTAGTTAAGAGTATGCATATCGGGACACATTGGTGGCTCAGTGGGTTAAGCCTCTGCCTTCAGCTCAGGGCGTTGAACTCGGGGTCTTGGGCAATCCCAAGATCACGACCTGAGCCGAAGGCAGAGGCTTAACCCACTGAGCCCTGCATTGGGCTCTCTGCTCAGCAGGGAGCCTGCTTCTCCCTCTCCCTTTTTGCCTGCCTCTCTGCCTATTTGTGATCTATCAAATAAATAAATAAAATCTTTAAAAAAAAAAAAAGAAAGGTGACTTCATTAAAAAAAAAAAAAGAGTCTGTATATGTTTCTTTTATCTCCTGGAAATCCAGCTTCCTACAGCCATAGCTTCACAGAGCTGTATGTAACAGCTTTCTTCAACTTATTTTTACAACCTGTCTTTCTGCAGTGAAACTTGCTGCAATCCACCTTCTTTATTGTGCACAGGGACTAAACTCCTGGCTGTTGCTGTCTGCACCTGTTTCCAGAGTCTAGTAGACTCTTCATCTCATACTGCTATCTGCTTCTGCTGCACAAAGATGCTTCTCTTATTTGTAAGCATGGTTTTGTGTGTGGATGTTCTCTTTCATATATTATCTGTCAATGCAATGGCTGGAACAAGGGCTTTGGGACAATAAGGAGAGGCTTGGAGTGTGAACTGCTAAAATATATTTTAAAATTCATGGTTGCTGAAAATAATGTGTTTTTTGGTGGCTCTACTCCAGGATTTCTCCATCTCAGAACTCATGGCATTTTGGGCTAGATAATTATTTTTTAGGGGAAGGGGGCTGTCTAGTACATTATAGAAGGTCCAGAAGCATTCTGGGTCTCTATTCACTAGATGTCAATAGCAACCCCCTCCCACCCAGTCGTGATGAGCAAAAATGCGTTTAGATCTAGCCAAATATACATGAGGAGGGTGTGTGTGTGTGTCAAAGGTGCACCCAGTAGAGAACTATAGCTCTTGTTTGTGAATATCTCTTTTTGTTCTGTCTAATTCCTGGTCATATAAAATCAGTATTTGATTCTTTACATATGTAAGGAAAATTTATTTATTTTTTGATTTTTAATTTTTTTAAAGACTTTATTTATTTGATAGACAGAGATCACAAGTAGGCAGAAAGGCAGGCAGAGAGAGAGGGGGAAGCAGGCTCCCCGCTGAGCAGAGAGCCCAATTCGGGACTCAGTTCCAGGACCTCGAGATCATGACCTGAGCCGAAGGCAGAGGCTTTAAACCACTGAGCCACCCAGGCACCCCGTAAGGAAAATTTAAACTGATTTTTTCATTTAATTTATCTTTTTAGAGTATATATTGCTACAGCATTGGATTTATAAAGCATTCAATTGACAAGGGTATCAAGATGATACCCTGGTTTGGATGTTAGTTGCTTCAGATGATATAATAACTTGGAAGAATGTTTTAGAGGGCATCAGAAGCACATAAATGGTAGTGAGCTTGAACACTCGTGATGTGTCCTTGACCTTATTTTGTTCTAATTCCTTGGACAGCACTGCATCTAAGATACACCATTACTTTCACAAATAGTTTCACTTAATAAATGTCACCTGCACTCACCCCACTGTTGACAGGACAATTCTGTCAAGTGATGGTTTTGGAGAGATGACCCAAGGCTGAGGTTGTTGTATGAAATGCTCTTCACTTCTGCCAGCTCTGGCAGCCCTAGAAAAATAACTTGATTGTCACTGATCTTACTCCTTTCTGAGTGCTCTACTCATTCTCTCAGGATATCTAAGACGGGCTACGGTTTGACATGTTGAAGAGGAACATTTCTACTTCTACAGAAGAAAGACTAACATGTGAGCCTGTCTGGTCCGGGATGAAGTCTGAGCAGGTGGTAGATACTTGCTACATTACTGTAAGGAGGGGCCATGATATAGTGTGCTCACAGGGATGGCTGGAAAGGGCCAGGTCTTGCTGATGCTGCTGGCAGAGATCAAACAGGTTCAGCCTGAAGAAGTGGAGCCAGATCAGAGAGACAGGAAAACAAAACAAAACAAAACAAAAAAAAACCCCAACAAGCCCAAAGTGAGCATGTCCTCTCACGAAGGGACCCTGGCCTTGGAACAGAGAGTGCTCTGTTTCTGTTGTCTCAGTCTGACAGAGGAAGTTCTTTCTAACAGACACTCACTGTTGTCCTTGTTTTGTGAGGCAAGTTGTTTCCTTAAGGTCTGGAGTGTCTTGTTCCACTTGGGTATTAGATGGCTGTGTGAACTAAGGTGTGGTTTTGTGACCTTTGAGACTCACTGGTGATGAGTGCAATGTTGTGGATTAGTCCGTTGCCAAGAAATACTTCCTCTCCTCATGAGTTTTTATTTTCCTAGCTTTATAGGGCCTTAAGTCCCAGAATGCAGTCCTTTAAAAAAGAGAGAGAGAGAGAGAACACTACCTCTCTCTACCTGTGACTGTCATAAAGCTTAGAGGTTGTAACACTTCGATGGCCTTCTCCAAAGGATGGTTTACTAGGATGAACTTCACCTTGCCTTTACTTAATTAGTTTTCTAACACCTCTTTCTCTAAATAAGGGGTCTGATTTCCAAGTCATAACTTCAAGTGTAGCACTATGATGTATTTATGCATTTATATAAGGTATGATGATATGTTGGTGTAAAAGGACTATAAATAAAACATCTAAATTAATAAAGCATTTGTTGAGTGAATAACATATATTAGATTTCCATGGCTCTGCTCAAACATGAAAGTACTCCTCGATCCCAGAAATGTACCAGAGGCAATCTCTTTTGTTCTAAACTCCTATTTACATATATTTGTACTTTTCTCATAGCAATTTTTTAATCTTCTCTTTTTCATCAAAGTAACATACATTTGAGACTTTTATTTACTAGATTGTAAGTTCTTAGAGAGCAAGATTCCTATTTTGTTCATCTCCCTTGCTCAACTTTGACAAGGTGTAGCCAGAGGTGGGCAAAAGAGGTTCTTAATAAATATTGGTTTTAATTCCATTTAAATATTAGAATTAATTTTTAAAAGGGAAAAAGAGGAATCATGCACACAAGTCTCCTCAATTTCTCCATTATTTCCCCATTTTGTGATGTTAATGTAAGTACTTAGCTTTGGGGGAGGGCAAGAATACACGAGAACTGTTCTAACACATCCTTATTTGCAGCATACGTTGAATACTTTCCTCCTATGGCTTATCTTCAAGGCTGGGATAGACAGCAGATCCTTCACTACTTGGCTTGGCCTTTTATATAATATAGACACACAAAATTGCTTGAAAAAGACTTTTCTGTGCCCCAGTTTTCACATTGTCTAAACAGGCAGAAACTGGATCTGCCAATAACATTGATCCAGACGCTCCCATGCATTTTCCATATGGAACTCTATTAATTGGGGTTCAGCCAGAGAAAGAGAACCACCATGAATTTATCTAATCATTATGGGAATAAGATTTTTTTAAAATGGGAGGAACTGAGGGAGTGAAATTTAAAAAGGCCAGTGGGACCCATTTTTGGTTTTTGTTTTCTAGGAAAACTAAGAAATAGCCCCGTCATTGATAGATTGCAACTACTGTAAACCAACAATCTTTTGTCAGTAATACTGAGTGCTTTTCACAGCATAACTTTAATGTTATTAGGATAAGCAGCATATCCTGCTCCTCACTAGGAATAAGTAAAGAGGAAGGACAAAGGGGAAAAAAGAAGAAAGAACCCTTTTTTGATACCACTTTGCAGAGCAAAGATTATCACATAGTAGGCACTCAATAAATAGTTGTGGAATAAATAAATAAATTGTTAAGACTTGAACATTAAGAGAAGATTCACATGGATCCATGGTAGGCTTTGTTGAAGTCTATGTCAAAGATAGACTCAGTATTGGGTGATCCAGGAGGCCCTTTCCACAGTAGAATAGTTTGAGATGTCCAGATAGGGCCTAATCAAAAGTAAGGGTAAGGGCCTACTTATCCAGAGTGATTCCATCTTGGATTCAACAGTCATTTTGTTGTTTATACCATAAAATTTAAACTGTCCCTGCCCCCCCACCCCAGGACTTACTAAAAAACAAGCCCGGGAAACCAGTCCCAGGTAACAAAGCCCAAATACAAGGGTGCTTAGGCCAGGTGGAGGTATCCAATCAGTGGGGGCGATACTGTCTCCCTAGCTACCAAGGAGTATGGGCCCTGCCTTTTGGGCGCCAATTCTGACTGATGTGATAGGCTAGTTCAAATGTCTACTATAGGGTAAATTGTAATTCAATTGGTCACATATGTGTGGCCTAGCATGACTGTGCAGCTTTCTCTGTGTTACAATCTTATTGGCCACCTGTGCATGGCCAGGCCCAACCACATGGCCTTTGCCCTTAAAAGCTAGTCTGTGAAGCAGAGAGAGATTGCCCTCTCTGTAAGAGGGGTAGCCCCAAACGTTTGGTTTGATTCTTGATGCTTGGCGCAAAATAAAGCTTTGCTTGACCTTGGCTTTGTATCAGTCTCGCTCCTTTAATCATAGACCCATTATTGGGGGACCTTTCATAGGTGGGCCTGAAATATTTGCATCTGTTCTAAGGCAGACTAAGGAATTTGTAAGGTCTTAAGTAGGTGTTGTTCCTATCCAACTCATCAGACTTTCTTCATTGCCAATTACATAAAGCTAGGTTGTAAATTGTGGGACTGCTCTGGACTATAGTGAGAAGATTATAATCCTACAGGGCCCAGCATCCATGTTCTTCACCAGCAGGGCCCTATAGCCCATTTACTATGAAAATCACATGACCAAATGAGCTTGGTGTTCTCCTCAGGTAGATTCTGTTATCAAAACTAATATTCTTTAAACTAATATTATTTAGTTCTAATTAGTTCTAATATTATTTAGTTCTGTAATATTAGAGTTTGTCTAAACTTATATTATTTAAGGATGGAAGTTTTAGGAACCTTGAACAATATGGGCTCTGACTGGACTTTCATGACCAAAGTTAAAGCATTATCCTTTGTGGGTGATAATAATACAGCGTGAGGTCTGAGTGAAGCTGGTCAAGGTCTTCGTTCTGGAGTCAGACCTGTGTTCTTGGCACTAGTGCTTACTGTGATGTTGAACAAACTACTTAGCTACTTTAAACTTCAGTTCCCTTATCCTTCAAATGAGACTAATAATGGTATGAGAGTTTATTGTGTAGATTGAACGCCCTTATATGTTATGTCATATATGACATGATACAATGTATCTGCCATGTAGTAAACTCTCATCAAATGGTAACTCTTTAATTTTATTATTATAAATGTATTCTTTGGCAAAAGACACTTCCTATCCAATTGTCCTTTGAAAACATCAAAGCCTTTCATTATGATGCATTCAGTTTTCCTACTTCCTGACTTTGTCTACAAACAAAGTATTACCGATTCATCTTTTGAGGTCAACCTCCTTCATGAAGCATGTCCCCAACCTTCCATCTCATTTCCATTTTCATCTCAACCATCTTGGCATTCCTATCATCCATATTACTAAGAAATATACCATGGTATTTAATTCATTACTACTTGTTTTTCTTTCATGGCTCTTTTCTTCTCACTAGAATTTTTAAGTACCTTAAGAGCAAGGATTGTGCTATATACCACATTTGTGCCATCTCGAGTATTCTATGTGGTGCTGGCAAAGAGCCTATGCTCAGTAAACAACTGTTGATTTTACTTTTTATTTGGAGGGTGATTAAAATAATGTTCTTCTGCTCGAATGTATCAAAGGACAGCTCATGAGATGTCACTGATAGCTCTGGACTGGGTCTAGAGAGATGATCCCTGGGCTTAATGAGGACCAAAGGGATTCTGGCCACACATCACATGTGCACAGGATATGTAGGGGACCAGTGAACATTCAGTAAAAGAATCTGGTTTAAACAAACCAAATGATCATATACCCTCTGCTCGACCCTGGGTATTGTTGGTGTAAAGCCAGCAGTGTGTGGCTGGAGAGGTGGGGAAGACTCGGTTGTCTGACCATACGGTATGCACCATCAAAAGTGCTCTCTCTTTTCCAACAGCTCCCAGGCTTCTAGCAGGCCAAGGGCAGGGCCTGGTCTAGAATAGAAAGTTGACAGACAACAGAACACCGTGCCTAAGCAGGACTGAGAGAATGGAAAAACTGATCCACAGGAGGTCCACCCTGCCAATTCAGCGGCCGTTGGAGGAAATGCTTTCAAAATAGAATGCGTGGAGCCTGGCAGGCCAGCACAGGAAGACATGCCAAAGCTTGCAAGCTCCCTATCAGAGACAGGGTGGATCCCGCATGCTAAAACATAGCTTTTCGAAAGGTATGGTACCTCCTAACTATCTTCTGTATCACTGCCAATCTTTCAGTATGGTCTAGATTGATACCAGGTAGGCAGAGACCAAGGAGAGTAAAACAATTCAGGTGCACAAGTTGTAATGGATGGCTTGCAGCTTTCCCTTCAAAAAATATATCATGGGTATCCTGCTTTATGCTAACTTTTCCTATCCTCAGTGGACCCGGGTGCCAATGGTGAACTCCAGGAATGCAAATGGATTGTTGAAGTTAAGCACTTAAAGTTTCACAGTCCTTCTACTTGCTTCTGTGACTGAACAGGTGAGTGGATTATGGCAACATTTCTAGTGGCTTCTGCTTTAGTTTCGTAGATGACATGCTCAGTGGCAGATCTGTAAATGACCACAGTGGCGATCTTATGGAAAGGGCTGGCCTGTTTCTTCTTGATTGGGAAGAAAGAAACCTGTTTAACCAGATGACTTAATCCTTCTTCCTGGGAGAAAATACAACAAAAGACTAACAAATGCAAGAATGATGCCAGTTTTCCCTGAAGGAATTTCTGGGGAAGAGATGGGGGATAATACTGTTGGAGGGATAGGTTATGACCTGCTTGGAAGACATAAAATAAAATTGTGACTAAAAACTCAGAGTAATTTTTTAACCTGAGGCCTAAAGTAGTCGGTTCAAAGGAAAACAAATTCAGGGATGCCAAACAGAGATTATTGGCTATCAGATGAGAGAGAAAATGAGCCATTGTGATTTGAAAATAGCCAACACAGTAAGTTTCTTCTGTTTGATTCATGAAAGTCAATCTCTCATAGTACCTCACTGACCGTTTTGGGGGAGGGGGGAAGGATCTTCGCTTTTATTCTGTAGAAACAGAAATGTGCCTTCTCTCACTTCAGTTCCGTCAAACATACAGAGAGGCCCCAGACACAGAGCTTTCACTGAGTGATTAGGAAATCTTTATGGATACACCTGAATGAGAAAAGGACACCAATTTTTGATAATCCAGTGGGACAGATTCCTTTTCTTCACCTTTGGCTTTAAGTATCCCTGCTTTCTAATGTCAGGTCTGTGATCAGAGGACACCTGAAAAGTCTTTGTAAGGAAAATGCTACACTCTGACTTGTCACATGTGTAGATCAAGGGAAGTGGCAGTGGCCTGGGAGAAAATTCAGTCCTTTTCTGTGAACAGGAGACTTTGTTCACACTCTGAGACGGTAAGAAGTGTTACCTTCTACGTAAGTCACTTCTTAAATGAGCTGAGACACTTAGACCATTTCCTGCCAGTGGGGTGGCAGGAAAGCTGACACTTCAGAAGACTCGGATGGTTTTGAAATGATTTTTCAGAACTTGAGAAATTTGTATGAATGTCCTAGAATATCATTGTGTGAATATTTGTGTCAGGAGTATTTCTGAATTCAAACGGCCATATTGGCAAGTAATTCAGGAGTAGAGAGTAAAGTCAGTGCAGGAGCAGAGAGCAGATAGGATTAGGACACAGAATTAATAAGCCTGAAGTATCGGTGAATGACATTTGGGTGAGACATGGAACCCTGAAGGAAAGAGACTTATTCTCCGCAGCTGGAGAAAACCAGAACAAAACAAAACAATCAGTTACTTATGTCAAATTAAATTTCAGAGCAATTACAATTTAAATGTAAAAAAACCCCATAATGATAGTTGAAGTTTATGCAGGAGTTTCATAATCTAGGAATAGGGAAGGCTTTCTAAAAATGACATCTGAAGGAGCCTGGGTGGCTCAGTAGGTTAAAGCCTCTGCCTTTGGCTCAGGTCATGGTCCCACGTGAGGCTCTCTGCTCAGCAGGGAGCCAGCTTTGTCCTCTCTCTCTGCCTGCCTCTCTGCCTACTTGTGATCTCTGTCTATCAAATAAATAAATAAAATATTTAAAAAATTAAATAAAAATGACATCTGGAGCCAACATCTAAAGAAACAATTTGCAGGTTGGTTGCATGAAAATATTTCTATGACAGCACTGTGAACAGGGGGCCTGGGTGGCATAGTTGGTTTTGCATCTGACTCTCAGTTTCAGCTCAGTCATGATCTCAGGGTCCTGAGATTGAGCCCTAGGCCGCGCTCTGTGCTAAGTATAGAGTCTGCTTGAGAAGCTCTGCCCTCCCCCATTTTCTCTCTCTCTTTCAAATAAACAAATGAATAAATCTTTAAAATAAGTACTATAAACAAATTTGAACAACAGATAAAAAGTACTAAGCTTTCTTATATAAGAGATATGACAAAAGAGGCATAAAATCAATAAGGAAGTAGTGGACACTTCTGGAGAAAAACAAGAAACAATATACAGGGCCATTAAACATATGAAATAAAGCTTAAACTCATCAATGTTGAAATAAATGTAAATTAAAAGAATGCTTACCATTTTATCATGGAAAATATTTAAGAATTGATAATAACCAAGGTTTAGTATAACAGGCTAGGGGCCATCTCAATACACTATGGGAGAGAATTAAACAATGGCACAAATTATATGAAGAACAATCTTGCAACCATTGTTTCAAAATGTAAAATACGTGTACTTTGTGGCCCTGTATTTCTAATTTTAAAAATTATTTAAGGATGGAATCACCAAGAAGCAAAAGTATGTATATAAGATGCTCATTGCTATTTTATTTAACATGACAACAAATGGAAACTACCTAATATTTCACAGACTAATGGTGAGTTTAAAAAAGCTAAGGCAAAACAATGGGCAACTTTAAACTATAATGTAAACATAAATTTACTCATATTAAGACATATCTGTGATGTATTTGGTGATAAAAGAATACAAAGAAACACTTATAATGATACTCAAGTTATGCACACAAATTTAAATATGATTTTTTTCCCAGCATTTTATTAAGAAAATTTCGAAGATACAGAGAAGTGAAAGAGCAAGAAACACACGTATAGTTTCCACCTAGATTCAATAAGGGCTAACATTTTGCTGTACTTATTTCTCTCTTTCTCTGAACACACACACACACACACACACACACACACACACACACAACCTTGATCCATGAATGTTCTCTAATCATTTATTGGGACCCAGATCCTGCCTGATCTGATTAGAGGGACTTCCATCCCTTTGCATCCCTCTAAAGGCAGCCCATTCTATTTTTGATAGTGTTCTCTAAGGAAGTTTCTCCCTCATTTGCATTAAAACCTGCATTTAGGAGGGAAATTTCTTTTTTTAAAGATTTTATTTATTTATTTGACAGACAGAGATCACAAGTAGGCGCGCCACCGAGCAGAGAGCCTGATGCGGGACTCGATCCCAGGACCCTGAGATCATGACCCAAGCTGAAGGCAGAGGCTTTAACCCACTGAGCCACCCAGGTGCCCCTCGGAGGCGGATATTATCACTATAGTTCAGCTATGACTTTTTCTCAGGTAGGAGGGTGCTGAAATACAAAAATTTAAATCACTTAAATTCAATCAGGAATATCTCAATTCTAGCTTTTATGTTTCGAAAAGTAGCAATAATAATGTCTTTGGCAGATTTGTCTTAAAAAAAAAGTCTGAGTCAGATTTTAGAAAGAGAAATCCGTATTAATCTGTCTTTCCTGTTCTGAGGCGGGGAGGGAAAGAGTACCCCCTCAGACAGACGTCTTCACCTGTGGAACAGCTTTCCCTCATACGGTCATGGCCAACCACCACTAAGCAAAACCACTGTGCTCTGGGACTGTTCCAGTCTGTCAGGGAGGCAGATGCTAGATAAGAAGATGCTGACAGGCCTTCTGGTGTCCTTCCAAGCTCCCCTTCAGAGTTCAGCTCCTTTGTCTTGATCTCCTCATCTCTGCTAACCGTCCCCTCCCAGGTGGGCAGGGCAGGGATTGTTCTTTTACGTCTCTCTCTTGCTTGGTAAATCACCTCAGTATGGATTAATACAACCAATGTTCTTTTCTTTTCATAGAGTGTGTATGTGTGTGAGAGAGTTGAGGAGGAGGGTGCTTTCAGAAATTGGGAGGCTGGATGACTTGTCCTCTGCAAACTCCCCAGGTTTGGTCTTGGTCTCCTCCCTTCTCTCTTTCCCTAGCTTCTTAATCCCCATTTCCACTTTCTTTCTGTTTCTGTGTCCCTGCTATGCTCCTCTTCTCACAGGGACTTTCTCTTGAGATTTCTCCTCTGTCAAAGATGTCACTTGTCTCAGTTCCTCTGGGGACTGATAATTCAACTGTGAAGTGAGATTTCCTTCTTCAGAGTTGTCTGTTAGGTTCTCTGACAAACAATAATGTTCTCTTTAGATCTGGTTTACTTCAAAATGTTCCAGTGGGGCAGAAGTTTCATAAATCTCTCTCAGCGATGGTATTTGGACTCATGGTTAATGAATACTAAAGTTTTAACAGAGGTTCAGGTACCAGGTGAATGGCAGATTTCCTGCTCATTGTTATGAGTCTCCCATGTTAGTTTCAGGATTGGCTTCCAGAGATTAGGTTTTAAGTTAACATAAGGGTCAAGTCCCACAGACTGGATATACGTTTAAAATGGACACAGAGTAGGGGAAGACATTTAGCTTTTATTCAAAGCTCATTATAATCTTAGGTTTTTAAGGGCTGATTAAGGTAAGAAACTGGAAAATTGTCATTTCAATCTTTATCAGATCATTTGTCATGATTCTCTCATACTGTTATGATATATATACTCTCTCCTGTCTTCCAAAGAATGTCAGAATTTGTGGAAGGTCCAGAGATTCTTGTCAGTGTCATCATGTATTTACTTTATGGTTTATTCAAGGTTAGAATAAAGTACATGATGAATTTCAGTTCAATTTCCCTACCAAAATATCAAAATGAAAAGATATAAAAGGTATTGGATCACTGAAAAGGAAATGAAATAATAAAATTATTGAATGTTTGTTACATCTGCCAAAGTAGCAAATGAATCAATTCCTGGAAGATTCAAAACTTTACAAAGATATACACTGCAATGTTATCTATCAGCTAAAGAGTAAATATGTATCAAAACAATTCAATTGAAGCAATATACTAAAGTTACTAATGAATTACATATAAAATACATCAATGCTATGATAAAAAGTCATTTTAGATATAGCATTTATACTATGTTTTTAAATAAATGGTTAAAAGATTATTTAATGCTGAGACAGAATGATCATTTGACAACCTCTCAAGTCCTAGTCTGGTATTTTATTTCTAGAACTCTTACATATTATATTTATATTTTTGGTAAATTTTATTAGTGACTGTTTCAGCACCAGACATTATATCCATATCAGTTGCAATGAAGATATCTATATATGAATTAAAAAAATAATCTGTTCTGATTAGCAGAATATTTTGGCAAAAATATTTCATATTTATTAAAGAAGATAGCCCTGGTAATTATTAAAAAAAATCAGTGCTAGGTAAATCAGCTTTGTGTTGAGCACCCAGTACATATACAACAGCACAGTACACATTGGGGAGACTACAAAGTTGCATAACAGTTCCTTTTTCTAGGACCACACAGTCTATGATTGGTGTACAGATTGCATACGTGTAAGATAAAAATAATCAGTTGTGAAAGATAAATAATAATATAAGATAATATATAATGAGTGGTAAGTGGAAGATGCTGCTAACAAGCATTGTACTAGGAGCAGCAGATGGTTTTTTGTGTTGTGAAGATGATAGAACATTTTCTAGAGGAAGGAAATTTTGTAGAAAAATTGGGGAGTGTTTGTTTTTTTTTAAGGATTTTATTTATTTATTTGACACAGAGAGAGAGAGATCACAAGTAGGCAGAGAGGCAGGAAGAAAGAGAAAGAGAGAGGAGGAAGCAGGCTCCTCACTGAGCAGAGAGCCCGACATGGGGCTCGATCCCAGGACCCTGAGACCAAGACCTGAGCTGAAGGCAGAGGCTTAACCCACTGAGTCACCCACGCACCCAAGTGGGGAGTGTTTTTACTGAGAATGGGTAAGCTGATGTACCACAGATCTGCCAACTTAAGGAAAAGAGAGAAGACATTTCAAAAATTAAGTAAAAATGTTATTTGCTTACAGAACTTAAATTGTTTAAATGAGGATTCCCCCCAAGGCAGGTGACATGAATTTTGTCCCAATCAAGACCTTGACCACTTAGTTCTTCATAATACAAGATGCTGTTTTAGGCTACTATAACTAGATAATATGCTGTAAATTACTCTGGGATTTCGAAATTGTCTGATTGCATTTCTACAGAGCTGCTGTGTTTTCCCTAGGTGGTGTTGACTCAATAATTTATATTCTTATATATACACTTTTTTTTTTTTTTTTTTTTTTGCAGATACTTAACTAAGGCTGACATCACTGGTTGAGTATTTCTTTGTAGAATTCTTGAATATCTACCCACACAAATCAAAATTCAGAAGAGTTTACAGTGGAAAGTTAAATACCCAGAATTTTAGGCATGTTCTATACAAATAATTGACTCTATGTAATCTTCACCTAATATGTCTGATTGGTATTTAAAAATTATATTAAAATTTATTTTCTATTTCATTGCAGTTTATCAAACTGTTATAGACTTTAAGGTTTACTGTTTACCCAGTCAGTTTTGCCCAAACCATCTTATCATCAGAACCTTTTCCAGGGTGCCTGGGTGCTCAGTGGGTTAAGCTGCTGCCTTCAGCTCAGGTCATGATCTCAGGGTTCTGGGATCGAGTCCCTCATCGGGCTCTCTGCTCAACAGGGAGCCTGCTTCCTCCTCTCTCTCTCTCTCTCTGCCTGCCTCTCTGCCTTCTTGTGATTTCTCTCTGTCAAATAAATAAATAAATCTTAAAAAAAAAAAAAAGGAACCTTTTCCAGGTAACAACTAACCCTACCATCCAGAAGAAAGGTCTTTTCAGATTGCAAGTTTAAATCTTTCAGTTTTATTTCATACTTCAATAATAGCTGTAATTTAGCTAAATAGCCCTTGGTAATTTCATCCAAATGAGTAGTCTCCAGGAGAGAGAAAGTATATTTAGCGTCTAGGACTTTGTAAGAAACTATAGAATAATTCTTAAACTGCCCTTCCGAGATACAAAAAATACACAAATAATAGAGAGATCTACTTAGAGACAAATACAAGGTAGAAATACTCTTGTAACATGGTGACTGTAGGAACATCCATTAAAATGTAGATTGGGAAGTGAACTGCTAGACTTAAATTCAAGGCCTGCCTAGTATGGAAAGAATTATTTACGGAATTTGTTTTCTGACTGATAGAAAAGAATGGGATCTGGATTCTGACAGACCAGGGCTCAAACCTGATCTCCGAGCTTTAGGAGCTGTATGCCCTGAGCATCTTACTTTGTCTCTTGGCGCCTCTGTGTTTCCAAGTCTGTAAAATGAAGGTATCACAACTCATCCTCGAAGGAAGTTGTGCGGCTTCCACATCTGTGTAAAGAGAGCAGAGAAATGCTCTATAAATGTCAGTGCTCTATTTTCCCTTCCCCACATGGGGCAAATGCTCCATCTAACTACTGCATGGACAATGGTCTACACACTTTGAAAATCCCTAGATAGATTTAAAAATAAAAGAAAGCCAGAGGAAAGATTTTCACAAATCTGTACAGAGAGAAAGCAAAAGAAGTCAGGTGGGGAATGACTTTTATTTCAAAAAGAGCTTGGATGGAAATGAAGGAAATTCAAGGAGGTACCGAAAGAACAGTGGGCTGATTGTTAGAGTAATTAGTGGCAAAACTTCAATGTCAGGTTGTTTTTGGATCCCCACGTTACCACAATAAACCTGTGTGAAGTTTCTCCCTGTGGGTGGCAGCTGGCCAGCTCCGAGTGCAGATATTTACGTGTCCTAGAGACAGGATGTGACACCACCTGGGCTACTTAAGACACAGGGCTTGAGGTGGGCTGATGAACCCTTAATGCCCAGCAAGAGTGATCCTGCCTGTGAGTTAAGAAAGCCCTGGATGTTTTGAGAAGACTGCCAATATAATCCTGGTTAGAGTGTGATTTGATTAAAAAAAAAAAAAAAATCTCTAAAAATACTTCCTCACCTGCTGTCCTGTTCTTGCAAGTTTTGCTGTCAGGAATTTTTTTCTTCCAGTGAAGGTATTATCATTTTCAGATGTTCTCTTTTGAAATGGAAGAATCTGCAAGAGGTTTTAAGGCAACGGATTTTTGTCCTGTTCCTTTACTTAGTCCTAGTAGGTGAATCAACTTGAACCCGAGCTTTACTCCTTCCAGGACTGAAGTATGCTGGATATGTCTGGTGAGATGCCCGGGCAGTTCACAGGACTGTTTATACAAGCTGAGCATGTCTGGGTGGAAACTTCATCCTAAAAGCAAAAAGAGCCAGACCCCATGCTTGGCTGAGTCATAAAGTCTTAGACATTGAAGAGGAAAAATGACTTTGAACACAAAATTGTAGAGTTGGTCTTTTGACAGGGAAAGAGAGTAAGTAAAAATAGAAAAATTCCTTTCACCAAGAATATAACTGGTTAAGCTTGAGAAACACCTTGTGAGGATCCCCATCTTTAGAGATTAACCCAAGTAGGAGAGAGGCATTACCCTCTTCGGTTCACAGATCACCTTGAAAGCCCTGGTTGTCTGTAGATCAGTGGCCTTGGCTGGGTGAGACATTCATGGACTTTGTCTGGGGGCTGGAATTTCTATGTTAAGAGGTGGGAGAACCTTGTGAGATCTGCTCAGGTTGCAGATGGAAAATGTATGTATATGATCAGAGTTGATATCATATGTATAAGAAAAAATAAAACAAAGGCTTAGATTTTTAAATTCAATTATATTTCTATTCCCTGAGTGGCAGGGAAAGAAAGACTTGGGGAGACCATGATTAAGAATTAAAACACCGAAAACCTGGGTGGCTCAGTGGGTCAAGCCTCTGCCTTTGGCTCAGGTCATGATCTCGGGGTCCTGGGATCGAGTTCTGCATTGGGCTCTCTGCTCAGCAGGGAGCCTGCTTCCCCCTCTCTCTCTGCCTGCCTCTCTGCCTACTTGTGATCTCTGTGTGTCAAAAAAATAAATAAAATCTTTAAAAAAAAGGAATTAAAACAGCTGGGGAAAGAGCACCCTCCTTTTCTGTGGATCAATTTTGGTCAGGGACTGATTTATGAATGGAAAAAAAAAAACTAGCTCGTTAAAGATGTAGAAAAAATTCTGAAAGAAAAATCTATTTAGAAACATTTGTTGAAATCTTGTCAGAAAATTTTACCAAAAATTAAATAAATGAAAGCTTTTAGTATCTTCATGTACCTTGAGAATGACACCTTTGCTCTAAGAATTATTTGACTCAATTATATAATGAATGTAAATTTATGCCTTTTTAACTAGACATTTTTAATTTTTGAAAATGAAGTCAGGTTTATACAAAATTAGACTCAATGTTCTGTAAAGCTTATATTCTCATCATTGGCACTATCCATACAGTGGCAGTAATTTGAAGGATGAGGTAAAATTCCTGGCTGGGATTTATGAAGCCAAAACGGGAATTACTTCAAAACGCTCAAGTGCTCAAATGATCTGACAGGGGTAGAAGAAATATTGTAAGTTGTATTAGTCATCAAGTTATCAGTGTTATTTTAAATAGTTGTGAATAGGACCCTAGGAGTTGGATTTGATGGGAAAGAGAAAGAGGCTGCTAGAAGTAGAAAGGACATGGTGGGAATGTGGACTAGATATGTGTGTTTGGGAACTTTGGGCAGCAGGAGATGAGGTGGCTGAGAGGAGTGCTCTGGCGGTGGGGGGCCAGGGAGAGGCGGGTGACAGTGATGGCGCCTTCTTTAATACCCAATTTGGACACACACCTTAGAGACACACTCAGGGTTTCCTAGGAGATTCATGAGGCAACCTTTAAAATAATATCTTGACAGTTAGTGTCCTACTTCTTAGAAACTCAAGCACTTTACCAAACACTGCACATAGCACTCAATTATAATGATTACATTTCCAAGAAACCAATGTAGGTTTCAAGAGTTTAGAAAATTGGTGACTTTAGAGATTCTCTCTCTCTTCCTCAATTCAATGCAACAAACATTAGTGAATATTATTATGTGCCAGGCACTGTGCTGGCCCCTGGGCATAAGAAGATAAATAATAAATGAACACTTGAAGAATGATTCAGATGGGTAGGTGTGTGGGTAGGGCTTGGGTAGAGACAGTTGTTGGCATGGGGCTTTGTTGAAGAGAAAATATATGACAGATAAGGAAGAGGGGAAGAATATTTCAGATAGGGCCATTGTTCAGGAAATAGTGGGTAATATGGTAGGATTTAAATACAGGACTTGGAAAGGAATCTAGTGGAAAAGTAAATATAATTTTGGCTTTTATTTACTGAACACTTTCTTGTAAAACTGGGTTAATGTCAGATTGCCATGCCTTCAGTGTTATGCTAAGAGACTTATACTTTTTGATTGGAGTAAGAGAAGAGTGATTCCCTGTGATAGAACTGTGAAGGAGTTTACAAGGCTATAGCCATGTAATCATGTCTATAATCATTGAATACTTGGGGTCAGGCATTGGGCTGACTATGTTAAACATTATCTCATTTATTAGGTCAGAATTTATTATACTCGTATGATGAGATGTGATAAGGGACCTGATTAGATTTTTAGTGATAGGGATAGAAAGGGGCAACAATTTATATAGTGTGAAGAAAGTACTTTGGAACCTTAATAGTTCATGCATTCATTCACTCACTTATTCATTCAACAAACATTTCTTAAAGTACTCTTTGCCAGGCTCTGGGCTACGTGCCAAAAGCCAGCTGTATGTGGTATGAACTTACTATGTGCCAGGAGCTATTCCAAGTGCTGTGTCTTATTATTATCACTACTACAGATGAGAAAATAAAAACATGGAGAAATCAAAAACTTATCCAAGGCCAGAGAGCTACCACTCAGGGCTTGATCCACATTGTCTGGCCCTGGAGTTTCATCCCTTAGTCCTCCACACAATGTCCCACAGGTAAATAAGACTTCTGACCTAAAACACGTTATTTTTTAGTTGGGTAGAAGGACATGGAAACAAATAACTAAAATGCTCCAAGAGTATAATTCTAGTACGTAAAGTGCCATGTGTTATTTCCAGTTTTAGGTTATTTTGAATAAAACTGCTATAAACATTCATGTTCAGGGTTCTAAGTGCACAAAAGTCTGCTTTTCTGGGTTAAATGCCTGAGTGCAACTCTTCTCGGATGGCATGGTAGCTGTGTTTAGTTTTTGAAGAAACTGGTAAAGTGTTTTCAAGGGCAGTTGTATCATTATACATTCCTAGAGGCAAAGTGTGAAAGATCCAGCTTCTCTGCATCGTTGCTGCCTTTGGGGATTGTCACATTTTTTTGTTTTAGTCATTGTGATCGGTGTGCGGTGATACATCCTTGCAGGTTTCATTTGCATTTTTCCAATGGTGAATGGTGTTCAGCGTCTTTGGATGTGCTTATTTGTCATCTGTAGATCCTCTTTGTTGACATGTCTCTTCATCTTTGGCTTACTTACCAACCGAATTTTTTTCCTGTTGAGTTTTGAGAATTCTTTATATATTCTAATTACTAGATACCAGTCCTCTATTGGATATGTGGCTTGCATATATTTTCTTCTGGTCCATAGCTTGAAGTAATAAGATCTTTCATACAGCAAAAGGTTTAATTTTGATAAAGTCTAAACTATCAATTTTTTGTTTGGTACCAAGTCTAAGAACTGTGTCTAGTCCTTGGTTGTGAGGATTTTCTTGTACATGCTCATCTAAAAGTTTTATAGTTTTATGTTTCTCATTTAAGTCCATGATCTATTTTGTGTTAATTTTCATATAAGGTAAAGTATAGGTCAAGTTTCATTTTTTTTGTTGTTCTTTTTTTCCCCTTTATTTTTATTTTCTTTCACCTATGGATGCCCAATTGCTTCAGTAATTGGTTCTCTATTATGTTTCATTGATCTGTGTGCCTATCCCTCCAACATTACCACACAGTCTTGATTACTTCAGTTATAGTATAAGTCTTGAATGCAGATAGACTGATTGCTCCCACTTTATTATTTATTTATTTATTTAAATATTTATTTATTTATTTGAGAGAGAAAGAGAGAGAGAGCACATCTGTGTGGGGGGAAGGGCAGGGGAGGGGAAGAGAAGCACACTCCCCCCTGAGTGTGGAGCCAGATGGACTTGGGACTCCATCCCATAACCCAAAGATCATGACTGAGCCGAAACAAAGTGTCAGATGCTCAACTGACTGAGCCAACCAGCCACCCCTCTCCTTCTTTCTTTATTTATCTTTTTAAGGTTTTTATTTTTATTATTTATTTATTTATTTTTAAATTAACATATAATGTATTATTTGTTTCAGGGGTGTAGGTCTGCAATTCACCAGTCTTATAGAATTCAAAGCACTCACTATAGCACATACTCTTACCAATGTCCATTATCCAGCCACCCATCCCTCCTACCCACCCTCAGTTTGTTTCCTGAGATTAAGAGTCTCTTATGGTTAGTCTCCCTCTCTGGTGTCATCTTCTTTAATTTTTCCCTCCCTTCCCCTATGACCCTCTGTAATGTTTACAAATTTGTCATACCAGTGAGATCATATGATAATTGTCATTCTCTGATTGACTTTTTTGCTAGCATAATACTCTCTAGTTTCACCCATGTCATTGCAAATGGCAAAATTTCATTATTTTTTTGATGGCTTCATAGTATTCCATTGTGTGTGTGTGTGTGTGTGTGTGTGTGTGTGTGTGTGTGTGTGTATCACATCTTCTTTATCCATTCATCTGTTGATGGGCATCTAGGTTCTAGGTTCCATAGTTTGGCTATTGTGGACATTGCTGCTATAAATATTTGGATGCATGTGACCCTTCAGATCACTACATTTGTATCTTTGGGGTAATTACCCAGTAGTGCAATTTCTGGGTCATAGGAAAGCTCTATTTTCAACTTTTTTGAGGAACCTCCATACTGTTTTCCAGAGTGGCAGCCCCAGCTTTCATTCCCACCAACAGTGTAGTTTCTCTGCATCCTCTCCAACATCTGTCCTTTTTTTTTTTTTTAAATTTTTTATTTGTTATTTTTTTATAAACATATAATATATTTTTATCCCCAGGGGTACAGGTCTGTGAATCGCCAGGTTTGCACACTTCATAGCACTCACCAAAGCACATACCCTCCCCAATGTCCATAACCCCAACTCCCTTCTCCCAACCCCCCTCCCCCCAGCAACCCTCAGTTTGTTTTATGAGATTAAGAGTCACTTATGGTTTGTCTCCCTCCCAATCCCATCTTGTTTCGTTTATTCTTCTCCTACCCCCTTAAGCCCCCATGCAGCATCACCACTTCCTCATATCAGGGAGATCATAGGATAGTTGTCTTTCTCCGCTTGACTTATTTCACTAAGCATGATACGCTCTAGTTCCATCCACATTGTTGCAAATGGCAAGATTTCATTTCTTTTGATGGCTGCATAGTATTCCATTGTGTATATATACCACATCTCCTTTATCCATTCATCTGTTGATGGACATCTAGGTTCTTTCCATAGTTTGGCTATTGTGGACATTGCTGCTATAAACATTCGGGTGCACGTGCCCCTTTGGATCACTACGTTTGTATCTTTAGGGTAAATACCCAGTAGTGCAATTGCTGGGTCATAGGGCAGTTCTATTTTCAACACTTTGAGGAAACTTCATACTGTTTTCCAGAGTGGCTGCACCAGCTTGCATTCCCACCAACAGTGTAGGAGGGTTCCCCTTTCTCCACATCCTCGCCAGCATCTGTCATTTCCTGACTTGTTGATTTTAGCCATTCTGACTGGTGTGAGGTGATATCTCATTGTGGTTTTGATTTGTATTTCCCTGATGCCGAGTGATATGGAGCACTTTTTCATGTGTCTGTTGGCCATCTGGATGTCTTCTTTGCAGAAATGTCTGTTCATGTCCTCTGCCCATTTCTTGATTGGATTATTTGTTCTTTGGGTGTTGAGTTTGCTAAGTTCTTTATAGATTTTGGACACTAGCCCTTTATCTGATATGTCGTTTGCAAATATCTTCTCCCATTCTGTCAGTTGTCTTTTGGTTTTGTTCATCTGTCCTTTCTTGACTGGTTTATTTGAGCCATTCAGACTGGTGTGAGGTGGTATCTCACCGTGGTTTTGATTTGTATTTCCCTGATGCCGAGTGATGTTGAGAACTTTTTCATGTGTCTGTTGGCCATCTAGATGTCTTCTTTGCAGAAATGTCTGTTCATGTCTTCTGCCCACTTCTTGATTAGATTGTTTGTTCTTTGGATGTTGAGTTTGATAAGCTCTTTATAGATTTTGGATACTAACGCTTTATCTGATATGTCATTTGCAAATATTTTCTCCCATTCTGTCAATTGTCTTTTGGTTTTTTTGACTGTTTCCTTTGCTATGCAAAAGCTTTTGATCTTGATGAAGTCCCAATAGTTCATTTCTAAAAAAAATTTTTATTTATTTATTTGACAGATAGAGATCACAAGCAGGCAGAGAGGCAGGCAGATAGAGAGGAAGGGAAGCAGACTACCTGCTGAGTAGAGAGCCCAATGTGGGGCTTGATCCCAGGACCCTGGGATCACAACCTGAGCTGAAGGCAGAGGCTTCAACCCACTGAGCCACCCAGGCACCCCCCCCAATAGTTTATTTTTGCCTTGCTTCCCTTACCTTTGGCGATACACACACACACACACACACACACACACACACACACACAAATAAGGGTAAACATGATGAAGGGATGGAATATGAGTGTAAAGATGAAAATGAAAAAGATTTGAAAAAAGAATTGATAAGAAATTGGTGGAAAAAGTGAAAAAAAAAAAAGGAGGAAATGTGATCAGGCTGGAGCCTAAAACAAAGCCATACGCTAGATTGAGAACATATTTTGGTCTGTTAGAAGAAACTGTATCCCAAAATTTTAAAGAAATAAAAACTTGTATGAATACAAAAAAATTAGGTAAAATACAATGAAGGGATAGAATATAACTATAAAAATGAGAATTAAAAAAGATTTTTAAAAATTCATAAGATAAAGTAATAGGTTAAATGGGAAAGAGGACAAATTTAAAAAGTAGAAAAAGAAAGTTAAAAATAATTTAACTTTGAAAGACTAAAGAATCATGGGGAAAAAGCCATGAATCCTATGTGCTATATTCCCCTAGCATTGCTATTTTGCAGTTCTCTTTGATCAGTAAACTTGGTCTCGGCTGGATGTTCTTCCTAATCTTCTGTGGTAGGGGCCTGTTGCAGTGATTCTCAAGTGTCTTTGCCTGAGGTGGAATTGCACCACCCTTGTCAGGGGCCAGGCTGAGTAATCTGCTCAGTTTCGCTCTTGGTAGCTTTTATTCCCTGATTGCTTTCCGTAGAGCTTTGAAGGGCAGGAATGAAAATGGTGGCCTCCTAGTCTCTGGCCCAGAGGAGCTGAGAACTTGGGACCTCACTCCTCAGTGCACTGTCAGAGAAAAGCAGCCAATCCCTCCTGTCTCCCTGGCCTCCAGCCGCACTCCCATCACACCCAGCCTGTGACTGAGCATTTCTATCTCTGGCGCACGGTCTGTTTGGAGTCTCCAAACCCAGCAGATTTCTGTTGTACACTCCCGCGCCACTCTTCCTGGTGGAGGAAGGAGAGAGTCTCCCTAGATCTGCCACTTGTGGGGTCCCTGCTTGAAGAGAAGTGGCTTGGATCACGGTTGATGGCAGCCCCGAGGTGAGAGGCCACTCCTCAGCTCCATCTCTGTAGTCGGCTTCCCCGCTCTGACACTTGGGAGCTCTGCCACACTCAGGCACCCCCAGTCTTTCTGTGACCCCAAGGTTTCTGAGGGCACACTGACCCAGTGAGGGCTGAATCCCTCACTTAGCCACTGGAGTGATGTCCCTCCATGGACTAGACTTCTAAAAGCTCCAATTTTGTGCTCACTGCTCTCTCACTTGGTGGTAAGTGGTGCTCCCTCCCCCTGCAGTCTATCTTTCCAAATACCAGCTTGGATTCACTTCTTCACATGTCCTACCTTCCAGAAAGTGGTAGCTTTTCTGTTCATAGAATTGTTGCTATTCTCTTCGATTTCTTGTTGAGTTTGTAGGTGTTCAGAATGGTTTGATAACTATCTAGTTGAATTCCTGGGACCGGATAAAATTTAGGTTTCCTACTCCTCTGCCATCTTTCTCCACCCACCTCCTCCCTATTTATTTTTTATAAATTGTTTTAACTATTCCAGTTCCTTTGTCTTTCCATATAAATTTTAGAACAGTCTTGTCTATATCTATAAGGCATCTTACTGAATTTTGATGAGAATTGTATTAAATCTTGTATATAGATTTGGGGAGAAGTAACAGCATTTTGTGCCTACTGCTCCAATCTATGAATCTGTTATGTCTCTTAATTTAGTAGATCTTCTTTGATTTCTTTCATAAGTGTTTTTTACTTCTCAACATATAAGTCCTGTCCTTGTTTTGGTAGATTTACACCTGTTTTTTTTTTTTTTTTTTTTTCAATTTTTAATGTTTTTTCCTTTTTAATTTTTACTTTTTTTTTTTTTTTTGGAATTTTTACACATTTTTTTTTTTTTTTTTTTTGAGCAATTTTAAATGGTATTGCATTTTCAATTTCAGCATTTATTTGTTCATTGAGAATATATAGAAATATAATTGATTTTTGTATGTTAATGTCCTGTGCCCTTGCTGAATTCATTTATTAGTTTGGGAAGTACTACAGGTTCCTTTGTAGATTCCTTAGGACTTTCTACATAAACAATCATATCATCTGAAAATAGAAGCTGATTCATTTTTTCCTCTCCAATCTCTTTGCCTTTCCCCTCCCTTTCTTTCCTTATCCTTATTTACTAGCTAGAACTTCCAGAACTATAGTGGAGAGAGGGGTATCACTGCCTTGTTTCTGGTCTGGGTGGTGGGGATAGATGTGTGTACAGTCAGTCTTTTGTCATTATCTGTAGTTTTTGGTAAATTTTAATAATCAAACTGAGGGAGTTCCACTCCATGTCTAGTTTTCTGGGAGTTTTTAAAAACCATGAATGAATAATGATTATTTTCTAGTGCTTTTTCTACACCAATTGATATAACAAAATGTTTTTTCTTCTTTAGCCTGTTAACATGATGGGTTATATTGATTGATTTTTAAACATTAAACCAGCCAGAATAAACCTCACTTGGTCATAGTGTATAATTCCTTTTGTATTTTATTGAATTCTATTGGGTAATATTTTATTAAGGATTTGTGTATCTATGCTCAAGAAGAATGTTGATCTGCAGTTTTCATTTTTCTCATGTCTTTGTCAGATAATGTTAACTTTACCAAAGTGCTAGCTTTCCCCTATTCTGTTATTTGGGAGACATTGTGCAGAATTGGTATTTGTTTTTTAAAGTTGGGTAGAATTCTCCAATGAAACCACCTCTATTTCAAGATTTCTTATTTGGTAGGTTTTACTTGGTGAATTCAATTTCCATAATAGTTAGAGGTATATTCAAATTATCTACTTCATATTAGTTTAATTGTGGTAGCTTGAGAAATTGGCTCATTTCTCCTACTTTGTCAAACTTGTGTATGTAGGATTATTCAGTTTCCCCCATTTTCCTTTTGGTGTCTGCAGGGTCTGTAGTAAGATCCTCCATATCATTACTGGTATTGGTGATTCATGTCTTTTCTCTTTGCACTTTGTCAGTGAGTCTTGCTGCAGCTTGTCAATTTTATTGATCTTTAGAAAAATAGCTCTTTACTTCATTGATTTTTTTCCCTCTGTTTTCCTGTTTTTAAATTCAATGATTTCTGCTCTTTATTTTTCCTTTCCTTTTGCTTACTTTGAGTTCAGTTTGCTCTTATGTTCTTCTTTTTCTAGATTCTTGAAATGGGAGATTAGATTATTGATGTGAAACTTCTTATTTTCTAACATATGCCTTTCATACTATAAAGGTCTCACTCAGCCCTCTTTTAGTTACAACCCACAAATTTTGATATATTTCTTTTTTCATTTAGTTCAGTGAAATTTTCTTTTAGTTGAAGATTTCCTCTTTCATCTATGTATTATTGTGTTGTTTAGTTTCCATTTTTGTATATTTTCCTGTTATGTTTCTCTTATAGATTTCTAATTTGATGTGGTTGGAATATGTACTCTGAATAACTTCAATTTTTAAAAATTTGTTGAGATTTTTTTTTTTGATGTTTCTCATACCAACACTCATAATGTTGTGTTCCTTGTACCCACCAACCCCCAAAAACACCAAACAATTTACAGCTTTCTAGACATCAACTGGGTATCTTATAATTTAATTTAGTTCTGCCACTGACTAGTCATAGGCTTAAGGACTCAGTTCCATAAGACTGTCCTTGCTTCAGACACTAGTTGCAAGTAATGGGTCTCCATGGTTTGGTTCAACCTGGCTACAAAGTTGAGGTTTGCCACAAACCTCCCTCAAATTTGATAATTTGCTGAAACAGCTTGAAAACTCAGGAAAACATTTACTTGTGCTTATTAGTTTATTATATACAAATCAATCGCCAGATGAAGAGGCATAAACAGCAATGTCCAGAAGGATCCTGAGCAGAGACTCTTCTGTCTCCAGGAAGTTGAGGTGTACCAGCTTTTTGGCATATAGATGTTTTCAGCAACCTAGAAACTTCCTGTATCCTGCATTTAGGAATTTTTGTGGAAACTACATCATGTAGGCATGATTAAGTACTAACTCAATCTCTAGACCTTCGTCCTTCTCTAAAGAATGTGGGTGGGGCTGAAAGTTTCAAATTCTTTTTTTCTCCTAAAGGATGTATTATTATTACTATTATTATTATTAGAGAGACAGAGGGAGGGAGAGAGTGAGCAAGCGAGCATGCGAGTGAATGGGGGGAGGGGCAGAGGGAAAAGGAGAGGGACAGAATCTCAGGAAGGCTCCTTGCTGAGTGAAGAGCTTGATGCAGGGCCCAATGTGGGCTCATCCCACAACCCCAAAATTATGACCTGAGCAGAAATCAAGATTTGGCTGCTCAAATGACTGAACCACCCAGGGACCCCAGAAATTTCCAAGCTCCTAATCATGGCTTGGTCTTCTGGTTATCAGCCCCCATCCTAAAACTATCCAGGAGCCCATTAAGAGTTGCCTCATTTGAACAATAGAAATGAAGGGGAAATCAAGACATTCTCAGATAAAGGAAAACTGAGAGAATTATTTGTCATTAATAGACTTACTGTAAAAGAATGCATCTCCTTTTTTTTTTTTTTTTTTTTTTTTTTTTTTAAATCACCCAGGAAATTCCAAAAGATTTAGGAGCTCTGTGTCAGGAACTGAAGTAAAAATTGAAGTATTAAGAAAAAATGTTGCTCCTAACATCCATATCTCTTAGGAAATTACAAGGTTTTTAGGAGCTCTGTGACAGGAACAAGGGGCAGAGACTAAATATGTATTTCCTGTAATATCACACTTGCCTATATGGTGTTATCTGAAGTTCATATGCTGATAATGAAGGTTATAGATATGAGGTAAGGAGGAAAAAAGAAAATGATGATAGTTTGGGTTAAGCACCATAGAATACATTAAAAAGGGAAAAATAAAAGAAAGCTGGGTACCCTCTTATGGTTCCAAATCATAAATTTTTGGTTACAAAAATCTGTAGAGTTTATCCCCTTGTGCTCCCTCACACTCACCCCACCCCACCCACAATTTCTTACCTTCAGAGAGGCAAGGACAAAATCCAGATTCACATAGCTCATGAATGGTGAAAGTTTATTCAAACTTAGATCTGTCTCCAAAGTTTATTCTAAAGGTCTACATAGGTTAAGGAACTGAGAGTTTGGTATTAATTACATGGCTCCCTTAGAGGTGAACATGGCAGAATTTAAGAATAAGGGGCACCTGGGAGGCTCAGTGGGTTAAAGCCTCTGCCTTCGGCTAAGGTCATGATCCCAGGGTCCTGGGATCCAGCCCCACATCAGGCTCTCTGCTCAGTGGTGAGCCTGCTTCTCCCCTCTTACTCTGCCTGCCTCTCTGCCTACTTGTGATCTCTCTCTGTCAAATAAATAAATAAAATCTTAAAAAAAAAAAAAAGAAAAGTAAATGAAACAAGATGGGATTGGGAGGGAGACAAACCATAAGTGACTCTTAATTTCACAAAACCAACTGAGGGTTGCTGGGGGGAGGGGGGTTGGGAGAAGGGGGGTGGAGTTATGGACATTGGGGAGGGTATGTGCTTTGATGAGTGCTGTGAAGTGTGTAAACCCGGTGATTCACAGACCTGTACCCCTGGGGATAAAAATATATGTTTATAAAAAATTAAAAATTAAAAATTAAAAAAAAAAGAAGAAGAAAAAGATGTTGGTGTAGATATGAGCTTTAGGGAAGATGGAGAAGAAGAAAAAAAGTCAGAGGATATTTTTGCTAATCTGTATTGCCATTTGCTGATTTTTCTGTGCCAAGGATTTATTTTCTTTATAAAGAAAAGAATACCTACATTATTTTTTGTTAGGATTTTTGTAAGGAGAATGCAGGAAAAAACTGTAAAGCATTTAAGGTAGTGTACAAATACTCTTATATGTTCAAATTTAATACTACTTAATATCCTGAACATAATTGCTTATAACTTTTCTGTTCAATGAAAGGAAGTCAAATTAGAAACATAGCAAATGAGTATTTTCTAATAATTCGAACTCCTTAAAGTGGAACTGGAAAAAAATACTCACATTCACTTTTGTATGCATTAAACCCCTGGAAGAATAAACAGGACATTTATAATGTTGGTTCTTTGTTGCAGAGTGGGGTACAGTGGGGCTGCTGGTCTAGCTTAGCTTTGTTGTTGAACTGGGCAGATGGGTTGGAGGGAGACTTTTGCTTATACTATTTTATAGTTTAAAAAATCTGATCCCTGTGAATATATTGATTATCTAATTTTATAAAAGAACAAAAAAGGTAGAATTGGCATTCTTAAGAATTTACCCATACCCTTTTCCAGGAGTGTTTGGGTTGAGAGTGCCTGCCCATTAACCAGGGAAGTTGTAGAGAGCTATTCCTTCCATGAATGAAAAGCAGAATTTGATGGCCTCTATTGTCCCTGTGGTATGATTCCTGAAATTTGAGTGGATTCTCTATTCTCCCAGGCTTTATTCATGAAATATACACTAAGCACATGCTATAGTGAGTTTGTTTATGTAGTGAAATCCAACAAATACTGCTTCTAATTGCATGCTTTGTCTACTTTTTATATTGGCTAGATCACGGTTGTCAACTAAGAAGGCTTTGCATTAAAGGAGAGATTCTGCTACACCTAAAATCACAGAACTAACATTGAAAACATTGTCCTGTCAATACCTAAGTGCCGATGTAGCCCCTTGATTGATGGGAGCAGAATGACCTATTGACCCACATTGGCATTATCCAAGGGCCAACATTATCAGTCAGTTCTCCTTTCATAAAGGAGACAGGGTGCCCAATATCATTTATTTATAGAAAGAAACTGCACTGGGCTCCTTATCTTTCTTAGTTTGACTTTTGTTCTGACTTGTGAACCCTGTTTTGGATTCTAGTGTTGTTGACCTCTCATCTGCTGGCCCTGACATGAACTATGCTCTGTGGTTAGGTTTAAATATTTGCTTTGTCTCTGTTTAGAATTATACTTTCTTTCCTCTTCAATCTCTGATGGGCCTTGAAAATTTCTTTTCAACTTTCCAAAGAGAACCCTTTTTAAAATCACTGTTATCATGGAGTTGCCTCTATAATTATTTTGGCATTAAATTTCATTCTCTGTACAACAGTAGAATTACCACATGATGTAAAGGGGCCCCTTGTTATTGTCATCTGGTCAACCCAGTATTGTTGTGGAATCTTGTGACCTTTTACAATGTGTCATAATTGTAACGAACTTTTATTTGTGTGTTATTTTATTGAGCACAGTTCATCAAGGTTGATAAAATAAAGTACAAATATGCAGAAGCACTGTGGATTTCCTTTCCTCAAATCAATTTTCCTTTCTCTCAGTTAAGTCTGGAAAATGAATATTACTAAGACGAAACTGTAAAAAATTTACCAATATTGACATCATCTGACTAGTGAGTGGGTAGTAAGGGACTCACCTTTTAGAAGCAAATGGATCCTTTCAGGTAACTTCAGCACCAAACAGTATGCCAGAGGTGTTCACTCTTACATGAGTTAGGCAATTTATGATCAGATTTCCCTCAACTTCAAAAGTTGCAAGTACTGCTAGATAACTGTCCGATCAAGCTCATTTCATGCAATATTGAATAGAATCCAAGTTAGCCTTCAGTCAGTTGGCTTCCACAGGAGACACCTTTCTATAATGACTCAGAATTGAGAAATTTTTATCAGCTACTCTTAAGAGAGGAATGTTGTGAAATTGGAATACATTTTAATATTAAGAGTCTGCTTTTACAACTACAGATTTCCCCAGGGACAGACTTTTTATTCCCAATTGATTACTTGGTGCTGCATCACTAGGCAAAAATTCCCCAGAGTTCAGTTACCTCTTGGTCACATTTAGTTTGATAAGAATATTTAACTGAGGAGTGTACCAAATATTTGCCATGCCTTGTTCCTTAAAACTTAGGTTATATTAAAATAATTAAAATAATTGTAAGATACTTTTTGCTTTGGATTTTTGTAGGCTTGTAAGCATCAGATTTATAAGCACTAAAACAGAAAAATATATAAAAAATAAATACATTAAAAAATTTTTATCACTAAAAAGGTAAGACATTAATATAATTGTCATATACCTCAATACCTATTTATTTCAGTTAAAATAAGGAGAATAACTTTCACAGTTGACTTCTGATTTTAGAGAAACAATAGGCTAGTCATAAAAATTTTAGGCCTTGACTGACAATTCTATCATTTTATTTTAGCATTCACTGTTGCAAAAAGTACTGCTGAAACTACCTGATTTTAACTGTTTTGAAAGACACTTTCTCAGAAACTTTGGAATTCCTATTTTCTGCCCCATTAGCACTCTGTTCTTTTGGGATTTCAGTTAAAAGTAGTTAAGACTTTCTCACTATAATATCTCCTATATTACTTACCATCTTTTCTGTATTTTCTTTACTTTTATCTCTCCATGCTTCACTTTGATGATTTTATTCAAATTTTGCTTTCAGTTCACTATTTCTGTCCTCAGCTGTGCATAATTTAATTTTAGAGTCATCCACTGACTTTCTAATATCAGTTGTATTCTTCATGTCCAGAATTTCCATTTGATTTTATTTTATAGCCTATATTTTTTGTCATATTTCTTCATATTTTTTGTCTTTTTTGACATATTAATAAAGGCTTAAAGTCTGTGTATCAGTTTTCATCATCTGAATCTCCCAAATCTGTTTTCTCTTATTTCTTTTGGTTTTTAATTACATTGTCTTGTTACTTTTGATGTGCTGAACAATGTATTATGAAAACTATAAAATTAATTTGAAGCATATGGGAGTGCTATCTCTGGCCTTACTAACTGCATTTTTTTTTTCTTGTCAAGAGTGTAGGAGCATTAGCTATCCCAGAACAACTCATTCTAATTATAGAAATTAATATGATATGAAGTTGTGTTTTAGTCCCTGCAAAGGTTGAACTATTTCTGGTTTATCCTTCTTCCTAGACTCAACCCTTTGGGATTATAACCCAAAGTGTAGAGTGTTTCACCAGAGAAAGTTTGTTCCCCTATCATATAAAGTTTCCAGAATGTCAGTTCAGCATCTCAGTGTCTTTTCTAAAAGAAGCAGAAGTCTTCAGAAAAAGTGGCCTTGAATGCAGGGATTTCTTCTCTGGGTTCCGTTCTCTTCCATGATCAGTTTGTATTTATAGACAATGTTGATGAACTAAAAATCAAATTGTATCTTCTTAAGCCTTAGTCATATTATTCCACATCCCTCCTCCTCAAGAAACTTATGATGAAACCTTAAAAATCCATTTTGGGTCTGTGTCATTCTTTGACCACATAATTACCTTGCCTCAGCAGATGTACAGAATCTATACATGGACCCTTTCTTGATTTTATTGATATTTATCAGAATAAATACTTGAAGGAAGTTTCTGCCAAGGGATAGGAATATTTTAAAAAATTTGTGAGAGAAGAAAGTTTGGTTTTATTGATTTTTATTTATTCAGTCTACATAATTGGTGGCATTAATAATTTGATCGTCAATTTGCCTTGTTTTGGATAAACTAATGTATGTCACAGAAGTGGACATATTTGGTAAACTTTTGACTTTTTGACATGAAGAAAAATAACAAAGTGCTAAAAAGAGGCTAGATAGAGATTCGTAGACTCTGGATTCAAGAACTTGCTTGGTTACTCATTATTTATGTCGCCTTGGGAAAATCACTTACTCTCTTCAGTTTTCTCATTTATAAAATATAGAGAATAAACTTGAGTCAAAATTTTTCCTCACAGTATAATCCTTTTTTTCCCAAGGGAAACTTACATAGAAAGTCAAAATTAGAAAAACAAACAAACCCAAAAAACCACAGCTAAATTGGATGTGACATTGTGTTTAGTGTGTGTGTGTGTGTGTCCTGGGTTACAGCAGGTGCAGATTTGCCCTGCCTTTGCTTTTGGGGTGGTTCCAGGATTCTGTGGAGTAAATAATCATGATGTCTGTTCTAGGTCTTCAGAACACAATTCTAAGAGTGATGTTACATTCATTGCAGGACACTGGAGAGAACAGAGATTGAAGGTTATTTGAAGGTCAGAGCATTCCTTGAAAGGAAATATTTCCAAGTGATTTCTGCTGATGCTCTTTTCATGAACCTGTTACTATTTCTGGCAACAACTCAGCAATGAGGTTGGAAGTGCCTGCCATAGAACTTGAAAAGAGAGAAGAGATTCACACTGAGGATCAATAGGAAGAGATTCACACTGAGGATCAATAGGAAGGGGATAAGGATTCCGTGAAGGATATTTTCCAAGATGACTTTTCCAGAGAGTAATTTAAAGTGTTTTCCTTTCTTTTAATTCAGGACCGATATTCCTAAAGACATGAGGCTGGTGATGTATTTCTAGAAGAAGCATCATAAGCAAGTCATTGTTTTTGCCTGCTTGACCTTTACCATCCTGATGCCAGCAATTACCCTGTTTACTGCTATCTAAAAAGAAAAATGCTGTGTGGAAGGTCTTGTCTACTGTTATTGGAACATTTGGAGAAGTCATGGAAGAAAAATAAAAGTTGATTAATGTGATCAGGAGAGAGCAAATGGAGAGAACTTCAATAGCAAATTTTTTTCTTAACATACTAGGTAGTTTTGACCTAAGTCTGTTTGTTAGGTTATGTTGAATTAGTGGGTGGCAAGCAACACCAAAAGATGGTAAGTACTGTGGTTACAACTAAAGAGGGTGGTACTAAGCCTGCTGGTGGTGACAGATTTCTTTGACTTGGGTAGATTTCAGAAGATTGAAATACAGGATGACTGGTTTCTCTCAAGCAAGCTTTTTCTAGACTATCTGAAATAGATTGATTGAGTGTTGCTGAATGATTAATAATCTCAGAGTGATCTAGAAATGGAAAGAAAAACTATAAATTTTTGACATCTAAATACTGGGTCAGAACTAGATATAAGTGAAAAAAAGGGTATAGCTTGTTGTATACTCTCCTCTTTTGTCTTATGTTAAGGAAATAAACTATATGTTTGAAGTGGGTCCAGCTATGGTCTGTAAACATACACAAAATTTTATAGCTTTTCAGCAGGTTAAGAGGGATTTCTTTAATACATCTATCCATCTATCTATCTATCTATCTATCTAATCACCTACCTATTTTCCCACAAATCTATCCAATCTGAAAACTGGAAGAATGTGTAGTTTTTCTTTGTAACTTTCTTGACCAGGTGATGCTAATACTGCAAAGTATCTCCTTCCTAGCAGACTATGACCTCATTGTGACCTGGCACTCAATTTATTGAAACACCTTGATCATTATTTTTAAAGCCTTTTAGGGAAAGAAAAGTGAAGATATAAAACTGGTTTTGTCTTTGTTTTTGCCTTAAAAAAAAAAAAAAAGATTTATTTGTGTTCAGGGAAGGGGAAAAGGGAGAGGGAGAGAGAATCTCAGACAGACTCCCTACTGAGCATGGAGCCAGACGCAGGGCTCAGTGTCATGATCCCAAGATCATGACCTGAGCTGAAAGTAAGAGTCAGGTGTTTAACTGACTGAGCCACCCACGTGCCCCTGTTTTTGTTTTTTGTAAGGAGGATAACTTTCTCTTTTGCTAACCTAATAGGGAATTTAACTTTCATGTATATTCCAAGCTTAATTCTTGGAATAGAACTCACCTACAGTGTCCCTGTGGTTGGAATTTTAAACCTGCTATCATGAGCATAGCAATTTATCTCTGTGGCTGGATGGGGCTTAGGAAAAGAGGCACACAGAAGGGATTTGACAAATTTAAAATTGGCTTTTAGTTTGTATGTTGAAAGAATTCTAAGAGCAAGAAATTACGCCTTGAAAAGAGTTAGGAAATAACTGTTCAAAGCTTTTTACCAGTATATTTTTCACAACGATCTGTAATTTTGAAAGATGACTACAGTCGAGTGACCTTTTTGTAGACTGGAGAATTGAAATAGTCCAGCCCCTCTGTTTAATAGATCACCAAGCTCATCAGTATGTTGAGGAATGACAAAATTATCCCATGCCCAAAAGTAATTAGGGACTGAAGTGATTTTTGTAGTGAAGCCCAAATTAAAATTTAGCTATAATTTTCATGAAATTCATTGGTTGATGTAGTATTGTCCCTTTCATTGCTGAAGCCAGTAAGCTGTAAGAATATGATAATGCAATATTGAGAAGGAATTTTGATTCTATTCACTTCTTTATTTGGCTGCCTAATGATTCTGTAAAAGAAGATAATAGAAGTGGATACCTCATTTTATGCATTTCGAAAAGTACTTGATAATGTACTTCAAAAATATATTAAATACATTTTAAATGCACTTTGGAAAATATTTATTTATAAGACTCTGTTAATATTTTGTAAATTAAATATTTCAGACTCATGCTTACTATATTTGTAAGTTCAAGTCTTTTCTATTTCTTAAACTTAAATTTGGACATATCTGCCTCTTGAAGTGAGGGTAGATGGGAAGGAAATATTAGGTAAAAGAAAGATAAGAAGATGGCTAACGGGGGAAGAAAGTAAAACCCTATCTGGAAGCAGAATTCTTCATTGTAGGTGTTTGGGAAAAAGGAAAAGCAGAACTCACAATGCACCTGATGAAGGTGAGCAATCTTTAAGAAAGAGAGCAAACAACACTGTTAAGACAAAACCTTTTCTGTTGTGTACTAGGGAGTGTGAGATTACTGTGTCTATCTGGTGAGTCAGGTTTATCAGGGACTATCCTTGTAGGTGTAAGCAAAACAAGCCCACTTGTAATACACAATTAACATCTCCCTTCTACTGCCACAACCAGTCATGAATGATCCAATTTTGAGTAACAGTGTTTATCTTGAAAGAGCTCACAACACTTCACAGACACGTTCTCTCTTTCTTTAGATCTCTCGTGCTTCCAGACAAGCCCACACTGCATCTCCACCTCCTCAGCTCACAAGGAAGTTGTGGACGGACAGACTCAGTGTACGAAGCTGCCCAGCCCTGCCAAATGCTGGGTTTGGAGCTAGCAGGAGGTGCTTTTGGGTGTTCTGTTGGGATCTCCCTCATCATTTTTTCATAGCCTCTCTGAATTTGCTCTTGCCACCTGCCCAGGTCTATGGTAAAATGCACACTTGGAAAGGTTGCAGTCAGCTCTACTTCTAAGATCAGCGAGCATGTGATACGCTTCCCCATCCTCCTTGGTCCCCTTCCTGCTCTCATTGCCTCCCTGCAAGGCGGTGAGAATGTCTACTTCACTGGAAGAAATCTTAAAGCCCAGAGAGTATTTGCTGCATCTTCTGATCATTCAATAACTGTCAAAGAAGAACTGGAGTTTCCTCTGTCCTCCTCACAACTCCTAAATGCGGAATCACTTCTCCTTATCGGTGATCAACTTTCAGTAAAGACCAGATACTATTTTTTTGAAGAGGCTAAGAAAGCATGAAATACTGACATGAACAAAGTTCCGAAGTCTAATTAGTTGAGTTATAACCCAGCCCTTGCTGGCTGATTGGCTTTGTCCTGTAGTTGCCTAATGTATAAAGTAAGATGATGAAGCCTAGCTCGTGGGAGAGCATTGCAAGAATGATGAATAGTGGAAGTGTTCTGTAGGCCACAAAGATTCACAAAATTGTTATAGTTACTTGGATTTTTTATTTTAAGGATGCATGCTTTCATAAAAATCCAGAAAATTTAGCAATTTCTCGTAAAATTAGATGGCGGGAAAGTTGAGCACTTTATACCATTTGACTTTGGAGCAGGCAAAGGCAGAAGGAAAATGGAAAAAAATTCTGATTCGCCCTACTATGTCTTTTAGGTGATTGCAGGGGGCACCATCAAAAGTTTACACTATAGAAAAACGCTAGTTTACTAGCAGCTTCTGTTTCTCTTGCTGCACCTTATTCTAGCATGGATCTGAGGAAGTTAAAAGCAGTGATAACATTAAAGGTCAGATGAATTATTACTATAGTGTTCAGGCCAAATTTCTGATAGAGTTTTCCAAAAATGTATAAAGAATCATTCTTAAGAGCCTGTCTCAATGAATTGTTCTTTATTTGCCATGCGGAACTTTGTAAATATTTAACTTCCTTCAGAGGTTGGAATGTAAAATTTGATTTATTATTTCTAATGATTGGAAAGAGGCTTGGTATCTGCAAACAAAAGGTATGAGTTGAAAGAGAATGCATAATACAATGCATTTCTTTATTAGTGCAGAACACATTCTTTATAAGCTGGCAGAACAGCATCTGAAAAGAAAAAGTGAGTGATTCTCAAGACGATTTGTCCCTTAGTAAGCTCAAGAGGTGGTATTTAAAGTAGAAATAACTTTTCATTGAGTGCTTATTATGTGCAAGGCTCTATTCGGAGTAACCGCTTTATGTGCATGTTCTGCCGTCTGCCACAGAACACAGACTAACAGAGGATGCAAACTGGATTGTGTTGGAAATGTCACTTACCTATCTTGGTATGTTATCATGTCAATTATTTCTCATTATTTTAATGATAATTCCAAAGATCCTTGAAAAAGAAAAAGAGAGAGATGGACGCACAGATAAGAGAGAGAGAAGGATTAGAGGGGGCAGACACCGAGAGACAAGAAGGAGGAGGAGGAGGTGGAGTGGGGGAAAGAGAAGATGGAGGAGATTGAGACAGATTAGTTGTGAGATTCAGGACTTTGTGGGGAAACATGACTCATGACACATAACAAAAACACAACTTCATTATTGTCTCCCTCAGGTTTATTTCAGACATTCAATGAGCATAATTATCTCTTGCTGGTGAATCAGAACTTGGGTAGGTTCCATTAACTTTTCTGCTCTTATTAACATATCCTACCAACTCTTAAGAAACAAACCAAGTCTCAGTAAATAAATCAGAGTTGCCAAGTCTAAGATGTTAATACACAATGAGCTTGATTCAATATCAGATGTTTTCCCCTTTTCCAACTCAGGCTTTCTTCTAGTTGACAGACATGATGGAAGAGACATTGTTGGCTTCTCTCTTCCTATGCTTTGTGCTATCCTCCTCTTTAACACTTTTCTCATTCCAGTTTTTGAGCTTGTTCTTGACCCTATTAAGGTTTGGGAAGGCAGGTGGAAGAGGACAGAAAAGATCATAAACTGGCTCTTCTGGGCTGAGTACTTTTCAAATGTGATTCTCTCTCTGCTGGGCATTTTTGTGGGTTCCTCTGAGCTTCTCATTCATGGAGACCTCTCACATTTAGATTTGTTGACCCTCTCAGAGCTATCTCTACAGTGCATGTTCACTTCAACTCCCTTCAAGTGTCTTTTAGCTTCTTGTTCCTGGAATTTCTTTTCTTGTCCAGGTGTCCCTACCTTGCTGGGCCCACTCTGATGCCATGGTAGCTCTGTCTACCAAGGGACTTGACTCTTATCCACCAGAAACATTCATACATCCCTTATCCCACAAAAGTTTGAGACAAGAGCTCCACGTCAGCAGGGCCACCCTGCCACAGGTCATTCTGTCTGAGGATTGAGTCAAGTTTCAGTCTTCTGTGCCTATCAATTGCAAGGGAAAATCTAGTTGTGAAGAAGGTGCCATGGGAAGTCCATTTACTCTGCTGGAGAGACATGAGGCAGACACTTCTCTATCCTGAATAGGTGGGAGAAAGCTCAAAGCATAACTTCCTCTGAAGAAGTCTCCTTCCAAATATTTTCCCACTTTCATTCTCTCTCTCCCTTTATCCTTTTTATATTTTCAAGGTGAGTGAGGTGGATCTATAACTTGGGAAACTACTGTAACTTCTCGATGGGGAGAAACTCTGCATATGGTGAGCTGTCTCACCCTGTTTGGCATCTGATACAGATCATACTTATGGCTCAGTAGAAATCAAGTCAGGAGTAGTCCTCCTCTAACTATGTTAGTAATGACCTGCTTTGCAGTTCAAATAAGCGTGACAAGGAAATAATCAAATTAAGTAATTCTAATGGTTTTATTAATTATAATCTCAGAGTCTAATATGATTCTAGATACAAAAAAGTACCTAGCAAATGTTTGTTTGCAGAAGACAAAAAGAGGAAAGGCAGACAAGTCACCTATTATAATCTGATAAATGTACCCATATGCCAATGCCCTGCTTTCCCCCCTTTAGCTTCTGCCAGCTTTGCCCTTGATCTTGCTCTTAGTCCCAATGGTCATGTTTACTCTGCTTGTAAATGCTGTCTTTCCTTTGACTAACTGAAGCTCTGAATTTGGTCATCTATCTCTGCAAGTTCACATTTGCTATAAAACCTGGTTTTGGGGTAAGTTTTCACTACTTTGATGATGAATCTTGACTTATTTTATTTTTTAAAAATATATTTTTTTAAGATTTTATTTATTTATTTGACAGACAGAGATGACAAGTAGGCAGAGAGGCAGGCAGAGAGGAGGAAGCAGGCTCCCCGCTGAGCAGAGAGCCCGAAGCGGGGCTCGATCCAAGATCCAAGAGATCCAAGAGATCATGACCTGAGCCGAAGGCAGAGGCTTCAACCCACTGAGCCACCCAGGCACCCCTAAAAATATTTTTATGTATTTATTTGACAGAGAGGTAGAGAGGGAGCACAAGTAGGCAGAGTGGCAGGCAGAGGGGGAGGGAGAAGCAGGCTCCCCGCTGAGCAGGGAACCTGATGCGGGGCTCTATCCCAGGACCCTGGGATCATGACCTGAGCCTTAGGCAGATGCTTACCTGACTGAGCCACCCAAGTGTCCTTACCTATTTTATTTTTTATTAACTTACCAATTATTGAGAATCTACTATAAGTCAGGCATTAGGTAGGCACTGAGAATACAAAACTTAAAAGGATATAGTCTTCATATATTAACACAATAACTGATGTACATACAGTCACTAAGTGCTTTAGGGGAATTATGTCATTTAATACTTATAACAACCATGAGCTAGATGTTGTTATTCTCATTTCCATTTTACAGATGACAAAACAAAACACAAGAAGGCTAAATAAATTGTTCAGGCTCCCCTAAGAGTAGGATGGGTCTGGAAGTCTCATTTTTTTTTTTTTTTTTCCCAAGCAGGCTCCTAAACCCAGCATGCAGCCCACCATGGGGCTTGAACTCATGACTCCGAGATCAAGACCTGAGCTATGATCAAGGGTCAGACACTTAACCACCTGAGCCATCCAAAAATGTGGTAGTCTTATTTTTAACCAATATGGTATGCAACTTCCTTCATCTACTTGGTTCTGCCTGATGTATTGAATAACTTCTGTCTGCTTCTGCTGTTGAGTTAGTGCATTAGTACTGTGGTAGGAGTTGGGCTGGTGATGGTAATGAAGCTTCTTTTTTTTTTTTTTTTTTTTTTAAGATTTTGTTTATTTATTTATTTGACAGACAGAGATCACAAGTAGGCAGAGAGGCAGGCAGAGAGAGAGGAGGAAGCGGGCTCCCTGCCGAGCAGAGAGCCCGGTGTGGGGCTGGATCCCAGGACTCTGGGATCATGACCTGAGCTGAAGGCAGAGGCTTTAACCCACTGGGCCACCCAGGCGCCCCGGTAATGAAGCTTCTAATGAAATTATAGAGGTGCAATATTGTGTGGGATAAAGAACATTGGTTAAAGTCATGGCTTCAATATTTAGCTGTGTGTGCTCTTTCATATTATAAGGAAGGCATAAGCCTTAATTTTCTAACCTGTAAAATAAGGATAATAATGATACCCACTAAAGATTGTAGGGAAGGTGAAATAGAATTTAACAAAATATGTGACACTCAGGAAGCATTCAATAATTTATAGCTATTATTTTTTTGAACTAAATATATTTTAAGATATAATACACTGAAAATATTCAAGTTTGAGCTTCTTTCTGGAAAGACCAAGGTTTTGCTCTTTGTAGGACATTTGAAATGAGAAACTTTTGTTATTTCTATTTTAGAGAAGAAGAAAATGATGTGAAAAAACTGCCAGAAACCTGATAAGACTGTCTAAGAATTTGGTCTTTAGAAACAAGATTTCTTGCCTCTCTGTTCATTCTCTGTTTGTGTGAAAAACAAGATTTCAACCTTTTGTTTCTTCTCCCCAAAATGTTTTTTACCTTGAATTCCATACCACTAGAAGACCTGTGTAATTCATGAATTTTCTACCTAGTCTGTGATTTTAAAATGGTAAGACTGCTGCATAGTGAGGCCCCTCCCATGTTGGGGACTACAGGCACAATGGTGAAGGGTAATGGGCTCTGCAAACATGCACAAGACATGCATGGGGTGCGAAGGGGAGCTCACAGAGGTAGACATTCTTTAAATTCCTAAAAGACAGTAAGGTAGTTAGTGAACGACACACCCTGTTTCAGCTATGAGTAAAAATAAAAAGGCCTGTGTTAGACACTGAGGTTCTATATGGAGCTGGGTTTGGCTGTAGGTGATGCTAAGATAGTTTAGCATTTGATCTTTGGATAAAAATTGGCTAAGTAGAAGATTATGTCATCAAAATGAATGGAATGCTTTGTGACATTGGAGGACACGTAAAATATGCAAACTCATTCTCACAAAAGGAAATAAAGCACATTCCATCTCTCTGAGGTTACATGAACCCCAAAAAGAAACATAGATTTGAATTTAAAATTATTTTCTTTAAATTTAAGTCTTTTGTAGGCACAGGTTTTAACTTCAGAAAGAAAAAATTATCCTCTAAAACATGAGGCAGGGGCACCTGGGTTAAACCTCTGCCTTCAGCTCAGTGGGTTAAACCTCTGCCTTCAGCTCAGGTCATGATCCCAGGTCCTGGGATTGAGTCCCGAATTCCTGGGCTCTCTGCTCCATGGGGAGCCTGCTTCCCTTCCTCTCTCTCTGCCTGCCTCTCTGCCTACTTGTGATCTCTGTCTGTCAAATAAATTTAAAAAAAAATTAATAAAATCTTTAACAAAACAAAACAAAACATGAAGCAAAGCTTAATTTCTTAAATCTCTACTGTTCTCCTTAGTTTATTTAAAAGGTCCATAGGGAGTAAATCCTCAGGCATGAATATGTCCTTTAGCAGAATGTCATAGTTTCTATTAATGAGTTTCCCAGAAAGCCCACAGCATCTCAGGATATTCTTGAGAAAGCACAGTGGAGAGATGTCTCTTCAGTCTTGTCCTCTATAGGTGAATAAGAAAAAATTCAGTGAGGGGAGAACTTTTCCATTTATCTCTACATAAGAAGGTAGTGAAGGAATCAGAGAGAAAGAGGATAGGCAGCCTCAGAGAATGGAAATAAAAGGGAAGCCCTCAGAGCAAACCACTTAACAGCTTCTCTGTGGCCCCAGTGTGAAACCACATGCAGATCTATTCTCAAGCAAATGAAGTAATTTTCCACACTAGTTTTAAAAAAAAGAGCTGGGTTCATCCCTCAGACTACACTGCAGTTTTCAGGAAGGTCCAAACTGTCCATTTTGACTATCATATTGATAACATCTAGCTTAGGGTCTGGCTGATCAGAGATGAACTATAATATTTGTTAAATGCATAAATATGAGCAATCAAATTTCTCCCTCTTTATGTTACTTTTGGTATAAGAAGCTAAAGTATTTTGAATTTAAATACAAATGTGCTTCTTTTAGTTTAGGGCAGACCCTGCAATCTATTCATTTTACAATTGTTGAGCCTTATAGACCACTTTAGCAAAAACATTCCTTAGAACGTTTATCTAAACAATAACAGTCTTTATTGTAACCAATTAATCTGAAAAACATTTTAACTAATTTAAGTAGAGATAATTTCGTATTAGCATGTGTGTGAAAGGATGTAGGCCTGCTGGATCTGAATGTTCCTTGTGGGGAGCCTCACCTGCTGGGGCTGATTAGATAAGGCCAGTTGAAGCAGGATTACAAAGATTGTATTGGTCTGTTCAGGCTGCCATAACAGAATACCATAGGCAGGATGACTTAAACAAGAGAAGTGTATTTTATCACAGTTGTGCAGGCCAGAAGTCCAAGATCAGGACGTTGGCTTGGTTGGATTCCAGTGAGAGCTCTTTCTGGTTTGCGGATGGCACCTTCTTGCAATATCCTCACAGAGCAGAGCAGAGCAAGCTCTTTGGTGTCTCCTCTTACAAGGGCACTAATCTCATCATAAAGGTCCCATCCTTATGACCTCATCTGAACCTAATTACCTTGCAAAGGTTCCATCTCCAAATAGCATCACATTGGGGGTTAGGACTTCAATAAAGGCATTTTGGCAGGATGTAACTCAGTCTGTGGCATTTATGTTGAGTTGTTTGGACTTACTTTTAAGCCACTGAGCAACAGAGTAAGATCAAAGTCTATGTTTCAGGAGGATAATCCGGAGAAAGAAGGATTGAAGAATTGTTATGACTAGTGATGTGGATAGATATGAGCTATGGATAGAGGAGCTGACTATAAATAAGATGTCATAGATTTAGAATAAGGTGCTGGCAGTGGGATCCTGGAGAAAAGCAAAAAATCAAAGATTCATGAAAAATTAAGAATCAACAAGTTTGGGCAACCACCTAGATACAGGGGATGAAGGAGAGGGAGGCATTAAAGTATCTCTGAAATTTTGAGCGTGTGCAATATAAAGAACAGTGATGCTGTTGATAGATCCAGGGAACTTTTCAACTTTTGATGTGCAGAGGATGAATAGTTGAAGGAATAACCCATTTTCCCAGCTAGATGACACTTGTGTATATGCCCATCTATGTCTATATACCCATCTAAGTATCAACATGAACTCTTAGGCAGCTGAAGTCATTTTACTATGAAGCACTACCTGGAAAAAATTAAGTCATAAATTAATAAACTCAATACAACAAATATTTATTGAGCACTCTTTCTGAACAATGGAAGATCCATAGATATATAGTCCTTGCCATCTATAAGCTTATAATCTAGGAGGGGGTCATGGACTTAAATAATGTTAGTCTAAAGTAGACTGAGATATTTTATTATGGCAGAAGAAATGTCTTCTATTACAGGCAAATGTTCTAGGGGGAGGGAGGTTGATTTAGTATTTTGGAAAACTGCTAGGAGGGATTAGAGCTTGATCTGGTTTTTGAAAAATAGATGGACTCCACGGAAATGAAGAGATTATTCCAGAAAGAAGGTATCCCATGAGCAAAGATCCTGAGATAAGAAAATGCAGAAGGGCAAGGTTGAGAAGAGCAGAAAATTCCAATGTAAGCATAAAAGAGGTGAAAGTATGTGGCCGAGGAAAGCATCTGTCCTAAAGATCATGTGGGGCAGTATTATTTCCAAGGGAGGAAAAAAAAATGGTTCTTATTTTTTTAAGATTTATTTATTTATTTGAGAGAGAGAGAGAGAGAGAGCGCACACACATGTGGGGGAGGGGCAGAAGGCGAGGGAGAAAGAATCTTAAGCAGACTCTGCACAGAGCATGGAGCCCAACATAGAGCTTGATTTCATGACCTTGAGATCATAACCTGAGCTGAAGTCAAGAGTCTAACACTAAACAGACTGTTCCACCCAGTTGCCCTAGCTCTTACTTTTTAACGTACAAAGTACAGATACACATATAATAAATAATCAGGCATACAGTATATCTGTGGTATTAAATTGTGTGTGGTGATTAGAAAAAGATTATCCAAGAAGGCTCCCTAAGTTGAGAAACACTGCTGTGGATAGATTTTTGGCAAAACAGTGAATGAAGCTCCCAGAAGAGAGTAACTTGCCTTACCTGAGTTCTGGTTCTGATCCATTTGATGGGGACAGGACATTGAATTAAGGTGAATGTAGATAATTTGGGTAAAGTTACTCTACAAACTCAAATTGGTTAATGTGATTTTGGAAACTATAAGCGAGGTAAATTATGCAAAAGTTGTTTTTTCCCTGACTCATGGAAAGAATGACTTCCAAAGTAATTTTACCCTTCTCCTGGATTTCAGTGACTTGGCATTATAAAGCACATGAATTGCAGGATGCTTTCAGAGCCCATTACAGTTATTAAATAATGAACATTCTTCAGTCTCACCAATTCCATTAAGAGTGACATCATCACTTTCCGAACTCAAAGACGTAGACCTGCCCTTTGTCACATTGCAGACCAGTTTGGTGGTAGGTCTAAGATTGAAAGTTATTATATTTATCCTAGGAGATGCTGTCAGTCTATTCTAATCATTTTATTAGCAAGTATTTATGAAAACATAAAATGCATAATTATTATATGTGCCAGGCCCCCCGGGGGCAAAAGGCTTAGAAGATGAGAAGCCACATTTACTGGTCAAATAGAGAGTTGGAGAAACAATATAGAAACTCATGAGAATTTATGTTAGAATCAATTCATGTAGATATCTGATGACCCAACTTTGGTAAATAAATAAATAAATAAATAAATAAACCCTTTAGCCTTTTTATAATGTGTGTCTTCTTTGGAATAATAATAATACGTGTCCAGTACTAAACGTCACAAAACTAATCAGGAGTCACATGGAAATAAGGAGGAAAGATGATAAAGACAATTTACCTGAACCTTAGAAAGCCAGAATTTGCTCTAATTCAGGAGGAAAACAAAAAAGAATTAATAGTGGTTGCAATAGGAATGTGTGATAGATTACATTGCTATTGTTCAGTATCCACTTCCCCACCTTACTGAAGATTGGCTTGGCCAGGTGACTTGCTTTGGTTTGTGAAGATGAATGGAAGTGATATGTGTCACACTCAGGTAGAAGCTTTGAGAGAAATTCATATTTCGTCAAACTGTTTCTTTGCTGTAATGTCCACAGTGTTCTAATGTCACAGTGTTCACAATGTCCACAGACATTGACTACTCCTTCACTACTCCTAGTCCCACAGTGAGAAGTGGTTCAGAGCTGTGGTCAGTGCATTATAACATGAACCAGGAGTGAGAAATGGAACTCTGCTTCTGTAAGCTAATGCAATTTTGTTGGTGACTATGGCATAGCTCTGCCTAATCTGACTGCTACTGAAAGCTAGGATAGTAAGATATCAATGAGTAAATGCAAATTCTCATGGGGCTGATTAGCGAGAAGTTGGAGAATCCTTCCCTCTAGAGAAAACCAGTGGCTGGAACTCAATAGGAGAGTCAATGATTATGGTTTGAATGGTCCTTCTGTAGGTAGGACAGTGTATTCACTACTGGTTTTGTTTTATGTGCCTGTTTGTGCATGTATCTATTTCAGTTAGGAGAGAGAGGAATAAAATTAATTATTTTATGGGGGGAAATAAGTAATAAAAACTGCTTATTACTGAATTATTTTTTAACCACCCATTGCAATACAAGTTACCTCCTCTCAGAAAGTAGGCGATTTCAGGGATAAAAAGCCTAACAATTTGCTTGCCTGTGACCTTGAGGTAGAGTGTTTCTATCATTCACTCATAGTATCCTCCAGTCCTATAAATCAATATTTCCATTTGAACATGTATCATATTTCTTTTCTGTCTTTGAGCTTGTATTATTTGAATGTGACTGTTACCACCACACTAGCATGTATTCAATGTTATTGATTTGTGAGAAAGAACCCATCCAAGTGAAATGATGGTGGTTAATAGCTAATATTTTAAAAGTACTTTCTCTTGTAAGATTTTCCCGTGTATTATCTCTTTTAAATCCTTAAAATGACTCTATGCTGTAGGTACTATCATTACCCTGATTTATCTGTATAGGAAACTGAGGCACAGAAAGGATAAAGTTATACAGTTGTGCAGAGAGTGGCAGAGGATGGATTTAAGAACCTGGAAAGTTGGAATTAGGAGCCAGGAAGCTATTTTCAGTTTGTTGCTAATGAGTGGTGCAAATTCAAGCAATTTTATATCTCTGGGTCTCAGTTTTTTATGTTTCCAATTAAAAAGGTTGACTAGGGGAGCCTCCTGGCAATAAAACTATAAATTTCTGCACCATCGAATAACTACATTTAAATCACCTCATGCATTATGAGCAAGAGCTGTGGCATTAGAAAGGCTACAGGTTTTGGTGTGGCCAAGCTGTGAGGTCTGGGAACCTACCCTCATGTGTAAATTGTTGGCAATATCTATCTCAGAGATTTGTGGTCACATCTAAATGAAATACAAAATGAGAGATTTGGGGGTTCTCTGCTAATTGTAAAGAATGGTATAAATAAAAAATTATCACTGTGTAAAAGACTTATTCATCCATTCTTTTATTGAGCCACCCATTCATTCATCCACCTAGCCATTCATCCATTAAATATTTATTAAATGACATTCACAAGGGTGAAGAGTAGGGTTCCTTTCCTGTACAGAGCTCACAGTATAAGCTGGAGACAGAAGAAGGACTATATCATCAAAGGTCTTGGATACCATGTTAGAGAGGTCAGATTTTATCCCATAGGAGGTGGGAATCCAGGGAAAATTTTTAAGGAGAAGGAGGAGACTAAAACTATACTAAAACTATAATTTGTTTAGCAGCGTTGTGGAGGATGGAGTGGAGGGAATGAGACAAGAGACAAAATTGTTGGCAGTGGGGTAATCTCTCTCCTAGTTGCCATCTCAGACCTTAGGCCATGAGTAGTCCTGAAACTGCAGCAATGGGAGACCCCCGGGTCTGCATGGGTACTAGGGTGCGAAGAGAAAGGGATGGTTGGGTCATGAGCCCATCAGTTATGTGGCAAGCCTCACTCAGAGACAGCCTAAGTTGTCTTGTTCCTGGGGATCCACACACATTCTACCCTTTCCACTGTCCTACACTAAGCTGGTACCCAGCGAAGCCCTGGAGAAACTAGGAATATAATATGTGGGTGTACAAACTTGATCTTACTTTGGTCACTACATTCAGTCTGGCTTCTCTTTAAACCAATCCCCAGGAGAAGTAACATAGATCAAACTTATAGAAAAATTGTCATACTTGTGTTATGCCTTTGTTCTGTTCTTTGTTTTCTGGTAGAAGTATCAGAAGGTGAGAAAAAGAGGTCTAGATAAGCCAAAAATTCTTTAATTAATTCCTAATCCCCCCTTCCATTGACAATAACCAATAAAGACAGATATTTAAGATATAATATTTATAGATCTTTCCATATGTATAAATATATATGCATACATCTTTCCACATATATAACTTGAAATTAATACTGGCTCTCAAAGTTTCTAATAATAAATACAGAATATCATAGAATATTGAAAAGGTGCCAATTCTGGAGCCAGTAGTCTGGTTTCAAATCCTGGCTCAACTTCGTGTGGGCTGTGTGACCCTGGATAAGTTGTCTACCTTCTCGATGCTTCTCCTCCTTCAACTACAAAATGGAGAAAATTATGTTTCTACCAGTTAAAAGTGTTTTGAAGGCCTCTATAAATATAAATATAAAATAAATACATTTATATAAATATAAATATAAAGGGCTCAGAACAGAGTCTGATCCAAAGTAAGAGCCTAATTAATGTTAATTTTTATTAATTTTATTAGCCATGATTACTATTCACGCTGCTAAGGTGGCAAGTGTTCCTCCTCCTGGGCCTTTCTAAAGACAGAAGTATCGAATTTAAATGTAAAGCAAGCAAGGAATTTGTTCTTACTAAGCACTGAGGCAAATATAGCCAGAGAACAGTGAGACAGACACTTAAAACTAAGAGGTAAGTCCAGTTCCTTTTACAATCACCTTGTTAATTACAGCTTCCGCATCTCAGACATTCGCAAACCCTCTTCTTGAGCAGAACTGATTTTGGCCTCGTCTGTTGCCTGTTCCCCGCTCTCTCCCAGGCCCTATGCCTGACCCCAGCTGACCTATAGATGTGCCAGCACAGAGCTTTTGCTTTCCAAGTGTTGGAATTTCTGGATGCTCACCATAGGCTAAAAGCCATATGCAGGACATATCTGAGTGGTCTAAAATAGAGCTGTGTTTGAGTTGGCGCCAATTCTTCTTGCAGGTTCTTATTAATCTACTTGCAGGTACTTTCAAACTAACTTCTTAGTAGAAGAGCAATCTCAGTATCATCACACTCTAACTTTACTCTAGATTGCTAAGTCTTTGAACTTAGGGTCTGGTTTTTATTAAAACCATGAATTGCTATACGGATTAAGTAGGGATTCCCTCTACTTCATATAATATAAAAAAGTGAAGCAATGGAAGACACTGCTTGGTAAATTTGATTTTTCCAAAGTTAAAAAATTACCACAGAAAAGAAATGATGATTGTGCAGTGGGTGGAGGTATAAGCTAATGCTATGGTGGTTATCCTTTTGCAACATATAAATGTATCTAACCATCGGTATTGTAGGCCTTAAGTGAAACTTACACAGTTCTATGTGTCAATTATACACTGATAAGGTTGGAGAAAAAAGAACTTAAAAAAACCCTTGCAATGTCAAAAATCACAAGCAATATTAAAGTGTAAATGACAAATTTGGAAAACCTTAGGAGTTATGACCACTGAGAAATGAATTTCCTTAAGGTACAAATAATGCCAACAAATCAATAAGGAAAATACTGGAAATGGAGCAAGCATAAGAGACTTGTGGCAGAAATAATTAAAATCAATAAACACGATAAATTTTCAACTTCACTAGTGATCATATAAACATGAAATAATAAAAGGATTCTCTTTTTTGTCTGTGAAATTGGTAACGATTAATGATTAAAATAGGTAATTAGGACAAAGCTAACATAAAAATTGTCTCTTGTGTTGTCTAAATAGTACAATACTGCAGGAACAGAAGCTGACAATATGTTAGGGCTAACCGAAGGCCTGAGAAGAATCCATACCCTTGATCCAGTGATTTCAGTTCTCAAAATCTTCTGCACAGAATTAGGGATTCATAAAAAGATTTTTGTACAAAGATGTTTAATATAGTTTTGGTTACGATTCGAAATAAACCTAGTAACATCATCAACTACAAAGGAGCAGAACAAAACAAAAACAAAAGAACCTGAAAATGAGGATTTTTGATGAGTTGGAAGGTGGAGAATGATTCCACAAATTATGTTTCACTCATATGGCAGCATTATTACCCACCCTATATTTTTAAAGTTTTTATTTAAATTCAAGCTAGTGTAGACTTAATTTCAGGTGTGCAATTTAGTAATTCAAAACTTCCATACATCACCCAGTGCTCATCACAAGTGCCCTCCTTAACCCCACCCCCTGTTTCACGCATCCAAGTGTTGGAATTTCTGGATGCTCACCATAGGCTAAAAGCCATATGCAGGACATATCTGAGTGGTCTTTCTAAAGACCCCTGTTTCACGCATCCCCCCATCCTCCTCCCCTCTGGTAACCATCAGTTTGTTCTCTAGAGTTAACAGTGTTTCCTGGTTTGCCTCTCTCTTTTTCTCTCTCTCTTTTTTCTTTTAACTTCTTGGCTCTTTTGCTTTATTTATTAAATTCCACATATGAGTGAAGTCACATGGTATTTGTGTTTCTCTTTCTTTCTACCTGGGCAAAAATATGGAAACTTCACAAATCCCTGTGTCATCCTTATGCAGGGGTCATGTTCATCTCTCTATTGTTCCAGTTTTAGTATATGTACTGCCAAAGTGAGCACTACCCACCGTATTTTTTTTTAATAGAGACTTTTTTTTTTTTTTTAAGATTTATTTATTTATTTGGGAGAGAGAGAAAAAGAAAGCCCATGTTGAGAGGGAAGGGAAGACGGAGTGGGAGAGAGAAAATCTCAAGCAGACTCCCTGTTGAGCGCAGACCCCCACTTGGGGCTTGATCTTATGACCCTGAGATCATGACCTGAGCTGAAATCAAGAGTCTGATGCTTAATGGATTGAGCCACCCAGGAGCCCCAATCATATTTTTAGTGTATCCATTATTAGCCTATTTGGAAATAATTTTTAATAATAAGAAAATACATATATATACATATATGCATGCATATTACACATATTACATATCATAGACATATCAAGCTGTTATTAACCACATTTGGAAAGAAATTTTACTAACCTAGAGATATATACATACATATCTCATAATATACAAGTATGTATTATCGTACAAATAAGTATTTCATTGTGATGTAATTATGTATTATCATACAAGTAAGTAAGTAAGTATCATATAAGTAAGCGTGATAATACATAATTACATCACAATAAAATACTGTCTACATTTAAAAAAGTAAACCTACCCATATACACAAATGCGTATATGTCTAGTGTAGAAAAAGACTGGAAGGAAATAAATGAAAACCTTAACTGCATGTTATTCCTGTTTGATAGAAATGATGGGGCTAAAAGAAAAAATAATGTGAACAGACCTATTACAGAGATGTGATTTAGGCAGCATTTTTGCATACTTTTCAACTTGAGCCTCACTATAATCCTGTGGGTAAGTGCAGGAAGGTATTATTTTCCCCTTTCATAGAGAAAGGTGCTGAGGCTTAGGGAGGTGCTTGGTTTAATCAAGGTCAAAAGGCAGAGCTGAAATTTGAACATGGGTCATTTGATGTCATATCTGGAGCCACTTTCATTTCACTAAACTAAATTGACCCTTTAAGATCATGTGGCTAGAAAATCTATAGCCAAAGGGAGGCCAGGAAATGGTGAAAACCTATAGTTAGTTATAATTCTTGAAAGTTTCACAGCTGCTAATACATAGGAAAGGTCGATTGAGATTCTAAGTAGTAAATGCAAATGAAAGTTTCTGGAGTGTTAACGGAAATTATTGATTATTCACAATATCTTTGCACACTGGCTAAATTGAAGATCCTTTTTCATGAGTCATCCCTGAGACTTTTGAGGGAAGGTAGATGGGTATTATCTTGGTCAACACAAAAGGAGACAGACTCAGAGAAGGGAAGAATGCACCACACACACACACACACACACACACACACACACATACAGTAAATAAAAGCAAGGTAAATTTCATATTCTCAGCTTCTGCGTGATGAAGTGTGATCATATTCTTACCCCCTAAACAGGGTAGTCTTGTTCATAGGTGAGCATGAGCAAATGTACTGCTCCCTGAGATGCATACCTTTCTACTTTAGCTTTTTCCCCTTCGCATTCCATTTTGTGTTCTCAAATAAAAACTTGAACATTCTTAGCCAAGAATTCTGGAATTTAAAAAAAAATGAGCATTAGAATAACTGTATGCTTATCATAAAGCCACAGCATTTAACCTTTACTCCTCCTTCGTTTGAAAAAAAACAAAAAAACTATGCTATGGCTGGTACAGGAAGTCCCTGTGGGGTATCTCCTGGGTGCCAATTATTTTTATCTTGTTTTATCATGTTTTTATTTCATTTCATCAGTAAGTACTCATTTGTATAAGTTGTTCCTTCCTCTTAGAGAATTATCCATTTCATTCAAATTCTAAGTCTTCCCTCAGTTTTCTGTTTGTCTGGCTAGAGTGCTTTGCCTTCTGAATTTTCTAAATATTTTTCTTAATCCATCAAATCACTTTGCCTAGATAGACCTAGTGTTCATTATTCCTAAAATATATTATTATTGATTCTATATTATTTTATATTCTATATTATTGATTCTACCTTTGTCTTATGGCGTAATGAAAAGCATTCTCCACAAAGAAGACACTAGTAACTATTAATAGTTGATTTGGAAATATTATGACTCATACCTATTTAGAATAGTACCTAATATCAGTATATTTTGGCAAATATTCTTTTTTTTTTTTAAAGATTTTATTTATTTATTTGACAGAGAGAGATCACAAGTAGGCGGAGAGGCAGGCAGAGAGAGAGAGAGGAGGAAGCAGGCTCCCTGCTGAGCAGAGAGCCCGATGCGGGACTCGATCCCAGGACCCTGAGATCATGACCTGAGCTGAAGGCAGCGGCTTAACCCACTGAGCCACCCAGGCACCCAATTTTGGCAAATATTCTTACCATTACAAAAAGGAATGCTTTGTTAGTTCTTTTTTTTTTTTTTTTTTTTTAAAGTTATGATAGGTCTTATCAACTTAGAAATTATAACCTAATGCCCCAGAAGGAAGTATGTTCATCTCTGGTTACATCTTCCCTGGCCCTCTCAATCTCATATCATCTCATTTAATCCCCTGTATTTGGACTCTTGACAATTAAGAACAAATTATTCATGTGGTTAGAGTGCTGTATATAAAAATATGGTAGACGATAAAAGGGCAACAAAAACATACTCGGGACTATAAAGTAAGATTCGTAGTTAAGCTTTATTTATTTATTTATTTGTTTATTTGTCAGGGATAGAGGGAGAGAGAGCGAGCGAGCACAGGCAGACAGAGAAGCAGGCAGAAGCAGGCAGAGGCAGAGGGAGAAGCAGGCTCCCTGCCGAGCAAGGAGCCCGATGTGGGACTCGATCCCAGGACGCTGGGATCATGACCTGAGCTGAAGGCAGCCACTTAACCAACTGAGCCACCCAGGCATCCCAGGTTAAGCATTTTGAACAGTTCTGGGACTTCCCTAGGTTTACAGTATACTTAGGGAAGGGAACTAAACGTACTCATCTAAACTTAAATAGCAATATAAACCAAACAATAATCAAAGGAGTATAAAACATGTCAAAATATGTTCTGGAGGGGAGCTTAGTTTCGATTGGGAGAAATTGCTTTCTTGTGGAGTCACCAAGGAAATCTGGATAGAGAGTTGGTAAGAATGACTGCAACACAGTGAGTAATAGCATCAACTTTAGATCAAGACAGGCTTGGGTTTGAATTCTGACATGGTGATCTTGAGCAAGTGATTTTACTTCTCTGAATGCTGGTTGTTTTCTGTTAAAGGGGCTGAATAAAACTTACTTTGTAGATGTGTTGGAAAAATGCAACAAAACAAAGTATGTAAAGCATGCAGCTTAGTTCCTGCTGCACAGGAAGTGCTGAACAAAAGCAGCTGTGATTAACGGAATTGGAGCTTGAATGATAGGTTGTAATTCCGTGGTGGGGGTTGGGATTGAGGAAATCGGAGAGACAGGACAGAAAAATAAAGGCAGAAGACCTTGCCGGTGAGGCAAAGGCATAAACCAGGATGAGGAGGCCTAAATATGCAGATAGGTTTAAGAAGAATATGAAGGGACCATACTGAAGGTTTTTTTTGGGGGGGCCACGGGTGTCACACCATTTATCTTGAACAGAGGCAATGTGTTTCAGATCACAAATCATTTGACCTTAACAGACGGCTTGGCACCTTCCTTTTGGATGCTGAGATGCTGGTTTTTGGCAAAGCAAATATCCTATATTTATTTATTATTATTATTATTATTTTGCTTCATAGCACCGTGGAGCATCTTACACATTACATCGTTCTATTATGACACATCTGTGAGGTAGGAAGAGCTCTGGGTAAAAATCCCTGACATGAACTGAAAGGTCCACAGCAGGTGATTGTGCTGTGGAGATGGGCCTGGCTCCAAATTTCCTTCTTCCCAGAGCCTCCCTGAAAAAGCCCATGTGGCCAATCATGACATTTCTCATTCCACATCTGCTCGAGGTGGTGGGGGTGGGGGGATGGGAGAGAGGAAGGAAGGGTCCTGAGCACTGTCAGGACTCGAGCAAGAGGCTTCCAAGTCTTCAGCAAATGGGTCGTGCAAACAGTTTTGCTCTACATACAGGGAATATGGATCTGTAATTATGAAAACACTTGCACGTAATTTCCACAATAGCAAGGTGTCAACAAGCAGGTGCTTCCTTGTGTTTGCAAAAAGGCTCATCCCACTTCTAAAATGTTTATTTTTAAGATATCTTTCATGTTTGACTTGTGCGTTTCTTTGCAGATGATCACAGTTGTTTCTCCTTTTCCTCTGGTGAATGATGAGGGCAGTGGAGATGGCAAACATCTTATGAAGCCAGGTAAACTTTGGAGGACGTTTGTATTCACCAAAGCCATAAAGCTGAGGCAGAAATGGCCTCCCTGGATTTTCCTCATTGTTTTGGGAGCAGTGAAAGGAGAACACGGGCTGAAGGAAATGCTCTCATGCAGAATTACAGAGGTGAGGACTTGCCTGGCAAGGATGCTCAGGGACCATCTAACTGATGTTTTATTTTTACAGAAGAGAGCTGAAGCCTGGAGAATTCAAGTCAGTGATTCTCAACCTTGACTGCGATTGACATCACTTGCAGAGATTTAAAAACAATTTTTTTCTGGGCTCCATCTCTAGAGTCTCTAATGGAGTTGGTTTGGGGTGTGGTTAGAACACCTAGAGTTTTAAAACTTCCCCAGGGGATCTTCCATTCAACCCCAGACTGAAAGCCATTTGTTTTTGTTCCATGAAATGTACAGTACCACATGCACTAATGAACAGTCATGCTCTCAATAGCAAATGTCAATATGGGCAGCCAAGGTATGTCAGTAGGAGCCCAGACTGCTAAATCTGGTGATGTCCTCAAGCCTCCAAACTTTATTCTGCAGTCTTTTGTTCATCTTTCTGTTGGCCTTTCTTTCACAGCCATGTCATGTGAATTCTTTCTTTCTTTCTTTCTTTCTTTTTTTTGCATTTTTTTGATGTTTTAAAATGTTTTCTTTTTTTAATTTTAAATTTTTTTAAATTTCTTTTCAGTGTTCCAGAATTCACTGCTTATGCACCGCACCCAGTGCTCCATGCAATACATGCCCTCCATAATACCTACCACCAGGCTCACCCAACCTCCCACCCCCCCGCCCCTCCAAAACACTCAGATTGTTTTCCAGAGTCCATAGTTTCTTACGGTTCGTCTCCCCCTCCAGTTTCCCCCAACTCCCTTCTTCTCTCCCTCTCCCCATGGCCTCCATGTTATTCCTTATGCTCCACAAATAAGCGAAACCATATGATAATTGACTCTCTCTGGTCTGCTGTTTCTAAACTTGAAAAATCACATTATCAGAAAAGGAGTCTATAAAGGCATCATTCTGAGGTATAGCTGATGAATTGGTAAGACCTCCCTTCGCTGCCTTTGTATTTTAACCAAAACCATATGTCCTGCTAGGAAAAAGCCTACATGATACAACCTTGCAATAATAACTCAAAGATATTACTTACTGTCTGTGAAGAGAGAATCAGATTTTCCCTATCAGGTCTGCAAGCTGGATTGTCCGGGAGACACTCAAGGTCTCTGGCTGTAAGCATGTGGATTTGCAAGCTCCTCTGGCCATTGCGCCTGAGGATGAAAGGACCGTCACTTCAATTGCAAAGACCAGGATTTTTTCTTCGCAGTTTGTATGTTTTGTCCCTACTCCCAACCCTTCTAAACATGGGGGGAGGGGGATCTGAAATCAGAGTACTTTTCCTGGAACAAAGCTGAAGAATGCCTGACTGTGCCTGGCCAAAGTGTGCCTCTTCATGGGGTATATAAAAATCTGGAAAACTGCATGAATTCTGCTAGCCCCATACCTGTACCTAAACCTAAGAAGCCTGCTTTGTGCCTCCACTATGTGTTGTTTGTAGTGTTCATCTTGAGACCTTGCCTGGTTATTTCCATAAAGTTGCATTTAAGTAAGTAGGCAATTATGAGAGCTATTTTGAGTACATGTTTCTCCTATAAGTCTTCACAGAAGTCTGGATACCAATTTGTTCATTAATTGAATTCCTACTGTCCTTGCATTGTTGATTTTCTTCTCTAGAATAATAGCATTTGATTCTTCCTACAGTAGGATTATAGCTATGTGTAGAATTATCTACTAGAAATAGGCCTTTTTAAAAATTATTTTTATTAATATATATTATTAGCCCCAGGGGTACAGGTCTGTGAACCATCAGGCTTTCATACTTCACAGTGGTCACCATAGCACATACCCTCCCCAATGTCCATAACCCAACCACCCTCTCCATACCCTCCTCCCCCCGGCAACTGTCATTTGTTTTGTGAGATTAAGTGTTTCTTATGGTTTGTCTCCCTCCTGCTCCCATCTTGTTTCATTTTTTTTCTTTCCTTATCTCCTAACCCCTCCCTTTCAAATCAGAGAGAACATATGATCTGATCATATGATTTGATCAGAGAGAGCATAATACCCTCTAGTTCCATCCACATCTTTGCAAATGTCAAAATTTCATTTCTTTTGATGACTGCATAGTATTCCAGTGTGTGTGTGTGTGTGTGTGTGTGTGACACATCTTCTTTATCCATTCATCTGTTGATGGACATCTAGGTTCTTTCCATAGTTTGGCTATTACGGACATTGCTGCTATAAACATTTGGATGCACATGACCCTTCGGATCACTACATTTGTATCTTTAGGGTAAATACCCAGTAGTGTGATTGCTGGGTCATAGGGTAGCTCTATTTTCAACTTTTTGAGGAGCCTCCACACTGTTTTCCAGAGTGGCTTCACTGACTCGCAGTCCCACCAACAGTGTGGGAGGGTTCCCCTATCTCCACATCCTTGCCAACACCTGTCATTTCCTGACTGGTTAATTTTAGCCATTCTGGCTGGTATGAGGTGGTATCTCATTGTGGTTTTTATTTGTATTTCCCTGATGCTGAGTGATGTTGAGAACTTTTTCATTGTCTTTTGGGCATCTGGATGTCTTCTTTGCAGAAATGTCTGTTCATGTCCTCTGCCCAGTTCTTGATTGGATTATTTGTTCTTTTGGTGTTGAGTTTGATAAGTTCTTTATAGATTTTGAATACTAGCCCTTTTTTTGGTATGTCATTTGCGAATATCTTCTTCCATTCTGTCAGTTGTCTTTGGTTTTGTCGACTGTTTCCTTTGCTGTGCAAAAGCTTTTGATCTTGATGAAGTCCCAATAGTTCATTTTTGCCCTTGCTTCCCTTGCTTTTGGTGATGTTTCTAGGAAGAAGTTGCTGTGGCTGAGTCAAAGAGGTTGTGGCTTACGTTCTCAAAGATTTTGATGGATTCTGGTCTCACACTGAGGTCTTTCATGCATTTTGAGTTTATTTTTGTTTGTGGTGTAAGGAAACGGTCCAGTTTCATTCCTCTGCATGTGGCTGTCCAGTTTTCCCAACACCATTTGTTGAAGATACTGTCTTTTTTCCATAGGACATTCTTTCTTGCTTCGTCGAAGATTAGGTGACCAGAGTTGCGGGTCTATTTCTGGGCTCTCTCTTCTGTTCCACTGATCTATGTGTCTGTTTTTGTGCCATTACTATACTGTCTTAATGATTACAGCTTTGTAATAGAGCTTGAAGTCTGGAATTGTGATGCTACCAACTTTGGCTTTATTTTTCAACATTCCTCTTGCTATTCAGGGTTTTTTCTTGTTCCATATAAATTTTAGGATTATTTGTTCCATTTCTTTGAAAAAAGTTGATGGTATTTTGATAGGGAATGCATTAAATGTGTAGATTTCTTAAGGAGCATGGACATTTTCACAATATTTGTTTCTACGATGTGTGAGCATGGCATGTTTTTCCATTTCTTTGTGTCTTCCTCAATTTCTTTCATGAGTACTTTATGATTTTCTGAGTACAGATTCTTTCCCTCTTTGGTTAGGTTTATTCCTAGGTATCTTATGGTTTTGGGAGCAATTGTAAATGGGATCAACAGTTTAATTTTTCTTTCTTCTGTCTTGCTGTTGGTGTATAGAAAAGCAACTTATTTCTGTGCATTGATTTTATATCCTGACACTTTGCTGGATTCCTGTATGAGTTCTAGCTGTTTTTGAGTGGAGTCTTTTGGGTTTTCCACATAAAGTATCATATCATCTGCAAAGAGTGAGAGTTTGACTTCTTCTTTGCCAATTCAGATGCCTTTTTATTCTTTCTTTTTTAAATTTAATTTTATTTCTTTTTGGCGCTCCAAAATTCATTATTTATGCACCACACCTAGTGCTCCATGCAATACGTGCCCTCCATAATACCCACCACCAGGCTCACCCATCTCCTCACCCTCTTCCCCTCCAAAACCCTTAGCTTGTTTCTCAGAGTCTACAGTCTCTCATGGTTTATCTTCCCCTCCAATTTCCCCCATCTCACTTCTCCTCTCCATCTCCCAATGTCCTCCATGTTATTCCTTATGCTCCACAAGTAAATGAAACCAGATGCCGATTCAGATGACTTTTATTTCTTTTTCTTGTCTGATTGCCAAGGCTAGGACATCTAGTACTATGTTGAATAACAGTGGTGATAGTGGACATCCCTGCCATGTTCCTGACCTTAGGGGAAAAGCTCTCAGTTTTTCCCCTTTGAGAATGATATTCACTGTGGGTTTTTCATAGATGGGTTTGATGATATTGAGGTATGTATCCTCTATCCCTACACTTTGAAGAGTTTTGATCAAATTTGTGTTTGATCTTGAATCAAGAAAGATGCTATACTTTGTCAAATGCTTTTTCAGCATCTATTGAGAGTATCATATGGTTCTTGTTCTTTCTTTTATCAATGTATTGTATCACATTGATTGATTTGTGGATGTTGAACCAATCTTGCAGCTGGAATAAATCCCACTTGGTCATGGTGGATAATCCTTTTAATCTATTTTGGTGAGAATTTTTGCATCCGGGTTCATCAAGGATATTGGGCTGTAATTATCCCTTTTGATGGGGTCTTTGTCTGGTTTTGGGATCAAGGTAATGCTGCCCTCATAAAATGAGTTTGGAAGTTTTCCTTCCATTTCTAAGTTTTGGAATAGTTTCAGGAGAATAGGTATTAATTCTTCTTTTAATGTTTGGTAGGTTTCCCCTGGGATCCCGTCTGGCCCTGGGATCTTGTTTGTTGGGAGATTTTTGATGACCACTTCAGTCTCCTTATTGGTTGTGGGTCTGTTCAGGTTTTCTATTTATTCCTGGTTCAGTTTTGGTAATTTATAAGTCTCTAGGAATGCATTCATTTTTTCCAGATTGTCAGATTTGCTGGCATATAGTTGTTCATAATACGTTCTTATAATTGTTCATATTTCTTTGGTGTTGGTTGTGATATCTCCTCTTCCATTCATGATTTTATTTGTTTGGGTCCTTTCTCTTTTCTTTTTGATGAATCTGGCCAGAGGTTTATCAATCTTATTAATTCTTCCAAAGAACCAGCTCCTAGTTTCACTGATGTGTTCTACTGTTCTTTTGGTTTCTATTTCATTGATTTCTGGTCTGATCTTTATTATTTCTCTTCTTTTGCTGGGTTTAGGCTTTCTTTCATCTTCTTTCTATAGCTCCTTTAGGTGTAGGGTTAGGTTGTATACTTGAGACCTTTCTTGTTTCTTCAGAAAGGTTTGTATCGCCATAAACTTTCCTCTTAGAACTGGATTTGCTGTGTCCCAAAGATTTTGAACAATTGTGTTTTCATTTTCATTTGTTTCCATGAATTTTTTCAATTCTTCTTTAATTTCCTGGTTGACCCATTTATTCTTTAGTCAGATATTCTTTAACCTCCATGCATTTGAGTTCTTTCCATTTTTCCTCTTGTGATTGAGTTCTAGCTTCAGAGCATTGTGGTCTGAAAATATGCAGGGAATGATCCCAATCTTTTGGTACTGGTTGAGACCTGACTTGTTTTCCTGGGTGTATCTATTCTGGAGAATGTTCCATGTACACTAGAGAAGAAGGTGTATTCTGTTGCTTTGGGATGGAATGTTCTGAATATATCTGTGATGTCCATCTGGTCCAATATGTCATTTAAGGCCTTTATTTCCTTGTTGATCTTTTGTTTAGATGATCTGTCCATTTCAGTGAAGGAGGTGTTAAAGTCTCCTACTATTATTGTATTATTGTTGATGTATTTCTTTGATTTGTTATTAACTGGTTTATATAAGTGGCTTCTCCCGTGTTAGGGGCATAGATATTTAAAATTGTTAGATCTTCTTGTTGGACAGACCCTTTATGTATGAGATAGCATCCTTCCTCATCTCTTAGTATAGTCTTCGGCTTAAAATCTAATTTATCTGATACAAGGATTGCCAGCCCAGCTTTCTTTTGATGTCCATTAGCATGGTAAATTGTTTTCCACCCCCTCACTTTAAATCTAAAGGTGTCTTTGGGTCTAAAATGAGTTTCTTGTAGACAGCATATTGATGGGTTTTGTTTTTTATCCATTCTGATACCCTGTGTCTTTGATAGGGGCATTTAGCCCATTTACATTCAGGGTAACTATTGAAAGATATGAATTTAGTGCCATTGTATTGCCTGTAAGATGACTATTACTGTATATTGTTTCTGTTCCTTTCTGGTGTGTTACTTTTAGTCTCTCTCTTTACTAGAGGACCCTTTCAGTATTTCCTGTCAGGTTGGTTTAGTGTTTGCAAATTCTTTTAATTTTTGTTTGTCCTGGAAGCTTTTTATCTCTCCTATTTTCAGTGACAGCCTAGCTAGATAGAGTATTCTTGGATGCATATTTTTCTCGCTTAGTGCTCTGAGTATATCATGCTAGTTCTTTCTGGCCTGCCAGGTCTCTGTGGCTAAGTCTGCTGCCAGTCTAATACTTCTACCATTGTATGTTGCAGACTTCTTGTCCAGAGCTGCTTTCAGAATCTTTTCTTTGTCGCTAAGACTTGTAAGTTTTACTACTTGATGATGGGGTGTGGACCTATTTTTATTGATTTTGAGGGGGCTTCCCTGTGCCTCCTGGATTTTGAAGCTTGTTCCCTTTTCCATATTAGGAAAATTCTCTAGTATAATTTACTCCAATATACTTTCTGCCCCTCTCCTCTTTCCTCTTCTTCTGGGATTCCAATTATTCTAATATTGTTTTGTCTTATGGTATCACTTATCTCTCACATTCTCCCTTCATGGTTCAGTAGTCGTTTGTCTCTCTTGCTCAGTTTCTTTATTCTCTGTCATTTGGTCTTCTATATCACTAATTCTTTCTTCTGCCTCATTTATCCTAGCAGTAAGAGCCTCCATTTTTTATTGCACCTCATCAAAAGCTTTTATATTTCAACTTGGTTAGATTTTAGTTCTTTTATTTCTCCAGAAAGGGATTTTATTTCTCCAGAAAGGGATTCTCTAGTATCTTCCAGGCCTTTTTTTGAGGCCAGTTAGTACCTTGATAATTGTCATTCTGAACTCTAGTTCTGACATATTGCCAATGTCCATATGGATTATGTCCCTAGATGTTGGTACTTACTGCCTCTTGTTCTTTTTTGAGGGGCGAGTTCTTCCACCTTGTCATTTTATTCAGATGTGAATATATGAATGAGAGAATAAAATAATAAGAGGGTGGCAAAGACCCCAGAAAAATATACACTATTCAAATCAGAAGAGACCTTCCAGAAAGTGGTCGATTTTCTGTTCCTAGAATTGCTGCTCTTCTTCTCTTCTATCTCCTGTTGATTCTGTAGGTGTTTGGAATGAGATGATAACTATCTAGCTGAATTCCTGGGACCTAATGCTGTTTCAGTCTGCTAATCCTCCACTATCTTGCTTCCTCTGATTATGCCTTTAAAAAAATTTTACTTTATTCATTTGAGGGAGGGTAGGGTAGAGAGAGAGGGAGAAAAGCAGATACCTGCTGAACATGGAGCCTGATGTGGAAATTGATCCCAGGAGCCTGAGATCATGAACTGAGCAGAAATCAAGAGTCAGATGCTTAATCAACTGAGGCACCGAGGTCCCCCTGGAAATATGCTTTTATTATATTATCATTAGTAAGATATAGAAAGAGAGGAGAGAAGGGGCTATAAAAGAATGCTGAAATTAATCATGAGGATCTAACTCTGTATGTAAGAACTTTATGCCTTTAAGTTTTGGCATGATTAATTAGTCTGTATCAGAGTTTTCCTCCCACCAAAATGTATATCAATGTGGAAAAATATATAAAACAATGATTTGAAGGAAATGGGCAGCAACCAATGCAAGGTTAAGGTCTCTGAGCTAAGGAAAACACATGAGTTACATCCTGTATTCACCCTGATTTCTCCCCAAGTGCAATTTCTAAACCCCTCTGTGGGGGCATAGAGCCCAAGCTGAAAACAGCAGTGTTGCTATCAGAGGAAACAGGCTGGTGTTTGGAGTTACCATGGTGACTGGGATTTGAGGGGTAGGGTCTTAGAAGAGAGCTACAGAGGACCCTCAAAAATCTACACAAAAATTCACATTGGCTCTTTGGCTCACTCATAAAGCTATGCATGCACAGAATGAAATTTCAAGAGCTGGAAATTTTCAAGAGAAAAAATGCAGGGAGGCTTAGATATAATCAGGAATTTTAGTTTTCACAACTCTGAGGAGACATTAATGTTTGGGTCCAGCTAGTGAATGCCCTGGGCTTACTGTTGTCATTGAAACACCACATCCTAGAAGTTAGGAGAATGTAGTATGTAGTATTAGTAGTATGGTAGGATTAAGGGCTGGACTCCAGGAGAAAGGTCAAAAGTGAAATAGACCCACCCCAACATAGACTAACATCAAATGGCAGGATGAGGGTGATCCTCTAGAGACTTACTTGTCTGCCAGATAAAAACTTAATGCTCTTTAGAAGATGACATACTTCAAAGCACCCATGACGTATCACTTAGAACATCCAGCATATCATATAAAAGTATTAGGCATGCAAAGAAGCAGGAAAAGTGACTAATAAATAAGAGACAAGACGGGGGAAAAAGACCTAGATAAGATATAAATATGGAATATAATTTTCAAGGAGTTCAAAACAACCATGATTAAGGTGTTGAAAAATAAAGAAAAAGATGGTCAAAATTAATACAAAGATGGAATATTTCTATAGACATTTGGAATCTATTAAAAGAATCTGATAGATGTCTGGATCTGCACAGTGCAGTATTTGAAATTAAGGTCTTAATGCCTGACATATGACTAATTAGTCTAAATTCTCAAGGCAATTGCATTTATCTGCCACATAGATTAAAATCTGTGAATAGAGAAACCAATAAGTGTAGGCTGATTAATGGTAATGAAATCTAAGGGACTGGGGTTGCATAGGCAAAGGAGAAAATTTTTTTGTGAACTGTGCTAGATTTTGACCAATGATATGAGGCAACTATAAAACATGATGTTCAAATGACCAGAAATACATATTTAGTCTGTTCGTTAGTTTGTTGAGGCTGCTGCAACACACATGAGGTGGCTTATGCAACAGAAGTCACATGGCATTTTCCCTGGGTGTGTGTGTCTAGGTCCAAAATTTTTGCCCAAATTGTCATTAAGTTTCTGTTGCTTTCAACCTAAAAACCCAATAATTGAAATAATTGGAACAAGATATAAGCCTTTGAGACTTCAGCATACATGGAAATGATCAGAATGGAGCAAAACTTGGAGTTCCAGATGGACAAACCACCTGTTTCCTTGGCAGGCAAAAGAAGGAAGAACAAGGAATCTGAAATGAGCTGGAGGAAAAGAAGGGTGGAATTAAGAAGATTGATTTTTCTCCTACAATCATGTAGGAGAGGCCTAACTTCAGAGTCTAGTTATTGGAATGGATTCCAAACTAAGGACACTCTAAGATCTACCTCCATATGTAGATTCTCTAATGTCACATGGAAGCATTACTATTGCATGTTGGTTTCTATTGTAATTTGATGCTATTGATGCTTATACGGGTAGTTCTCAGCTGCCGTGTAAGTCAGCTCTATTTCCTTTTTTTTTTTTAAGGTTATTTATCTGAGAAATTTAAAGGTTATTTATCTGAGAGATAGAGAGGTAGACAGAGAGACAGAGGGGAGGGCAAAGGGAGAGGGAGAGATAAAATCTCAAGCTGACTTCTCTAACTGAGTATGGAGCCCGGTCGGGGGCTCGAGGTGGGACTCAGTCCTATCATCCTGAGATCATGCCTGTGACAAAACCTAGAGTGGGATGCTCAACAGACTGAGCCCCCCAGGCCCCTCAGCTCCATTTCCTTTGTAAATCATATTTTCTGAAGTAACGACATGCGTGGAAGGTGATGTTCACATCCACATCCCGGTCCTGTAGCTATCACTCGGTCTCTGGTTTTTCTGGAAAAATATATCAGTGCAAGTGAAACTAGTATTCTTAAACAAATGAACAAACAAACAAACAAACAAAACCCTTGGATTTTCTTTGAACTCTCTCTGTAGTGAAGAATAACCCTTTCCCAAGAGAAAGGCACGTAGTATGTAGTATTAGTAGTATGGTAGGATTAAGGGCTGGACTCCAGGAGAAAGGTCAAAAGTGAAATAGACCCACCCCAACATAGACTAACATCAAATGGCAGGATGAGGGTGATCCTCTAGAGACTTACTTGTCTGCCAGATAAAAACTTAATGCTCTTTAGAAGATGACATACTTCAAAGCACCTATGACGTGCTTTGGGATGTAAGTGTTAAGTGTCTGCCCTCAGCTTCTGGGATGTAATCTCTACACCCTTACAATGCCATGCCTGAGAGGAGTCTTGTGGGACTGGAGGTTATGGGATATCAGAGGTTTCACAGCCCCAAAACTTCCAGATACTCTGACAGAATGTCTGGATAGACTAATAATGTTATTCACTGTAGGAACTTTGAGTCACACAGCGTCAGCTTGATCCCAGACTACCTGGAAACTGAGGTCAGCCACATGGCCAGTCAACCACAGAACCTGATTCAAGACTCTGGATGCCAAGGCTTGGGCGAGCTCCCCTGGTTGGCGATTTTCCATACATGTCAGCATATGTTGCTGCTGGAAAAGTAATGCTGCGTATGGCTCAGTGTGGAGAGGACAACATGAAGCCTTGTGTTAGAAACTTTCCTGGATTTTGCCCCATGTACTTCTCTTGGCTGACTTTGATCTGTATCTTGTAATGTAACCTAATCTCTATCTTTTAATTTTTTTTTAAGATTTTATTTATTTATTTGTATGTGTGTGTGTGTGTGTGTGTGTGTGTGTGAGAAAGAGAGAGACAGAGAGCAGAAGCAGGGGGGGTAGCAAGCAGAGGGAGAAGCAGATTCCCCACTAAGCAGGGAGCCTGATGCGGGACTCGATCCCAGGACCCTGGGATCACGACCTGAGCCAAAGGCAGACACTTAACCGACCGAGCCACCCAGGCATCCCAAAACTAGTCTATATCTTAAACCATGAGGATAAGGGCTTCCAGTGAGTTCTGAGTTTTTCTAGTGAATTATTCAAACTAAGTATGGTCTTAAGGACCCATGAGTTTGTAATTGTCAGAAGTAAGGGTTACTGGTGGACTGCCTTCTATCTTCTCAGTCTAAAAAAACGTAAATAATTTATAGACAGTGTTTCTGTAATTACTGCTAGTGACAATTCATCTGTGACGAACTGCAAATTTAAGTCACTGGCTTGAAGATAATGTTGGTAGTTGTTTGTTAAAGGAAGAGGATTTGTGGTTTAAAATAACTGGCAATTTCTCTAAGTACTGTGGTATTCATTCAGTCAACAAGTATTTGCTGAGCACATTACTGAATACCTTAAAGACAGTCCCTTAAATAGAGATAATTCCTAGATTTTAAAGAAGCTTGGCAATAATGGCTAACAGAGAAATCTGATTCATTTTGAACAAGGATTAGTTTGTGGACAGAGACAGCTACATCAGGGCTACGAAGTCCATTTTGTTGTAGTGGTCAAAATTGTGATATCTGGAACCAAGTAAGCCTGGGCTAACTACCTAATGTGATTTTTCAGTATGCATACTGTGATTTTCATTGCAATTTTCTGCTCTTTCTCACTTTTCTCATCTGTAAAATGGAAATAATATCTACTTCATACACTTGTGAAGATAAGGTGGGACGATGTATTAAAAGATCCATCATATAATCAATACCTGTTATCTAATATTATTACTATATATATATATATATATATATATATATATATATATCTTTTAATGCATATTTAAAAAAAAGAAAAACGAGTGTGAGGGGATGTTGCTTCCTAGCATTACCTATTTTTATATCTGTGGCCACTTAGATCCTTGGTCCGAAGAGCTATTGCAGCACCGGGGCGGACAGCAGAGAAGATCCAGCTTTGAACGAACTGTCTGATGTAGCAGAAAAGCAAATGACTTGGCAGCAGTCACTTCAATGACAGTCACTTTTACTGCCTTTTGTTTTGTAAGTAAAATAGCAGGGCATTTTGGCTCTTGTGTATTCAGGGGTACAAAGCCCCAGAGAAGGTGAGATTGGATTTTGTGATCGCATGGCTTTTAGGCAGGGGAAGGATTGCGAAGCAGCTGGCGAGAGTAAAATATTCATTAGTTTAGTCTGTAGTCACAGTCACATGTTTAGATGGCTTCTCGGTGGGGTTAGTTCAAGTTCTGCCCCCAGACATTTTAATTTTACAGAATATATTGAACAGGCAGAACTACACAGAGCTTTGGTAAATTGTTTATTTCTGAGATTTTCTTCATTCTCATGAAAATGCATATTAGACATTAGTCTACCCAATTAAATTTACTGGACAGACAGAAGTGACAAAATAACATTAAAAGCTAACATTTTATAAAATTAAAATACTTAAAAGAAAACAAAAGAGGCCATGTTGTCCAACATGGAACCTTCTGCACACCCCTGCCTTTGAGCAATTTAGCCATTTTGGCTCAGTTCACTAATCTCTTCGAGGTAATTATACCTTGCACTGACATCACACCCTGGGCTCTTCCCTCTTATTCTCAAAATGAATAAATCCTCTTGGCTAGCAGTGTAGATTATATTCTGCTCCTTTTAAGTCAATTACTCAAAGTCACAAGGCTAGACCTTGGCAGAGCTCAAAGATTTGGTGCTAGTTCTCTCTTCAATGGACCCTCAGTCCCCAGACCGTAGCTTGCAGTGGAGACACGTGGAAAGCTTGTTGAAAATGCATACACCTGGGTGTGAGACACAGACTCACAATGTGCTGATTCACAATGTCTGGTACAGAAACCCGAAGTCAGCATTTTTAACCACCACACTCAGTAATCCTGAAGTAGGTGATTGTAGAACCACAGCCAAGGGATTACACAGGAGGTCTTCCAGAAGCGAAATCTATAGGTCATCTCTGCCTCCCTTCAGCCTGGAGAGTAATGGATGGTAAGTGCCATTTCCTGTGCCAGGGAGGAAAATAGAGCTGGTTTCTTCAAAAGAAATGCGGTGTTTTCTTTTTCTCTGTCTTGCTCACGCCTCTGTGAGGTTTACATCTGACACTTGAGAATTTTAGGTGGAAGCTAAGCTTTACTTTTGGGATCTCCAAGACTGGCTTCTCTGTGGTGTTCATATTGCATGAGGGAATGCACACGAATATGATAGAAACAATCCAAAGCTTCAACCATGAAATGTTCCTCTTTCTGGACAATCCGTGGATGCCCTCTGTAGCCACTGATGCAATGCCATGGTCTGACCCTCTTCCTGCTTTGTGTCTGGTTGCATCAGCTCCTTGGAACCTCTACAAGTAGTTCCCAGGAAACAGACGACATACTAACCTTTCTGAAGACCCACTGCTCTTTCCCAGAGCTATCTCATGAGATATACAAAATTGTGTATACAAGCTATCTCATGAGAATACAAAATTGCTTCTGGGGTCATTCTGGTCATCAGTCTCCAGAGGAGAGCAGTTTCTACAGCAATTGGATGCTCCTACCTTGTGCAAAAGCAGGAAGTTGTCGCCTTTCTTTATATTAAGGACCATTCAGCCTTTGGCAAGAGCTTATGTGGTTTTCTCTTGAACCTCTGTTTTTCTGGTCCTAATGGGAAATGCTTTCTTTTCACGGCGCAAGTGCTAGATATATAGTGTCAGAATAAATCCCACGTTCTGTGGGACTCCTGGCAACTATAATTGTGTCACAGAAACAACAAAACATGCTAATGAAGCAGGTTTTATTTCCTTCGGTAAACAGTCTGCATACATACTAAGTGTCCTGCAAACTAACAAAGATGATACATTAGGAAGTTTCTTAGCAGTTTCAGAATCATGTGATTGTATTTAATCTTCTTATTAGGAAAATGATGGGGGTTAGAATGGAGGAGAGGTTAGCAAACCTATTCTGTAAAATATTTTAGGCCCTGCAGGCCATATAGTCTCTTTTATAATTACTCAGTGCTGCTGTTGAAGCGTAAAAGCAGCCATAGACAAAACGTAAATGAACGGGCATGGCTTTGTTCCATGAATTCTTTATTTACAAGAACAGGTGGTAGACTGTGTCTGTCCTAGGGGCACTAGCTTACTGACCCCTGGACTCAGTTTGTAATCCTGTTCAAGCAAATTGCAATTCAACTGTCACTTGGTTGTCTTGTGATTAAGATCTATGGTGCTATCCATTTCTAATTTTGTCTTCCAAAGAACACTGGAATTAGAAATCATACTAGTATTTATTTAAAAACTCTTATGCTATACGAAAATATGTTTCAAATGGTAATTAATTGAGTTCTTCCAAACCTAAAAAAATGGCGCAATTATTATGATCTGTGTTTGCACATACACATTATTGTATGTACCCACAGTAAATGATGCAATTGGGAATCAAGCTCAGGTGAATCTGCTTTTAGAAACTGATTCATAAATACCACTGCTTTACATGGAGGTAGAATATTTTTATATCCCAAAGAGTTAGCACGTGTGCTAATCCCTTGCAGGGGAATGAATGTAGAGCAAGAATGAATGAAAAGAGAAAAAAAAAAAAAACAGGGAGCAGCCATGCAAAAGAGGGATTTTAATAGGTAGGTCTACAATGTCCAACATGACAGAAACTGAGGGAGAGAACTGAGGAGAAGCGATTAGATTTGAAAACAAGAAAGTGTATGATGACTCTCAGACCCCCAATGGGTGCGGCCAGGGGCCAGGTTACAAGAGGAATAATATGGGAAAGTAAATGTTGTTTTAGAAACTTGGCAATATAGTGGACAGACATAGGATTTTGCTTCCAATCCTACCCTGCCTCCATCTTTTCATTCTCTTCAAAAAAAACCAGCTAAGATATACATATCCTTTCACATGTTGATCTTTCCATAGCTAGCTTGGCAGGTTTGCCTGGCAAAACCTCAAGATTTACTCTTTTTTTTTTAAAGATTTTATTTATTTATTTGACAGACAGAGATCACAAGTAGGCAGAGAGGCAGGCAGAGAGAGAGGAAGGGAAGCAGGCTCCCTGCCGAGCAGAGAGCCCGATGCGGGACTTGATCCCAGGACTCTGGGATCATGACCTGAGCTGAATGCAGAGGTTTAACGCATTGAGCCACCCAGGTGCCCTCAAGATTTACTCTTAAAGGGTGCTCGAGAAGCCATTTATCAGTGTAGAACCCAGTAATCGAGTGACGGCCAGGCTCTAAGAGTTCCTTTCTGGTAATCAGGAGTCTTATGACAACATCACTGAGCTCCTTATTCTTTTACGCTCAGAGCAAGATGATATTTAGAGGCCAGCTTGTTGGGAAGTTACTTCACTGTGTCGTACAGATCTAAGAAATGTTGGAGCGACTGCTGTTCCCGAACACACAGGTGGTGGTGGAGTAATAAGCGAAGTTTTGTTGATTTTGCTTTTCTCATAAAACAGGAGAAATGGATCAGTTCTGGCAGAGTTCAAAGCCCTCGTTCTGTCACGAAAGAGAAATAACTCCAAGGGCCAGAAAAATAAGAAGACAATGTGTTTATGTCAGTCCTTAGATTAGAGAAGTTGTCACTGGCTGAAGTTCCAAGCAGGATTATGGCTCACTCCAGCCATCTGAGTGGGGGGCTGGGACCTGGTGCTGACATGGAAAGAGTTGGCCTCCTTTGCAAAAATCTTTAAATCAAACAACTGCTTTCAAAACAGATGTCTGTGAGGTGCCTGGGTGGCTAAGTCAGTTAGCTGATTCTTGATTTCAGCTGGGGTCATGATCTCATGGTCGGGAGATCGAGTCCCCATCCAACTCCGTACTCAGCATGGAGCCTGCTTGAGGTTCTCCCTCTCCCGCGGCCCCTTCCCACCCCTGCTTCTTTCTTTCCCTCTCTCAAATTAAAAAAAATTAATATTAAAGAAACCCAGATTGTCTATAATGCCAAACTTCAAACAACTCATTTTGAATTTTGAAAGAATCATGTGGGATACTTAACAATTACATAAATCTCTCGGGTGATCCAATATAGAAGTTTGAGTGAAGGTCAAAACTCTTCTATGATATTTCAAGATGTTTAAAAACAGTACTTTGAAAACAGAGGAAACTATGGGTTATCTGTATTAACCCTAGTGATGGTCATGAATAATGGACATGGACCAAACCTTAATTAGCCATTACCCAAAGTTCAGCGTCTAAGAAAAGTGAACATTCTATCAGAGTGGTTAATAAATTGCAAATTCAAATAATTCCATATATTAAAAATTTATTTTTCCATTTTGACAATGCTGATTTGTGACCTGCTCAAAAAATTATTATTAGAAAAAAAGAGGTAGGGCAAATGATTTGAATACTTTGTTCACTAAGTTGTGTAACTGAAGCTTAGCTACAATAACGTGTAATTCAATGATTTAATGAACACCTTGGTGGTGGTATGCAGTTTTTGTTAATTTAGGAAGTAGGATGGTTTTCATCTGCCCTTAATTATCATTTTTCTTGTACTTATTACTCACTTAATCTTTAAAAAGGAATTAAACCTTTTTATAGTATTAGAGTAGGTCATAATTAGTTCATTATGGAAGAATCAGAGTATAATTATTAATTCAACTTTCTGTTCCTTTTATTTATCTTTTTAATATTTATTCAGTTTTGAATTCAAAAGACCTTTAACGAGTTCTGCTAATTCCAAGTGCCAATAGTTACTTTCTCTTAGAAATGCAGACTAAGATATTTATCATAGTGGATTCAAATGTTGCCTGATTAAGTTCTCTGATTTTTCTTCACAGGTCACTTTTTATCTGATGAACGAAGACCTTTAGTTTTAGAAAGGGTTGGTTTAGTATGCAGTGTCTTACACAATGCCTACCACACACATAGTAAGTAGCTAGTGAATGATTTTGTATTTGTATTCTTTTGAAAAGTCTTTTCTCGGTGTCTTTTTTTGGCTTTAACTTCATTTTTTTTTTTTCAAGTTAAATCTAGTTTGACACAATTTTATAGACAACCAAGATTCCTAAGCTACTCATTAGTTGCACTTAGGTATTTGCCAACTTTGCTTGTTGACAAGTTGTTGACATTGGGACTAACTATAGAAGTGAGCACATCACCCAGAAATTTATTAAGATGCTTATTATTCTTTTATTTTTTTAAGGATTTTATTTACTTATTTGACAGAGAGAGATCACAAGTAGGCAGAGAGGCAGGCAGAGAGAGAGGAGGAAGCAGGCTCCCTGCCTAGCAGAGAGCCTGGGGATGCGGGGCTCAATCCCAGGACCTGGGATCATGACCTGAGCTGAATGCAGAGGTTTAACCCACTGAGCCACCCAGGCGCCCCGATGCTTATTGTTCTTATGGTTTCATATAAAGAAATGAAACCAAACAAACTCCAAAACTCATAGCCTGGCTTGTGTACATCTCTGGAATAAGAAAGTATTTCTGTTATTTATTTCAATTCTTAGAGTAAAACTGACTTTTTGAGAATCTGTTTACTATTCATTTTGGATAAGTTATAAAAACTCAGAATATAAATATATTTGACTTAAAATTACTACCTACTATCAATTTCTCTCATACAAGACAGTTTCATTTGTATTAAGTGCTTGAAATTGATAATTATATACATGGATATTTAATTAATTGAAAAACTGATTATTGAGGCTTTCCTATTTATTTTGAAAAACAAATTTATTCCAAGTATTTAAATGTGTTGAAACATGAATCTTCTCAGGCCGTTGCTAGAATATTACAGACAAAATAATACTGTTACTTGCTTGAAAAATCTTGTTCTTGCTATAAGAACAATCAAACAGAATTGCCAGAAGAAATAAAATATTTAGAATCATCTTATATTGAAATGTGTCTTCTACAGTTCCAACTAATATTAAATTATAAGTCACTAAGACTATACTTATCATGGCAAGCATTGAGTAGTGCATAGAATTTTAAAATCAATATGCTGTATACCTAAAACTAATATAACATTGTATGCCAATTATTCTTCCATAAGAAAAGAAATTAAAAAATTAAAAATCACCAAATCCAAGTATGTTTTTTATTGTACTGTTTAAACTGCAGATTTTAAATTATGATAAGAATTATCATAGAAGGAAATAGAACTTTATTTCTGAAAATATCATATATAGTACTTTTTTTTGGTGAGACAGCAGAGTCTCACAGCAGAGTGGAAAATATTTTCAAAATTAATACTTTCCCTTTAAAAATAAATTCTCATCATTAACTTTAAGAATTTCTGTGTCTTATTTTGTTCATGTATTAAAATTGCTTGTCATTCACTTTGTTGTAGAGAGAAAAGATAAAAGGGCAATTTTAAACATGATTGAAGGCAATATTCACTTGATGTAGACAAATTTTGTTGACATCACTAAAAATCAAACATCATTCTGAACATAATTAATTTCTGAACTGTTAGAATGTGGTTCTTTATTTAGCACTTGTTATGAGTTGAATGCGTCTCTTCCTGCCAACCCTCAAATTTATGTTGAAGTCCTAACCCCTTGCGCCTCAGAATGTGCATGTATTTGGAGATAAGGTCTTGAAAGAGATAATTAAAATGGGTCTTTAGGGTCGGCCCTAATCCAATGTGTCCTTATAAAAAAAGCCACATCAAGACACGTGGAGACAACGGCTGTCTACAAACCAAAGAGAGAGAGAGGCCTCTGAAGAAATCAATCCCAACAGCACCTTAATCTTGGACTTTTAGCTTCCGGAGCTGTGAGAAAATAAATTTCTGTTGTTAAGCCATTCTGTGACCGTGGCACCCGGTTTTGGCAGCCTAGCAAGGTGATAGACTACAGCTATCACTATGGAAATTCCGAGACAAATGTCTTCACTTTTCTGAGAGGTTTTTATGAATTTCAGCCCTGGTGGTTGTAAACCTTATCTTAGTCAGCTTCTCTATATCCTCTGACTTCCGGTTAGGTAGACAGAGCGGGAGTGTTACATTGGATGGGGAGAACTGGATGTGTTCCAGAACATCTGAGCATGGATTCTATTGTCTTTATAGCTCCACGTGTTTGTGTAAGAAATAAGTCAGATAGTGTGTTCGTACGCACGTGTGCATGTATACAAAGGGTGTGTGTGTTGGTGTGTGTACTGAAGAGGTGCTAGAGGACACTGTCTAGGAGCACAGACTCTGGAAGCCGGTGGAGTCAAACCTCTTGCTCCATTGTTTACTAATTGTGATCTTGGGCAAGTTCTTTCACCTCTCAGGTCTTCACATTCCTTATCTGTTAAATGGGTTCAGTCATAGTCCCTGCTTCCTAGGGTCATTGTGAGGATTAACTGGTGTAAGTATTTAGAATAGTGCCTGACACCTAGGAAGTGCTGGGTGTATAGTAACTATTATTACATGAATTTTTTAATAAAGGTTTTATTTATTTATTTGACAGAGAGATAGAGAGCACAAGTAAGCAGAGCAGCAGGCAGAGGGAGAGGGAGAAGCAGGTTCTCTGCTGAGCAGGGACCCCGATGCGGGGCTCGATCCTAGGACCCTGGAATCATGACCTGAGCCAAAAGCAGCCGCTTAACCAACTGAGCCACCGAGGTGCCCCTACATGAATTTTTTGTAGGTGCCTTCAAGTGAAACCAAATTTTAGTCCCCATGATTAGTGAGAAATGAAATATATAGTAAGTTAAAATGTCTATTTTGTTAAATTAGACTCTTTCTTGACTTCATTCATTTTTTTCACACATTTAAATAAATCCTGATTTGAATCATGAAAGCATTAGCCCCCAGCTTGCATGATTTTGGTCAGCTTAACCGAACTCTCAGCTCATAAGCTTTTAGTTTCCTCAACCATAAAATAAGGGTAAGGATCTCTATAGTGTTACTGTGGATTCATGAAATGAAGCAATGGATTTGAAGAACCCTGCATGGTGCCTGGAAAGGAGTAGGCGCTAAACCTCTGATGACTTCTCTTCCATCCCCCATGTTCCCTAAATCTCATTATGATAATAAGGTTTTACGCTCAAAGGAGGAAATCGAGGTGGGAGAAATGGGAAGGTGCTTAGAGATGAAACTGAATTGCTCGTGAACAGGTGGAGGGCAGGGAGGCCAGATCGAAGAGAGGACTGCGAATTCTCTGCCTCCTGCTCTTTCTGTATCAATAAGCAGTCCTAACATGCGTGCTTCTGCTTCTGCTTCTTTCTCCTCCCTCCGCCAGGAGGGAGAATAGCGTTTAATACACAATCAGTGATTGTAATACACAGTCAGGTAGAGACTGGCTGAGGAAACCAGATCATGGAGAGGACTTGGCAAGGGTATGCTTGTTTTTCCCATTCTTAAATATGTGAGCGTGTTTTATGTTTCACGGGATTAGGTCCATCAGCATTTTGAAGTCCATGGCTGGTGTGCTAAATCTCTGCCCGTTAACTCCCTTGCCCTTTGAACCTCTTCTCGATGGCCTTAGATTTGCTGCATTTCCTTCCCTCCCCTTGCTTGTTAATTCATGTCTCCCACAGTCAAACGGGGGAAAAAATGCATCTGGCACACTTTTCTCTCTGAATCCAGAACGGACCCATTCCCCCTGCAGCATTTGGCACAGCGGCTGACTTGCTATGGATTTCTCTTTTGCCAGCAGAGTTTATTAGCCAATTAATTCCCATTTTAATCTCTTTATGACCCTAACATATTGCAGAGAAGTAAAAGAGTCAATTGATAAGATTAGGAATTTTTAAGGACTATAAATCAAGGCCACACAAATTTCAGCCCTTTTTCAAGGGAATGCAAAACTCTGATAAGGCTGAAAGTGACTTGAGAAGAGCTTGAAAGTTTTACAAGAATCCAGATGGTGGCAGCAGAGAATGTGTGAGAAGAGCTCAAGGAGCAATAATGGCTTAAAAACATGTTCTGTATCACTACAGAACATGTTTTTAAG